>NC_092859.1:56780097-56803218 GCF_032062135.1 Pyxicephalus adspersus
GATCACTCTATGCCATTGATTGTCCCCTTCTGATCACTCTATGCCATTGACTGTCCCCTTCTGATCACTCTATGCAATGATTGTTCCCTTCTGATCACTCTGTGCAATGATTGTCCCCTTCTAATTACCCTATGCCATTGATTGTCCCCTTCTAATTACCCTATGCCATTGATTGTCCCCTTCTGATCAATCTATGCCATTGATTGTCCCCTTCTGTTCACTTACCGGTAATTAAGTGTAGGGATCTCCGTTAGGGCAGGGATCAGCAGCTTGTTTCCTGGTGCAGAATGCCGGCTTGTTACTTTCAGTTTGGCTCTGCACTGCAGCCAGGAGCAGACACGTGCTGCAGCCAGCATCAAGGAGACACACAGGATCAAATATCGGGGGATGTCTTATTCACGGGTGAGTGTCTTTTTTTTAATTATTTTTTCAAAAATCGGGGGTGGCTTATTTAGTGGGGATGTCTTAAAATCGGGGAAACACGGTAACCTCAGGTGTTCCCCAGTTGCTCCTCTAATTCTGTTCACCTGTTCTCCCTCGTTCCTGAGAAATTGGAGTTCAGGTGCTAGAAGCCTCCAGAAAAGTGTAACTGGGTGAATTTTTTGATGGGCAGAGTTCTACGTGTTCTGATGATGGGTTAACGATGACATTTTAGGGAGTGTTAGCCACAAATGTCCCCTACTTGCACCCACATTTTTGGTTTTGTACATCCCTCTGTTCCAGAGTATTTGGGGTTCAAAGTAGGCAAGGGGACAGGGTAGTGTAGTATGACTTTTCTAATTTTGTGACAGGTCAGTATAAATTTGGGGTTCGCACCTCCTTGTTCAAAAAAACATCAAGCATTAAAGATTCAAAATGACCCGTAAAAAGGACTGGAAATGCGCACAGAACAGGGAGCTGGTGTGCGCTAATCAATTGCTATCACCTAACTATTGAGTTTACCATCTCCTCGTGAATCGCGCAGCTGAAAATTTATCTCCTTAATTGGCGTATTCAAGATCTTTGCTAATTTTTGCAGGGAACCGGCAGGCGAGTTCACTAGAACTCGGACCCGACTCGCAGTAATAGAGCTTGCTGACCGCCACGTACATACGCGCGTCGAGTGTACGCGCATTCTATTGATAAATCAGACCCACTGTCCACCCATAGGTATACGCCCCCTTTTTTCACGGGTAGTTTTTTTTCACGGGTAGTTTTTTTTGTTAGGACAACGTAATAGAACAAGGACAACTCAATGTGAAAAAAAGGTTTAGTTCCGCCTCAAAGTGCCCTGTCAGCACTAGCATTTCAGGTTCATTTTGAAGAAGTGTATACATTTGTGTAATTTTGCTTATGTGCAATCAAACCACTAGAATACAAACATAATTACATCGCCCCACTCACGCTTTTAACTCTGTTAGCTTTGTAAAGAGCTCAGCTTTGTGGTCATGTCTGCATATGTCTACAATTAAAGGTTTTATGATCCCCAAAGATGGATTTAAGTGCAAACAAAAATGTTTTATAAACTACAGTATAGAAGTGGTGGTATATTATGTAATATGCCCTGTCCTATATTTTATTTAAAAAAAAAAAGAATTAGACAGCAAAATGTGATATATATATATTTATATATATATATATATATATAAATTCTTACTATAGCAATGCCTTACAATAAATTATATAATACTAATATATTATATATTACAATAAATAATACTAATAAGAGGGAGCTTTTCTTATAATATATAGTGAAGAAATATGGCATAACTCACTGCACCAACAGTGGACTACAAAAGAAGACATCTGTTGTAGCTGTATATTGTTACACGAAATCTAAAATCATTTTGCCAAGCAAGAAGCTGTTTCAACATTGTTATTTATGATGCCCATGCTGTCATTCCTCAGGATTACCTTGGAGAAGAGTGTCAGCAGGGGATGCACTCTGTAAACCTCTTACATAGATGCTTTTGGTTTGTAGGTCTTTGTTGATTTTAAAAAGAGAAATCACTGGTTGAAACCATCGATTTATGACGTTTCCCAGGGACCAGAAAAAAATAGTATGAAAATATCCGCTGTAAACCTTTACCTTGTAAATAGAGAATGCATTAGGAAGAAGTAGATTAGTGGATTTATCTGGGAAATGACAGTTTTCTACACTGCAGAAGTGGCAAAATGTAATAGGTTTTGTAAGGGATTACATGTTTAAAAAAGTGAACTGAAATATTTTTCAGTGAAATCTGAGAATTTTTGTTGAGTTCTGAAAATATTTACATACATTAATTGGAGGTACTTTGATAAAACATGTTTTGTTAAGGTGTACACAAGAAATATGTAGCTTACTATTATAGCTAGGTAACAGCTTTCCTGGTCAGACTTAGATGTCAGGATCAGCTGGATCAAACCTTAAATTTCAAAATCAAATTCATTCTAAATGCATCCGTTTTTATCAAGGGATTAATATTATGCCATTAAGTGATTAAGAAGAATGTTGCTGAGCCCTTGATCCATGTCATGCTCTGTTTTGTGTAACCAGAACATTAAGGTTCAGACCTCCAATTGATTATTAGCTTTTGAATATAGCTTTTTACCTGTATATACCCTCTTCTGAGCTCCTATTGGAGCACACTGGGACTGCAATATGAGTCTCTTACAGTTATAGATACTGTAGGTGAAATACTTATCTTATTCTGCTTTTGAAACAGCTCATAGTATTTTAAATATGATTTTACACTGACAGAAAGACAGGTATAGATCTTTTAATATTTATGATGTGTGTTATATTTCTATTTCCTTCTTTTTTATTTTTTGTATAATGAATAAGGAAAATATTTTATAGACCTATGCATGTCTACTGATATCATAAGCATACTTTTTCAGTAAACATGGAAATAGGTAAGCCTCTTCACTATAAGCTTCTCATTTTTATTTTCTATATTCTCTATATTCTCTACTTTATATTCCATATATTGCTATATATTCATTTCATTCATCATTCGAAGACAGATAATTAAGAAGTCATAACCTTGCCAAGACTGGGGCTTCTTTTGAATGAGGTGTAATTCCACACCTCAATATGCAAATATTACAGATGTTAAAGTATAAAATTGTTTGCATTATTGGACTTGTCCTTTTACTGCATTGTAGTGTCAGATTCAATTAGAGTCAGAAATAATAAAAAGCCTGTTTTGAAGGTCACTTTTTGAAATGTATTTGGAAGTTGTGCTTCATGATGGGAATAAACCAAGACTGTGATTTCAATTTACATTAAAATACAGATTATATTACATCATTGTTGAGTAAAACAGCTCTAATCAACTTGCCTTTTTAGCTACCATATGTATTAGGATGGTTTATATAATAAACAGAAATGTTTAATTTCAACTTGTATTTCCACTTGAACATAAAATATCTCAGCCCTTCATGGATAAAGATGGTAAGATTTACATACATACATATCATTACGTGCTACAGTGAGCAGCTTGTGGATAGCTTGTCAGGTCAGACTGCACTTTGCCCAACAGTTTGGTCTGTATAAATGATTTGGTACCATCACACAATATATAAATAAAATAGGATTACCTTTAGGCAAATCTTAGAACTTTCAGATGCCACAAAAGGCCATCACCCTATAATAAATTAAAACACAGGGTATTTGGCAATAAAAGTGAATTATAAAGCATATAAATTATAAAGTTTGCACATTAAGTTTGCAAAAATTTTGGCACAATCCTCAAACACCAACATTGTCACATGGGAATAGTCCATTGCCCAGGGTAATATATACCTGGGGCACCTGGTAACTCAAACAAAGGGGCTTCTGCTGCTTTAAACAGCTGAACTGTGTGGTATTTGTAAAGCACAGGTTGACTTTAGGATTAAAAATAAAGATGACCAGATGTCCTGACTTGTCTCCAGTTAGTGTAGGTACATCCAACCATCCTCTAGGGAATAATTTTTCTCACTCCTTGGAAACCACACATAAAAAACTTACAACAATCTGTGAAAGAAATCTTTTTTAAAAATGTGTGCTTCCTGGCCCTTGAGGAATGGAATTGGACAGCCTTACCATGATGAACACAAATTATTACCCTTTAGGACTTTTTTGTATAATGTGGAAGCATTAAGGTGAGGCCTCTTGGATTCCCAAATAAACTGTGTAACCACCCTCTACATGGACCAGATAACTTTATTTGGGATAGGAATTAGGAAGTTTAAGCAAAGAAATCTTGATGACCATTATTATGTCACAACAGAGAGGCAGTATGCAGTCCACTTGGTTACCTAGATCTTGAACTTCACAAACACGTGAGGTTGTTAACTTTGTATATGGCATCATAGGAGTCAGTAAGCTAGATGCGTTGATATGGTGAGGATTGTGTAGGCTATTAGAAATCAAAATGTTTTTTTTGTAGAAGTTATTTCTGAGGGTAAGGAATTCTTTGGAGTGTGGAGCTTTGGAGTGTTAGAAAGAAACAAAAAGAAGTCATCTTCAAATGAGATTGCTCTGCTCCCTGAGTTGCTGAGGAAAGGGAAATAGGCTTTAGTTCCTCACATTTTTATGCAATCTTTTTGTTCAACCCGTTGAATTAAAGCTGAAAGTCTGCAGTTCAACTGCATCTGTGTTGTTTCATTTAAAATTAATTGTGGTAATGTACAGAACCAAAATTAGAAAAACGTTGTTTACGTCCAAATATTTATAAAGCTAACTGGAATTCCCTATTTTGGGTTTCTGGAGTGTAGACACTGTCTTAAAGTTGTAGCATCATGGATTTTGTAGCCTGTTGTTCCCCATATACTGACTGAACTCTATCCACTATGGACTAAAAATCACCCATATGATATGAATTCCTGCTCTTGCCATACATCTCATAAAATAATTTTGCCATGGTGTAGAAAAAACTGGTGGTTGAGGTTGTAGCAGGCCCCTCTCTGCGTTATAATGGGGCGTTGAGGAGTGATGAGCCATCCCCAGTTGCGAAGGATCCAACAATATGGTGTCATCATTAGTGGAAGAGGATGTAGCAGCTAAGACCGCAAGGTGTGTTGTGTAGGAGGTAATAATTGAGAGCCCACTGTAATCCAGGTACCGCCTGTGGCGTGGCAATTACCGCTACAGCTGCAGGAGTACCATTGGGTTTGATTCCAGGTGGCAAAGAAGTAGCCAAAATGGGAGAGCCTCTTAAATTAGCACCAAATGGGGCCTATACGGGGTCCTCCATAGAAGACCCTTGGGAAGGAGAAGCTATATGTATTGGTCCTAAATGACCCCTTGGATGAGGGTTCATGGTTTTAAATCCCAGAGAGTTAATTTTAATAAGAATGGCTCTAATATAGACCTTAGAGGCAATATTATTCCAATGATCCAAGGAATCATATAAAGTTGGGTTATGATTCTAGAAAGTTCTGGGGTGAAATAGCACCAATTGATAACGGGACTTTAAAGGCCACTCACTATACATATATTTAAAATCCACTTTATTATAAACAATTAAAATTATACAAAAGTCATAAAAACCAGTAAAATACAGGACATAACAGTGGATCTCCTATTGTCAGAGACATTTGAGTGGGTGCAACCCCTTGTAGGACACCCCAATAGGAGATAGACACAGAACTACAAAATTTCAAATCTTCTGCTCTTTTTCCTCAAAAGCCATGGCCACTTCCCTCCACCTTTTCCAACTTCTTGCTGAAGTGGAGGCTCCCCCAAAAAAGTTCTACCTCCACTAACACCTCCAGAGTTGTGAGTAATGGGATTAGAGTTTTCCTCTTCTTTTTGCTGCTCCATTGAATCTGGCATAGCTTCTAACATGAAAATTAGCGACATTAGTGACATCACTGATACCACTGTTTTATCGGCCAAGGCACAAAGCAGGGAACATGAGTGAATTTACCCAAGCACGGCTCAGCCACCATATTGGTCTCATGTACATTGGATTTTGCATGGTAGAAAGCAGCTTGCCATCACTTTGACTTCTCTCATTCAGACTGACCAGGGGGAGAAATATATGGCAGCACCTGAGCATACACATGCTGCATTAGTAGAACAGTAGTAGAACAGGTTTGCAATGTTGATGTCATTGTTTTTTGTAAAGGAGCTGTCTTCCATCGAGTTGTATGGCACAAACTGTATTACAAGTGGGTTGATCAGGAGAACGTTCAGTTGGTATGCCAGAGGATGGCTGGAGAAGTACTTTTTCTGTTTCCTGGCCAAACATTTTTCAAAAGGAAATTATATATACATTATATTTTGTTGTTTTTTTTTTAACTCGATTTCCCTAATTAGTAGTAGGAGAATATTTTGCCTTGGAAAACATATTATAACCCCTTTTAATGTTTTTTCCCTGATTTGCATTAGCGGAGACTCCTGTTCCCTACTTATTTAGCATTATCAGAACATGCCACCTGTCATTGATTTTTTTTTTTATAAAATGAAATTTTGAAACAGAACTTGGATTGGTAAAGTTCTAATCTGAGTTCAGAAAATTTCAGGTCTGAATTCGCTGACTGGATTTCTCAAAACACCACTATTCAATAATCGAATTACAATTACTTGTTACAACATGGTAGCATAACTACCTACTTGTATATGCTTTTAGCTTAAATTATGATTTTAAAACCTATACATTTACAAATTATCTATGTATAGACAATAATTATTTATTTTATTCAATTCCACTTTGGGCCAGACAAATATTATAAAGTTAATTATACACTGAAATGATTATTAAAGCATAAATTGTTAAAAAAGGAAAGCTTGTGATGGGAAACTCTAGAGATCTTTTGTTATAGTCATTTGTTTTTGTTTTTTCAATATGAAATAATTAATGGTCTGAAGCAGTTTGACCAGACCTGGTTCCATTGGGCATTTTTAGGGACCTGCTCTGAATTTGTTCAACAAAACCACAAAAAACAGTAATTATTGGGACTTTTCAAACAAATTCTATTAAAACTTACAGACTTATAATTTTTTCAAAGAGAAAAACTGAAAAAACATATATATATATATAAAAATATATTAGAGATGAGCTAATTTCTTGAAAATTCGATTCGGCCGCTTCGCCGAATTTTCCGAAAAGATTTGCTTTGATACAAATTTTTTTGCAGCAAATCGCATTAAAAAACGGCTATTTCCGGACTGCAGAGAGCCTTGATAGTGGTGTAGAACACTGTGCCTTGCAGAAACACTCATAGGGAGTCTGCTGTGGTAGTGAAATAATACTATGAGTCAGTATGACATGCAGATGACAGGCGTCACTATTAGAATCACTGCACACTTCACTTATTTGGGCAGTCACAGGGCCAAAACTGACCAAATAACTCAAGTATGAACTCAGCCTTACAGGTCCATGTTAGCGTCAAGAAGAAGCGCACTCCTTTTACACCCTCGTCAGCTGATTCCACATAGATGTCTACAAAACCTGTTCTATTAACCGCATATACAAGTAGAGCCCCCCCGACAGAGTGGAGAGGGTGACTGAGGTGGCAGCAGCATCACCATCAGGCCGAGGCCCCAGAGTGGCACAATGACATAGTGTGGCGGTAGCAGCAGAATCAAGAGGCCACAGAGTGGCACATTGACCAAGTGGGGAGGTGGGAGCATCATGAGGAAGCCACAGAGTGGCACAATGACAGAGTGTGGAGTTGGCAACAGCATCAGGAGGCTACAGAATGGCACAATGACAGTCTGGAAGTGGCGGCAGCATCAGGAGGATACAGAGTGGCACAATGACAGAGTCTGGAGGTGGCGACAGCATCAGGATTTTCAGTATGACTACAGACCGTGAAAGTAAGGCCTCTTGATCCTTGCAACATTTGGGTTCAGAGCAGGAGGTGTCATAAAATTTACCACAGGGATAACTGGCCACAGAGTGGCACAATGACAGAGTCTGGAGGTAGCAGCAACAGCAACATCAGGAGGAGGCCACAGAGGTGGCGGCAGCAGCAAAATCAGGCGGAGACCATAGAGTGGCACAGTGACAAAGTCTGGAGTTGGCGACAGGATCAGTAGGCTATAGAGTGGCACAATGACAGAGTCTAGAGGTGGCGGCAGCATCAGGAGGCTACAGAGTGGCACAATGACAGAGGCTGGTTGTGGCGGCAGCATCAGGAGGCTACAGAGTGGCACAATGACAGAGTCTACAGGTGGCGGCAGCAGCAGCATCAGGCGGAGACCACAGAGTGGCACAATGACAGAGTTTGGAGTTGGCAACCGCATCAGGAAGCCACAGAATGGCAAAATGATATAGTGTGGAGGTGGCGGAAGCATCAGGATTTTCAGTATGAATACAGACCGTGAAAGTGGGGCCTCTTGATCCTTGTAACTTTTGGGTTCGGAGCAGAAGGTGTCATTAAATTTACCACAGGGATAACTGGCCACAGAGTGGCACAATGACAGAGTCTGGAGGTGGCGGCAGCAGCAACATCAGGAGGAGACCACAGAGTGGCACAATGACAGGGTCTGGAGGTGGCGGCAGCAGCAACATCAGGAGGAGACCACAGAGTGGCACAATGACAGGGTCTGGAGGTGGTGGCAGCAGCAGCATCAGGCGGAGACCACAGAGTGGCATAATGACAGAGAATGGAGGTGGCCGCAGCATCAGGAGGCTCACTATAAATACAGACCGTGAAAGTGGGGCCTCTTGATCCTTGTAACTTTTGGATTCAGAACAGGAGGTGTCAGAAAATTTACCACATGGATAACTGGCCAGAGTGGCACAATGACAGAGTCTGGAGGTGGCGGCAGCATCAGGAGGGTACAGAGCGGCACAATGACAGAGTCTGGAGGTGGGGGCAGCAGCAACATCAGGAGGAGATCACAGAGTGGCACAATGACAGGGTCTGGAGGTGGCAGAATCAGCAGCATTAGGCGGAGACTACAGAGTGGCACAATGACAGAGTCTGGAGGTGACGGCAGCATCAGGAGGCTCACTATGGGCCTGAGCAAACGGCACGTGTCACGCATGAGCTGCCACTGGCTGACATTGAAGTTACACATGGGAGTACTCCTATCGGCTTGAATCATCAAGAATTCGTTGATGGCCCTTCTCTGTTCGTATAGTCGGTCCAATATATGGAGGGTGGAATTCCAACTGGTGGAAACGTTGCATATCAGCCTATGTTGGGGGATGCCGTTCTGCCGCTGCAGCTCAAGGAAGGTGTGCTTTGCGGTGTACGAGTGGCTGAAGTACATGCAAAGTTTCCTGGCCATTTTAATGATGTCTTGCAGATAGGTGAAGACTTCAGGAACTGCTTGACGATCAGATTGAAGACTTGTGCCATGCAGGGCGCATGGCTCAGCCTACCTTGACGCAGTGCCGACACATTGTTCTTCCCGTTGTCGGTCACCATGGTTCCGATTTTGAGTTGTCGCGGAGAAAGCCATGATTCGATCTCTTGATGCAGTTCCTCCCCTGTGTGACTCTGTTCGCCCAGGCAAACCAGGTGCAAAACAGCGTGACACTGCCGTGTCCTGCACATATGGTATGATAAAGGGGCACTGTGAATTGTCCCTGCAGTGGAGGGTGAGGACATGGTGGAGGATGAAGAGGCAGAGGCGGACGTTGTTGCAGGACCAGCGGCGTGAGAACATGAAGGCGGAAGCGGTGTCACCTGGCCAAGTTGCTGGTGTGGCTGTGCAGGAATCACATTCACCCAGTGGGCCGTAAAGAACATGTATTGTCCCTGACCGTAGATACAGCTCCAAACGTCGGCACTGCCGTGCACTTTGGCAGACACCGACAGGGTCAAGGATTGGCCCACCTTCTGTTCTACATATTTGTGCAGGGCTGGTACTGCCTTTTTCGCAAAGAAATGACGGCTTGGGACTCTCCACCTCAGCTCAGCACAAGCCATCAGTTCTCTGAAAGGTGCAGAGTCCACCACTTGGAAAAGGAGGGACTGCAGCACCATCAACTTGGACAGGAGCACATTCAGCTTCTGCGTCGTTGGATGAGTGCACGCATATGGTTGTCTCTTGGCAATCGCTTCCGTGATCGATTGCATGATGGAATGACTGACGGGGAGTAGAAGGAGGAGGAGGAGCAGGACCGTCTGGACCAGCAGAAGATGGAAATGACATACAGCTGCCTTCGGCTGAGGTGGTGGAGCCTTGAGTGCCTGAAAGCCGGTGCATGCCACTGGGTGATGAAACAGTTGCTGCAGCAAGCTGGACCACTACATCGGAGCCACAGTTCTCCCAGGCCACTTTATTGTGACGCTGCATATGTTGACACAGGGCCGTGGTGCCAACATTGGCCCCCTTGCCAAGCTTCACCTTCTGCCCACACATTCTACATATGGCCATGTTAACCTCCTCCGGTGGCTTAACAAAAAACTGCCAAACCGCCGAGTGATTTTCCCCCCAACCACTCCGCACTGACTGACTGCTACTGCCACTGCCTCTGTGAACCCCTGCCCCACTACTTCCCGGGCAGGTAGGCTGCTGCAAAACAGGTGGTCTACCCCGGGCACGTTCGGCTCCCAACCTCCCATTGCTGCCACCCTGCTGACTACCAGCCATGCTACCACCTTGCTGGCTCAGCCGCTGCCTCACGGGCAAGCTGCCACCCTCTTCTTCTGATGATGATGAAGCCCCTTCTTCACCCAGCTCCCAAGTGCGATCAGCTTCATCATCATGGAGTAGTATATGCACGTCACTGATGTCCTCCTCAATGGTCTGTGGGTCAGGAGCCTGAGCGCTCGCAACACCACCTCCCCCGCCACTTTCCTCATCACTACTTGCCTGCCTAGCCGAGGAAGCGGCAGATGTCTCCTCAAGATCTTGGCTGGGCAGTAGCTGCTGACTGTCCTCTACTAGCTCATCCTCACTGTATAGTGGAGCTGAGCCCACAGCATACAATTCTTCTGTGGCTGAGGGAACAGCAAAGGACAGAGGAGGATGAGGGCAGCTAAGGGCACAGGGCCTGCTCCCGGGCCATGCCAACTAAGGGTTTTGTCTGACGAACCCACTGACTGTTGGTTGGGGGTGTCTGATGTCACTTGGGATGAAGTGGATGACCGAGTTAACCAATCAAGAATATCTGGGTTGCTGGTCAAGACACGACCACTAGATGATACGGGGAGCTCAGGCCTCTTGCTGCGCATCCTGCTGACACGCCCCCTTACTCTACTGCAACCTCTGCTTGCGCCAGAAACATTTAGGCCTCTGCCACTCCTCTGTGCATGGCCAGCCTCTTCTCTGACTGACATACTTTTACTTGAACTAAATTAATTAAAAGTAAATTAAAACACACCTAAAAGTGACGTATATATTTTTCTTTTTGTACTGAAATAGGCCACTAAACGCTTTCACCACAAATAACTGCAACAGTGAAGTGCGTATATATTTTTCTTTTTGTACTGAAATAGGCCAATAAATGCTTTTACCACAAATAACTGCAACAGTGAAGTGCGTATATATGTTTCTTTTTGTACTGTAATAGGCCAATAAATGCTTTCACCACAAATAACTGCAACAGTGAAGTGCGTATATATTTTTCTTTTTGTACTGAAATAGACCACTGCACACGTCTCTCCCTGCACTCAGAACACTGGAAAATGTCTTAATCCAAGATGGCTGAGGCTTTTTATAGGTCTGTGACATCACAGGGCTGGCTGGCTGCTGATTGGCTGCATGCATTGCATTATGGGTCATCCAGCCTTCCCCGAGTTCCTTGCCCCATGTCCTCACACGTGTAGCCGCCATTTTAGGAAAAATTCTGATTCGTTACCACAAATCGCAAGGAAATTTGGATTCGTTGCAAATCAAATTTTTCCTAAAAGTCGGATCGAATTCCACTTCGTCAGCTTCGATTCACTCATCTATAATATATATATACAACAACCAATCCTTGCACCACATTCGCCGCTTCTTCTTCTTCTTAACCTCCTCCTCTTCAAGCAGACATATCAAAGCAAGAGCTGCTTTCTTCTTCCTTGAAAAAAATTTGAAGGGCATATTGCACATAGGGAGAAAGGAACAGTCTGGTGAATCTTTATTCGTTTGATCCGAACGTTCGTACACAGTATTCACTTCCTGTGGTGCACGTCACTTCCTGTATCGTTCAAACGATCGCATCTATTGTGTGTACAATATCTGCGAACGATCGTGTCGTTATCTGTATGTACAGGATCGGTGCCATACGATCGTTTGCAGATATCATGCAGGATCGTTCGTCGTTTGTTTACCAACGATAAAAATTGGAAGTGTGTACGTAGCTTTACTTAGGATTCTTGATGACCTCACTATTCTTTCTGAGGCCCTGTTGGTAAACTCTATACTCAAGCATCCTAAATGAATTGGGAATTGAAACAATTAAAAAAAATTATTTGAAAGGGATAGATCATTTTGGCCTTACACAGAATATATTTGTAAACTTTTGCGATTAATTCTAACCAGGAATGCCTATTTTTACAAGTGCAGGGCATGGCAATGGACATTTGCTGTCCCCCACATACGCCAGTCTGTTTTTGGGTGGATGGGAAAAGCATATCTTCTCCCAAGATAGTTTATGCATCTATTAAAGCAATGTCCTAATGTGGAGAAGTTAAATAGGTGACATAATTATGATTTGGACAGGTTCAGTATATCTACTAAAAGAGTTTTTGACAGTAATACACAAGAACAATTATAATCTAAAATTTACAATGGAGTATAGTTGCAACAGTGTTCCTTTCCTAGATATCCAAATCCTTAAACACGAAAACAATACCCTGGGTTCCTCATTGTACCGCAATTCTACAGCGGAGAATATGAACCTCTTCGCTACTAGTGCTTATCCCACTTCTTTCATCAGATGTATTCCCTATTCGCAATGCCTAAGAATCCATAGCAATTGCTTGTATAATAGGGACTATGAAGTACAAGCTAAGGAATTGCAAAAGAGACTGCTACAGCGAGGTTATAGTAAAATAATTTTACTATAGGGCATATCATAAGGCTACACTGAGTAGAGTAGAAAAATACTACAACTACTAAGAGTAGAGTAGAAAAATAACAAATGAGCATGTAGTCAGATTAATTACTAACTCTATGAGGAATAATGGACAAGCACAAAGAATATGTTCAAAATACTGACCTTTCCTCACGTGTGATACATTAATTTGGAAACACATAGCTGTGAAGCCCCAATTTGTATGTAAAAAAGCTCCATCTATAAGAGACAAAGTTGTTAAAAGTCATTTTTCAAGCATGAGACAAAATTTGTGCAATCAATTTGGCACATTCAAATGTATGTCCTGTAACCAATGCAAATGGATCTATGATGCAAAGATAGTTACTTTACAGGTACTTTACTGGTAAAATCACTACCCCTCTAAGTAGACACATAGGGTTACATCGTAACTTTAACATAGATACAGTATGATTTATTGCTTAAGACAGAATTCACAAAGGTCCAGGAGGTGGGGATGTGGATAAACGTATCCTACAATGTAAAAAACAAATGGATATATCATCTCAGAGCTTACCAATTTTCTGGATAAAACAATGTAATCAGTTTTCAATTATTTTTGTAAGGGCAGCTGTTGTATCGGGTTTGTTGTTTTTTTCTCTTCTTTCCATGCTGTTGGAACTTCATTTTATATTAAAGTGGCGCTGAGAGAAGTATCATCGTTTTATCAAATAGTGCATTTATTTCTCTCTAGTGGACCCACCATAAAATGGTGGGAGCACTTTTTGAGGGGTAAGGAGGGATTTGAGTCCTCTAGGTCCATAGGTACTTACATTGTTTATAACTATTATGGGTAAGTTGTGAGAGGAGTGAAAAACAGAATGAACAAGTTTTTATTATTATATTTTCTTAAAAAATGCCCCTATCTATACATGTGTATGTAAAGATATGTGTATGTGTATATTTGTATGTGCTAAAATATATTCCATCGGATATTTCGTTGATTCTTCATTAAAATAACCTATAGAGAATTATCGTAAAATATTATCATTACACAGTATTTATATAGTGCTATCATATTACGCAGCTCTGTACAAAGTCCATAGTCATGTCACTAACTAACTGTCCCTCAAAGGAGCTCACAATCTAATGTGCCTACTATAGTCATATGTCATTAATGTAGTCTAAGGTCAATTTTAGGGGAAGCCAATCAACCTAACTGCATGTTTTTGTGATGTGGGAGGAAACCGGAGTACCCGGAGGAAACCCACGCAGACACGGGGAGAACCTGCAAACTTCATGCAGATAGTGTCCTGGCTGGGATTTGAATCTAGGACCTAGCGCTGCAAAGGCTGGAGTGCTAATCCCTGAGCCACTGTGCCACATCACCTAGGGTATTTGGAGTTTGAAGTTCTGATGTGCGCTTGCTTTCCATTCTTACTACCAATATATGCTGTAAATAAAATTAAATGATATATTAGTAAGTATGAGATTGTATATTTATATATGCATATATCAAAAAACTTCCATCTGAAATTTATTTTTGTTTAGTTAGAATACATCATATATTAAAGAAACCAATACTTTTTAGTGTATTTATATATTAAAGTAGGGTTGCTTCCAAGCAATTTATACATATCATTAGTTCAGGTCATTAGTTCATGTGCGCTCCACCACACTTCCTAGTACATTGACAACAAGGCTTAAAGGGGTGCATGCGCGATTCGATCCTCCTCTTCTCTCAAACCGAGTGAGATGCCAGGTAAGAGGAGCACTGATACACTCCTGACATGTCACTTTTGAGTGCGTTGCTCACCCATCTGTCATCTGTATATCAGTAATTAATTATGTAAGTGGTGAGCCTTACAAGGGTCCCAGGAAACCTTGTTTCCGTCAGGGAAATATAAGTAGGATGGGGGTTTTTCACTCCCTTGTGTTGGTGAACTGTGGTGATGTAGGTGGGAAAAAAGTGGGACTTTTATGGGGAGCATTCTCCATTGCAGGAAGTAGATAGAGGTGGTCTACATGAGGAATTATTTGAACAGATAATTAAAATGAATTCATAAGGCCCCTATACGGTCTTAGATTTTAAAAACTTGATGAAGAAACTGCACCTTGTGATTTTTCCACCCAAAATAGTATTTTACGTTTTTATTCCAACTTGCTCAGATGTTTTGAATGTTCCAACCTAAGTCAGCTGTACAAAATTTATAGTAATATAAGCACCTCTATACCTGAGGTCAGAAGATAGAAAAAGATAGCTAGGAGCACCATAAAACAGTATAAGAGGACCAACGGACAAATTCTACTTTCCCAGTATGGGTGACACTAAAGAGTTATCACAGTTAAAACATTAGTCATCACATTATTATCTATGCTGGCAGACCCAATCAAGTATCTCCAATTGCTGGGACCACCTCATGTTGGATTTAGGTTTCAGTGGGTTCCATGGGTGCCCTCAGCTGATGTTGACTTTGAAGGAGAGGAGATAGGTCCTTTGGGAGGGCCAGTTTAACAGGGAGGGGCAGGCAATCATTAATTGGGAAAGAGTGAATAGCCAGAAACTTTGAGACCTGTCAAGTCAGAATGTGTGTACAAGGAATGTAGTCCCAGATTTTCTTACAACTTAATGGAATGGAAGTCTCAAGTGATAGGTGATCCACCCACTTCTCTGCTTTTATCTAGTAGAGGCTTCGGATGACATTGCATTTGAGTTTTGTGTGACACATGCAGATGGGTTATATGGGCACCAACTAGGTTTACTAGGCCCTTATCTTAAACTGGTTTCATGATTGCCCCTGATATTATGATGTACTTCAAATGTCACCGACCTGGGCCCCAGTATTTGGTGTACATGATCCAGCTGGGGTATAGATGTATCTCTCAAGAGCCAAGTGAAAATACTTATCACAGTGTCATATAAGGAGTCTGCTAATTAGTCATCAGGGCTCCTTGCATCTGCATGTTATTCAAGCAAAATCTATTCTTGATATCATCCATTGATAGATAAAGAGACTTTAATTGCTAAGTTAGAGAGTGCTTTTCCTACGCTAGCTGAGACACTTTGTGTGCTAGCCACAAGGAAAGCACCTCCACTGGAACATGCACAATATTTTAACATAATGCAGTGACACCCCAAAATATAATCAGTACCAAACTTTGAATAGACCATGGCAATGAACAACAAAGTCTTTTTATCTGCAGTCCTAAATTTTTTCATCTGCCTTCTTGGAATGACCAAATGTTTTCATTAGCTTTTGATTCATGGTTCTCCCCCTAACAAAAACTAAGTCAGAATTTTTCTTTTTTTTTAGGTTTTGTCTTGGGTGTCTACATTTATTTTAGACTAAGATCATTACACTATATGCTTTAGGCCTGTAAATCCTAGTGACTGTACAGTACCCTTTATGTTTCTGTTTCCCACAGAGATCAGTCCCGTTAGTGCTTACTGCTTTGTCACTGGCCCTGATCTTGAGTTAGAGAATAGAAGGAGTAAACTTTTTGACAAAACAAGGCTGAATATATAATTTCTAAGCTTTAAACACATAATCTATTATCTGCTTTTTTGCCTGTAGTTTTGGAACCTCTAATAATTAAGGTACAGTGCTTTTTAATTGTACTCCTGTTGTGACAATTCAAGAATTTATTCATGCACACTGGTACAGTTACTAATGGCTCCATTTTCAGCGTACATGAACTCCTTTATCACAAGTCACCATTGTAAATCTGTCTGGGAGATTGAAGCTATTAGAAGCTTGCACATTTATTAATTGATTTTTGCTGTAATATTCATTATACCACTATGTAGAGGGCAGAGAATTAATCAATATTTTTAGCTTGGTTGAAACTCTGTTTGAACTATTGTATACCCTATTTATTTTGTGTGTTCAGTAATACCAAGATATTCATAAATAATAATGGTAAACTGTGGCGTTTAAAACAGGGTTTTGACATAAAGTCATTGCAAAGCTTTAAATCCCTTTTATTATTGGTATAGTTGAGGTATTTCAGCAGGGGCTAGGGTAACAGAGATGATTAGAAAGGTTAAGAAATAATCTTATTAAGCAACACAAAAATTAGGCAGGAATCCGGGGAAATACGTCAGACTGACTTGTTCCTGTGCGACCATATGCTGTTCATCTAACCACGTTCTACATTGTTTAAGTAAATCATTTGTTAAATATGACAGGAGTCAATGTTTACATGAAGTTAAAGCCCAGCGCTCTATTATGTAGAACACTACAGAGAACTTTGTGCAAAATTCCTTTTTTCCTAAACAAGACAGGAGAGCAGATGTCAGGAACTTCTGCCATTAAAATTAGAACAATACATGGGAAGAGGCACATTTGTTTTTGTTGATTCAGGTTTTTTACTTTCGAGCTAGTAATTTAAAAAACATGTTTTACTTGTCACATATACTCAATAGAATTGTTCGCTGTCCATGTATATGCCTTACTGTTCCCAAACAACATTGGCAAAGTAGGATTTTTATGATGATTGAAATTCATCCTTTCACCCTAATCTTTATGTACTGGCTAATGGTTAATAGTACTCTAACCCTGGTGCAAAAGTCATTAGCACTTTAGAGTGGTTAATAGTCAGAATCCTGAACATGTTTTTTTATACCTTTTTAATATCTCAGAAATACTGAAAAATCTTTATGATGGTAACAACTTTTTAATTTGGGATTTTCTATATTCTGTCCAATTGATAATTGGTCACCAAGGAAAAAAACAAGAGGTTCTGGGGGGCGTGGCCGGACGATGGCGGACTAGGACGTGAGCCTGCACAGCTCCGTGTCCTACAAGGGGGATTGAGCCACACGTGTCGGCACGCTAGTGCTTTTCTGCATCGGCCATGGGGCCAAAACAGAAGGGGAGTCAGAAGGGGCGCTCTGGAGGCGAGACGCCCATTTCCAGGGGCTTTTCAGGGCTTTTTGCGGCCGGGAATCGGGCCCCTTGCGAACAGGCCGCAAAGCCGCGGCCTCAATTTCAGGAGGGATCTGGGCCGCGTGAGGCCGCAGATTGCTCACCCGCCCCCCCCACAGCTCCATCACCGGCAGTGGCCATCCGGGAGAACACAGACCGGACATCTCCAAGTGAGCAGGTACCTGGGTCTCCCTTGCTTTGCATACAAAGCCCTAGTACAGTTTTTGGCATTGAGGATCTCTCTAATCAGTCAAATAGCCCAGGGATGGAGGATACAGAGTGGGATTGGAAGGCCCACTTGAAAGCCCTACCAACACGGTCTGATTTTAATCGTAGTATTGAGAGGCTGGAATCCAGTTGTAAAACTGAGTTCCACCATATACAACAAACCTTACAGCAGGTGACTACTACCACCAATGTACTTCAGAACAAATGTATGGAACTTTCCTCTCAAGTGGCTTCCCAAGCTGCCATTCTTGAACGCCAGGCGGCCCAAATTAACATGCTATACCTACTTCAAGATGACGCAGAAAACCACAATTGGCGCAATATTTTCCGCATTCGAGGGTTACCGGAAACGGTACCAAATTCTGAGTTATACTCTGCGGCCTATACTATATTTGCGAACCTACTGGCACTCCCACCTGATGTGGATATTGAGATGGATAGGGTACACAGGACCCTTGGACCCCGTGGGCGGGACCCCCAGCGACCAAGGGACGTGATCTGTCGGGTTCATTTTTATAGAACTAAAGAAGACATTATGAAAAAGAACCGCCACATCCATTGAATATGCTGGGGCCCAAGTACAACTATTGCCGGATATATCCAAACATACACTGGATCTTCGCAGAGCTGTTAAACCTCTTCTGAATGTGCTCCGTGATCGCAATATTCCATATCGCTGGGGATACCCATTCCACCTTATTGCTAGATATGGCGGTAAAAATTACTTTTTCAGAGATCCCTCGGGTTTATCCCTACTACAAAGAGCTCTTCAGCTACCTGATATCAGATTGCCGGACTGGCCCGCTGTTCCCTCATCTCTTTTCATAGGGAACCCTCCTCCTGCGGATCATCTTCAGCATCCTCTGTCCGACCCTTCTAGGCGACAACAGAATCTTGGTCATGAATCAGATTTACCCTTGTCAGGTTCTCCTACCCACCCTTAAGTGGTTCTAAGGATCTCGGATGGCGCCCGGGCATCGGCCTCGCAAACCAATATACTCACCTGGTTTGTGCAACAAATGTTTTATTTTTTCTTCTACCCCCATTTTTTTTTTTTTTTTGTTTCTCCGGTGACTCAGGGATTTTCTGGATCAGCCTCCTCTACAAGACGGAAGGATCACTGGATACTACACTGGACCGTTGAACTTACCTGGCAGTGGATTGGTTCGTAACGGGGTTTATAACGAGGGCGGGGGTATTTGGTTAATGCTGAGCCCCTTCCCTCCTTCCTTCCTCAGATATCATTCACAGGGCGCATCACCCGCTACCCGTGGTACGATATGCATATTTCCTCATTATTACATGGAGTTGCACACATATATATGTGCTCTTTTTGTCGTGCCACTTTCTGGCCTTGTATGATATTACTCACAAGGATTATAGCCCCAATCCACTGTGACGATTACTGTGTTCTGATATACTTCTACCGATTGCCCCTCACAGTCTGATCCGATTTGATACCGGAGATTTGTGCTCTACTAGTTTGAATAGAATGTTTTCTGGGGGGCCGGTGGGTGGGTGCCTGACGAGATTCTGTACTATTGCATACAATGGTTAATTCTGGGTTATGTTCCTCAGTGTGTAATGGTTTAATGTTTTGTACTGATTATCTCATGTATATTGTTTTATGTTCTAACAAGTTTAGTATAACACTGGCTCCTTCCCCCGAGTGGGTACACCTACGAAACCCACAAATACTTTCCTTGTCCGCTTTTCCCCCCTGCTACGCTAACCCACGTAGGTAAACCGCCGGTATAGGCGGCGAATAAGGTTAAGCCTTATCTTAGTGACCCCCCTTAGACGACTGAGAGTTAGCTCCACTCAGCCGACTGTAACTCCACACCATCCCCTGTTGTTATTCCTACCCAATTCCCTGATCCTGAATGGCCAAAACAGCTCACTCCAGCATATGATATTTTAAAATAGCCACAACTAACTGTTAGGCTCTTTTAAAGAATCTACTAAGCTGTCAAAGATCATGCCCCCTCAGCCCGGTACGACACAAAGACAATAACACCTAGAAAATGGAAACAATCCACAGTGCCATCCATGAGGGAATGGCTTGCAGAATAAGAACAGATTCAACGTATGGAGCTATTAGTTGCAGAAGATGAGAATAAGATGGAGCAATAGAACAGGCGAATATTGGGCCAGTCAGGTTCCCCCCCACACTCTCCTAAGTCCATACCCACCCCCATTTTATGGTTTTTCCCTCCTGCTTTTAAGTTGTACAAATAGAGGTCTCTATGACATATTCAGGTTTTTTTGTTAATATATTGATATTGTGTTTGTGCTGTACTGTGTAAAGTCTATTGATTGATGATGGGGTGATCTCTGCAACCTGCATTTGCTTGATGTTTACCAAGATTCTATTTTTTATATTCACTCTATGAAGCAGGAGTAACAGGAACCCCTATGTAGCTACCAAAGAGCTACAAACGAGTTCACCCTATTCAGCAATTAAATGTAAAAGATTAAATACTTATTATTCTGGATGTACTTATGTATTATAATGATCTTGGAGCAAAGAAAGTTATATTGTATGAAAGTCAACTGACAATAAACAGGCTATCGGAGCAAAAAAAACCTGCAAAAAAATCAGTTATAATTTCCAGAATAGTCTACCTCTTCTGGAACATCTTGGGAAGTCAAAAGTAGAATAGCAAAACTGGGCATAACAATATGATAATAATAACAGATGATCAAACTGTATAGAGCAGCAAGGCTGCCAAGAGTTAAGAAGGTATGTTGATTCCTTAGGTTTCAATAATGATGAAAAAAAATAAAAAGGGAAGTGTATTACCCATTATTTGATTGTTTAATCTTTGGAGGATATTTGCCAGCTTGAGGAGGAAGAACCTGCCATTCTCTGAGTAATTTTAAACCAGCTTCTACCTAAGATATATTGAAAGCCTTTCCATGTTTGGAAAGAATTAGCTTTGTGGGGAAGCCCCCTTTATACAGGATCTTGTTGTTGTGTAGAACTTTAGTTAGTGGTGCCAATGTTTTTTCTATTTTGAATAGTGGTTTGGGAGTGGTGGATATCGGAGTAGGGATGCAGAAGAGGGGATACTTTTTTTCATGCGATAGAAATTGATTCCAGCTAAGACATGCCTAATAGCGTCAGCTTGCATGAAGCTGGGCTTTGAGAATCTGTGAGCCCTGTCGATTAAGAGATCTTGATCTGAAGCATATGGTAATATGCTTTTAAGAAGGTCTGATAGGCTGCTAGTGCTGATTGTAGTACTGTCTCAGGCATGCCTCTGAATTTATTAATATTTCACTATTTGAGGTCTGTCACATTAGAAAAGTTCTTAAGAGAATTAGCTTTGTGGGGAAGCACCCTTTATTGAGGATCTTGTTGTGTAGAATTTTAGTTAGTAGTGCCAATGTTTTCCTATTTTGAATAGTGGTTGGGAGAGATGGATATCGGAGTAGGGATGCCGAAGAGGGGATTCTTTCTTTTTGTTGTCATTAATTTCTTTTTCATATAAAAGAAATAGATTCTGGCTAAGACATGCCAAGTAGGGTTAGCTGGCATGAAGCTGGGCTTTGAGATTCTGTGAGCCCTGTGGACTATGAGATCTTGATCTGAGGCGTATGGTAACATGATTTTAAGAAGGTCTGATAGAAAGGCTGGTACTGCTGATTGTAGTACTGCCTCAGGGATGCCTCTGAATTTACTATTATTTCACCATTTGAGGTCTGTCACATTAGAAAAGCCCTTAAGAGTCTCCCAGTGCCTCAGAGCTCTCAGTTCCAATGCCCATCTTGGGTACTGGCACATGGATGAACTTATTTAAAAATCCTGTGTCCTTCTTCCTTGTTTGGGTCATAGTGAACTGCTAAGGCATAGTTATGGTCGCAATTGGCCTAGCAGTCTATGAGAAGGAAAGCAGCTGGTTATTTATAGGTTATATATCATACTAATTAGTTTAATATACTGAAACTGTATGCTACTATATATAGCTAATTAGTGCATTGTATTGATGATAATACATGCAAATGAGGATGTTTATCCAATCGGCTAAAAATGTTCATGTACCAATCTGATTGGTTAGTGCACGTTATATTTGTAAGGTAGTGATATGATAGAAGTCAAAAATAGAGATATCAGCTTTTATTCCTGTCTGGCTGATGGGCACTCCCTGAGGAAAACTGAATTGTACATTCATGTTGCCATTATGGACCATTGTATGTATCCTATAAAGAAGAATTTTAACTTTTCATTATATTATATAAGCTTTATTTTTTTTTTTTATTGTAGCCCTTACTGACCCCAGTAGTCCCACCACAACCCTATCTTGCTACACTGTTTTTAGCATTATTTTCAGTTTTGACCCATTTTTAGGAAGGATTGTTCAACTTTTGATAGTCAAAAAATACATCACTCCTGTTTGGCAATGGGAAAAGTACTTTATTATACTTTTGATCACATTTATTACAGAAATTGAGCCTACATTTCGCTATTCTTGCAGTAGTTGAATATGAATACATTAGATCCTATTTGACGTACGTAAAAGATTCCTTTGTGAAGATTATGCTGCTTGCGAGAATTCGGCATAACCTTTTTTTCAGTGGGTCAGTGATGGGCTGGAGCAGCATATCTTTGGAGGACTGCACAAGCCTCCACATCCCAGTTAATGCTACCCTCACTGTTAGGCAGTGTGTAGGTAGTTCCTGGATAAAAAAGGCATTGATACCATTGATTAGCCCCCATATTTCCTACACCTAAATCCAATAGTGGCCCTCTGAGATATTATGTATTGTTTCATCTGACTCCACCAAGTAATTCCACAGACTGTCCAGGAGCTTACCAATTCCCTACTAAGCCAGTTCAATCATTCTGTGATTTCACTTTATTTTCAGTGTAACATGTTAACAGGATAAGCCATGGGTGACCAGGTGCACATTAATTAACATATCTCATCATCTAGCACATGAAGACGTATCATCTGCTTACCTAGGAGAAACACTATACCCAGCAAATCCTATGAGGTTCTTCTCATCCTCCTATCAGATCTCAAAAGATAAAAAAATCAAATCTTGGTGCAGTCAGTCCTAATGTTGCTAATGATGCTCCTGCTGAG
>NC_092859.1:56805987-56811040 GCF_032062135.1 Pyxicephalus adspersus
AATTTAACATCCAAGAAACCAACAACATACAAAAGAAAAAAACAAACAAAAAGTATTTGGTACAGATAGCCTTTAGATAACAATATACTTCATAGTATAATATAACATCACATGTCAAAACATTTTATCATTATAAACAAAGGGGGGGTGGAGAAAAAACCAGAAAAGGGGAAGAAGGGGGGGTACGGGTTTCCCGTAAAACTTCTGGGTATACACTTTAAAATGCATAACAACTTCCAGTTCTGGTGCCTCATGAGAGTGTAATGGCATCCAGAGGCTTCCGCTCTCCCAGAGGAAAAGTCCAGATGGGTACTTGAATCTGCAAAATCTACTTCTGACCACACGCTCATAACTGACACTGTGGCAGTATTAATAAAGCCCACATTGCAGGAGGCTATAGACTCAGCCATAGAGAAGGGAATTCAATCCCTGAGACAAGAACTCAGGGATCATGCACGCAGAATAGAAACAGTGGAGGAAAGAATCTCCTCCACAAAGGATGATGTGATTCAGACCTCTACCAGGTTAATGACTCTGGAAAGCAAAGTTAGTAACTTATTGCAAAAAATGGATGACATAGAAAACAGGTCTTGCAGAATTAACCTGCGGATCATTAAAATACTAGAAGCTTAGAAACTGGGCAAACTCCTGGGGCTGTTCACTAACACGCTTCCAGATCTCCTAGACCTACAAAGGATGTGCAAGGTGGAACGGGCACACCGCCTGGGTTAGCCGTGCTATGAAGGCAGTGCACCTCGTCTAGTGATCATAAAATATCTAGACTATTTAGATTGAAAACGCAATCCTCCAAGCATACCGAGCCAATAGGAACATCACGCTAAAAGGTGCTCCCTTACATATTGTTGCGGATTACTCGGCAGAGCTATCCTGCAAGAGGAAGCAATTCCAACCCCTGTGTTCTCAGTTATACCAACATAGGATCAGATTTACCTTGGCCTACCGGGTGACACTGCATTTATACAATCAGGAAGGGGAACACCATTCCTTTACCTCTGCCTAAAACACTGAGGATTTTGTGCAAGCTCAGATGACCTCCCCAGTGCAGGAAAATACCCCAGAATAGGAGGACCCAGCCTCCTCCCAAGAGCCGTCACCCTCGCAAGGCTATCAAAATGCCAGGCCCCAGCCACAAAAAAAAACAAATAAGGAACCACACTCTGAAAGATGGTCGGACACAAGAGGGATAAAACCCCCCTGGAGGAGTAGATTATTGGCTATCATCCCTTACCTACAGTTTACAGCTCGAAGTGTAAGGCCCTGGTCAGTACCAGTATTCTCCAGACACCAGTCCCCCTTCACCTATAGCAGCCTCGGGAGACTGGTTGTGTCTCCCAGGACTCATTTGCCCCCAGGACTGACCAGGAGCCCACAGATACACAGTACAGAATTACCAGCGAGTCCAGAAACAAGCCACATTTAAACACAGGAGATCAGTCCACCACGAGGTACAAAGAAAAAGGCACAAGCTCATGAGTCGGGGTCACAGGCAAAGGTCGGTCCAGGCTGAGTTCAAGCGGATTGTCACAAAGTCGTCGGCCAGATGCTCTCCTAACATTACGCTCCACCCGCTGTTTTTCAGTATTACCACTTTTCATCCTAGTCTGACACCCGGAAGTCCACTTTAATTTTTGCAGAACTCTAGACCGGGGTTTGTCAGGAGTGGGCAGTGGCTGGTGGGTTTTAGCTGGAGCTTTGCAAGGAGGTTTACTAGAGTGGATAGAATCAGAACAAGGTCTAACTTCAGGGAGGCTAAGAGGTGGGGCATCTGCTATGAAATTCTCACGGACACTAGCAACACACAGAGAGGCAATGAGTTTGTCAAACACTTCTCACCACATGCATTTCCTCTTACAATCTGCGCAGATTCTGAATCAATTACAGTATTATGCTTACGCACCCATGGCAGTCCTAAAATTACAGGGGATGAAGGAATGTCTAGCAGAACAAATGATAACATTTTGGAGTGGGCAGCACCCACCTTAACCAAAACCTCAGGAGTTGTGCATATTGGTTTTCCCTTCTGCAAAGGAGTATCATCTACACCAAACATACATAATGACTGAGGTTGGTTAACAACTGAAATACCAAGAGAGCGGGCCAGAGATAAATCCATAAAATTACTGGCAGCACCACTATCCAGGAATGCCTGGCAATGCTTAGCAGAAGAATTACAGGCAATTTCAACTGGTAACAGGACACGATTAGACCTTCATGGAAATACCTGTCTGCCTAGGTGGGTATCCAGGGGCCCACCTAGGCACTGAAGTTTCCCTGGCTTCTTCTGAGGACAGGATTGCACAAATGCCCAGATTCTCCACAATACAGACAGAGCCCTTCGGATCTTCTCCTCATACTCTCTGTGGCTGACAAGCTGCAGCCAACTGCATTGGCTCCTCGGCTGTAGAGGGAGGTGGGCTTGACTCAAAGATAGTGAGTGGTCTGGAAGGTGCAGAAAATTGTTTCATGCAGCGCTCACAAAGTCTGCGATCAATCCTAATAGCCAATTGGATAATCAAATCCAAGGAGTCTGATAGACAAAAATATACTTAATGGCATTGGATAGACGCAGGGAAAATTGTCTTCTGAACACTGGTTCATTCCACTGTGAATGTACAGCCCAGCAGCGGAACTCTGCAGCATATTCCTCTACTGACCTGTGACCCTGTGTCAGGAATTGAACCTAGGGCTTCTGCAGTGGCTGACGGTGGAAAATTGCACTGAAGTGCTGAATGGCTCTGTATTTGATCACTTGGTTAAACCTTGCCTGATTCTGTTCTTTGATGAACTCTGATATCCCGTGCTCCTCCCAGCTACTTCCTTTAAAATGGTTGTGTGGAACTTCCTCTGTGCCAGATTATTGTGCTCCTGCCAATATCTCATGTTTGTACTGCTGATCCTGTTTGCTGACTACCTGTGTACCGATCTTTGGCTGCCGTTTTACTAACTACTCTTCTGATTAAGCTTTTTGTATTATATTGCTACTGTGTGAACAAAATCAGGCCTGCCTTCACTGTGAGCTTGCTTGCTGTTCCAGCTACTGGACTCCGAGCTTGAATCTAGACCGTGACAGAATAATCTGGCGCAAAGATGGAGCCCGTTGTGGTAGCTGCTATGGCTCCTTTCAGGCAGCAAATAGCTGAACTACAAGAGTTTTGTGTAACCTATCAGAAGACGTTTTCTGATCCACAAGGGATTCTTAAAAGTCAACTGGAAGAGATCTGTGACCTGCAGAGAATAGTGCGGGACCTTTGTTCCAGAGATCGTACCACTACTGATTCTAATGCATGCATGTCTTTACCACTAAAATTCAATGGAGACTGCCATCAATATTTAGGTTTTCTCAACCAATGTCACATATATTCTCAAATGCAACCTGCTGCTTTTGTTCCTGAGAAAAGAAAGCACTGTTCATTATTAATCTACTGATTTAGGAAGCCCTAGCCTGGGCCTCTCCTTTCGTGGAACAGAGCAGTGCTATCTTGAATGTTTTTGATGCATTTATAACTGCAATGAATCAAGTCTTTGATAATCCTAATTATTGTGCTACTGCGGTAGCCAAGTTGCATGGTCTGGGACAGGGTAGACGCTCAGTCGCAGAGTACACAGCTGCATTGCGGTGTTGGATTGAGGATACTACTTGGAATCCAGCTGCTCAGAAAAGTCAGTTCCGGTGAGGGCTTTCTGAACAAGCCCAAGACAAGATTTGATCTGGGAATGCCCACATTCTCTCATATTTGTTGGAGCGGCAATATAGAGCCCGTCTTGGTGGCCGCCCTATACTGGACCCAGTTTTGTTATTGCGATCTTGAGTAGATTCTCGAGATTCTCACAGGAAGTTCCTGGAGTACATTACCTTTTATGCGTATAATATCATGGAACAGTAGGGGCTGAGCTCCCCCGACAAGCGCATGGCGGTCCCAAGACACCTGAAACGCATGAAAGCTGACATTGCACTGCTACAAGAGACACACCTGGGAAGGAATGATTTTTCTACAATGCAGAGATAATGGGTGGGAGAGGTACTGGGTTCCCCTGCTGTAGGTAGAAAAGCGGGGGTCCTGATCTTGTTAAACATAAATCTGCAGGTGAGGGGGGGGGTAAACAATGACGAGGAAGGGAGATATGTGAGACTCTATTTAACACAGGGTCACACCAGATATACCATCATCAATCTGCACGCCTCAAACTCTCCTTTTTTTCACAGGCTACGGAATAGGTGGCAAGCGACTCTTCCCCAAATTTAGGATTTTAACTCCCTCATGTGCAATTCTAAAGACAAGATGGGATCTTGAAAACAGGCTGGCCTACCTTTGAGAGAGGAGGGCCGGGGTGAGCTCAGGAGAGCTCTCCGAGTACTCTTGTGGAAGCAGCAGGTTTGCAGGATGTTTGGCGCCAGAGATACCCGTTAGAAATGCAAGTTACCTTTGTGTCGCAAGTACATCTCTCACAGTCCAGAATTGACTACCTATTTTGTACAGACCCACTTCTGCATAGAGTGGACTCCCTGGAAATCTTGCCCATGGCCATTTCTGATCATGCACCCGTAATGATTAGGCTGACTGACACCATCCCTAAAGGGAATGCATGGATTTGGTGGTTCCCATCCAATTTGGACTCTGATTCTGCTTTTCAGGCGGCGCTTAAATCACTGTGGTTTGACTATGTATCCAATAATTCTGCACACAGGGACAACCCTGTTCTAATCTGGGAGGGGGCCAAAGCCTATCTTAGAGGCAGAATTGTAGGTTATGTGTTGAATCAAAAGAAACAAACAAAGCAAAATTATTTAACAACCTTGGCAAAATTTTTGGCCGCTCTTTCATGGCCCTCTCTCTTACCAGGGAACAGGTGGCTCAGCTATTACGGATGATAAACAGGGTAATATCCCAAACAGCTAATGGCAAAGCACCAGACCCTGATGGCCTTACCTCAGAATTTTACAAAGAAAGATATAGTACGAGACCTAGGCCATCTGTATAATCATCTGTGGGGATCTGGATCATATCTACCATCCAGTAGGGAATCATAAAAA
>NC_092859.1:56811781-56823751 GCF_032062135.1 Pyxicephalus adspersus
TTATTCCAACAACAGGTTGGAAACAGCTATGGCCTATCTGTGTGATTTCAGCGCCATTTTACATTGCCTATTTTTAATTTTCTCCTGTCTGAAGTAGGAGATTTCCTCCAACACAATAAAGGGAAGCCACACTCAGTTTCTTGGTATCTATGTACAAGTTGCCACCAAGGGCTGGCCACCCGTTATTTTATATCCAGATGAAACAATATTGTGAAGCCCAATACAGGGCCGTGCCAAATTCCCTGACAGCAAATGACTTTGATTAACTGTTGTAACCAATATCAACATCCAATGTGTACAAATAGCTCCAGAATTTGTAGAACAAACCCCAGTCCAGTTCGAACTTAAGGGAATGGCAGAGGGAATTTCATATAACTACTGATATATTGGACAATATAGTGAACGGTTATCTCACTGTAAGGAAAGCTACAGTCAAAGAGGCCTGATGAGGTGGATCAAACAGGTAGGGGATGTATGGGATGTTTGAAATGTAGGCAGAATATAGTTTCTCTCCATCATAACTACTGGGCATGTGCAGGTATATCCATTCTTTGGGAGAAGACGTTAAGGTTTTTGACTTGGGTATAGGGGGTAACTTTCCCACTGTGCCCAGTACTGTGTATATTTGGTGACTGGTCTGCAGTGCAGAGAGTGGATTTAGGAAAAGGACAGAAAGCATGGGTAAACCTATGCATGCTTGCTGCTAGACGGCCCATCATGACCCAGTGGATCCAGCCCAAACAAGGGGAAGACAAACATAAATTAAAGTTTTTTAAGCAAGTGATTTGGTTTCATTGACAAAGCTATTCCTAGACCAGAGAGGGAGAATATCCCGTCCTATTTCCAACACTCCTCCTGGTATATAAAAAATCTGACATATAAGACTACATCCGTCCCACAACCATAACCGAATACTAGTGTAGCTGGTGGGAAGGGTAAGGTATTATTTCAGCAAGGAGCAAGTTGTCCCCATTTATGGATGATAACCCATCTTTTATATGTTTAGATTACAAGAAAGAGTATTAGAGGCTGGGCAGCCCTGATCTACAGTCTTGTTTAACAATATTGGTGATATTCAACCATTCAATGTATATTTGTTTGTTAATCGATGTCCATTCCCTACATTGTTTTTTTTTTTTTTTTTCTTTTCCCCATTTTTACCCTTGGTTGGTGTTAGCTCTGCGTTATTCAACTCTGTATTGATACAATGAGGTTTATTTATTGCTACACTTTGTTATTCCTGTTTTGTTTATGAAAATTGTGAAAAACCTTATAAAATTTTTTTTAAAATGGATAACATACATATGTTCTCTTTATTACAATGTACATAACATCACAAAGACTAAGTAGGATACGTCTGTTGCTGACATGCAAGATATTCTGCTGACCTAATAAACTGTTCCCAATAGAACCATGTACGTGTGTTTTTGACTTTTGATGTTTCATCATTTGCCAATAATTCTTCCAAAGCTCCGATATCATTCACTGTTCACTGTTCATATCCACTGTTTGATAGTCGGTGGTACTGTTTGTTTCCACAGAACAGGGATACACATTTTTGCAGCATTCAATAAATGGCGTAATAGGGAGGATCGGTATTTTCTCTGGCCTATTATGAATGGATACTTCCGTCAGGTTCCTTATGGTATCTGCTACCTTTCCCCAGAATGGCTGTAGGAGTGGGCAGCTTCAAAATATATGTAATAACATAACCTGAGCCTTTTGACACCGCCAACAGAGAGAGCTAACGTTGAGGTACATTTTAGCCAGAACTGCCAGCATTCTGTATCATCTCGTGCATATTTTAAAATTGGTTTCTTGGTACTGATTACTAATAGACAACTTATGGCCAAAATAAAAGTAGTTGTTCTTTTTGCTGATCTGAAAAGGACAGTTGCTGCTCTCCCTCCTATCACCCTACATACCCGGGTGTATGCCCAGAACTTTGTGACAATAGCTGGTAAGAGTGTGATAAGGTTCCTCATACTGGACCCTCAGCAATGCAAGTTTGCTCCAATGTTGTAAGATATCTATTAATTTGTTGTAGAGAACCTAAAAGAGCTTTTAGGTTGCAATGTTCCCCATGGACCAAGATTGGGCAAGGAATACTCATTTTGCAACTGTCTCTCTGATGCTTATTTACCTGATGAAATAAAATTGCCTAATCCGTTCAACCCCCAACCGTCTCCAGTTACGAAAAATGGTGTCTGTGAAACTAGGTGAGAATGCTGGATGACCCAGTACGGGAGACATCTGGGACTGATAAAGCTCAGCTTTAGAGTCACAGAAAAATTTAGCAATTCTCCTTATAGTCTTCCCTTTAGGAAGATGCTTCCTAGCTTGGAAAATGTTGTTAGGCAGTGACCATACTAGTAGGTATATGGGAAAAGGGGATATAGTATCTTCTAGTCGGATCCAACCTTTTAGGTCTTTGTGCCTACACAAGTCTATCAGAAGGGTTTGGTGAACTGTGGCATGGTATAATACTGGGTCCGGAAAGACCATGCCCTCTGCAGCTTGGACATCCTAAGAACCTTTAAACTGATCCTGGGAGAGTCATTTCCCCATATAAAGCGTATGAACTCAGAGCTAAACTTTAACCCCCTTGCGGTCTGGTTCTGTCCAAATTTCCGTGCAAAAAGTGATACAATTTTTTTTGTATGGAAATCTATTTTACATTGTAGGCTATAATTCGTAGACAAAACTCACCAAAATATGTCAAATAGGTAATACATTTAATAAAAAACTTTAATTAAAAAAACACAAAAAAAATGTAAATAAAAAAAATAAAAAAGTAAACCTTATAAAATTTTTTTTAAAAATGCATAACATACATATGTTCTCTTTATTACAATGTACATAACATCACAAAGACTAAGTAGGATACGTCTGTTGCTGACATGCAAGATATTCTGCTGACCTAATAAACTGTTCCCAATAGAACCATGTGCGTGTGTTTTTGACTTTTGATGTTTCATCATTTGCCAATAATTCTTCCAAAGCTCCGATATCATTCACTGTTCATATCCACTGTTTGATAGTCGGTGGTACTGTTGGTTTCCACAGAACAGGGATACACATTTTTTGCAGCATTCAATAAATGGCGTAATAGGGAGGATCGTTATTTTCTCTGGCCTATTATGAATGGATACTTCTGTCAGGTTCCTTATGGTATCTGCTACCTTTCCCCAGAATGGCTGTAGGAGTGGGCAGCTTCAAAATATATGTAATAACGTAACCTGAGTCTTTTGACACCGCCAACAGAGAGAGCTAACGTTGAGGTACATTTTAGCCAGAACTGCCGGCATTCTGTATCATCTCGTGCATATTTTAAAATTGGTTTCTTGGTACTGATTACTAATAGACAACCTCTGGCCAAAATAAAAGTAGTTGTTCTTTTTGCTGATCTAAAAAGGACAGTTGCTGCTCTCCCTCCTATCCCCCTACATACCCGGGTGTATGCCCAGAATTTTGTGACAATAATAGCTGGTAAGAGTGTGATAAGGTTCCTCAAACCGAACCCTCAGCAATGCAAGTTTGCTCCAATGTTGTAAGAGATCTATTAATTTGTTGTAGAGAACCTAAAAGAGTTTTTAGGTTGCAATGTTCCCCATGGACCAAGATTGGGCAGGGAATACTCATTTTGCAACTGTCTCTCTGATGCTTATTTACCTGATGAAATAAAATTGCCTAATCCGTTCAACCCCCAACCGTCTCCAGTTACGAAAAATGGTGTCTGTGAAACTAGGTGAGAATGCTGGATGACCCAGTACGGGAGACATCTGGGACTGATAAAGCTCAGCTTTAGTCACAGAAAAATTTAGCAATTCTCCTTATAGTCTTCCCGTTAGGAGGATGCTTCCTAGCTTGGACAATGTTGTTAGGCAGTGACCATACTAGTAGGTATATGGGAAAAGGGGATATAGTATCTTCTAGTCGGATCCAGCCTTTTAGGTCTCTGTGCCTACACAAGTTATCAGAAGGGTTTGGTGAACTGTGTGAAAGACCATGCCATCTGCAGCTTGGACATCCTAAGAACCTTTAAACTGATCCTGGGAGAGTCATTTCCCCATATAAAGCGTATGAACTCAGAGCGAAACTTTAACCTCCTTGCGGTCTGGTTCTGTCCAAATTTCCGTGCAAAAAGTGATACAATTTTTTTGTATGGAAATCTATTTTACATTGTAGGCTATAATTCGTAGGCAAAACTCACCAAAATATGTCAAATAGGTAATACATTTAATAAAAAACTTTAATTAAAAAAACACAAAAAAATTTAAATAAAAAAAAATAAAAAAGTAAAAAAAATATATAGTTTAACACATAATATAACTGTACAGCTGCATATAATATATTATATGCATATTTCTTTGTATTGGACTCAATACAGCTATTTTGTATAGAATCCAATGTAATCCAATTGTAAAAGGAATAATCCTTTTTGGTAGGATGATGTATCCTCCAGATATCTATCAGTTGGTTAACTCTCCTAAGAGTGCAGAATGGTAAGTGTGATGTGCTTTTAGAGATCTTAATAGGGTCCAGAACTAAATTAAAATCTCCACCAATAATGGTCACTCCCTCACTAAATTCCTCCACCATGTCTAGTACTCACTCTGGAAAATGCAATTGGTCAGTATTAGGTGCATCTATATTGACAAATGTATACAGTCATGAACCAATCATGCCCTTGACCATCAAAAAACAGCCTTCGGGGTCCGACCTCATATCACATGGCAGCCACTTTGAGATAATGATACTAACGCCACTAAACTTGGAGTCAGGGGATGTGCCATGATATGACAATTGGAAACATCTATTATTAAGAGTTTGGATTTTGTCATGGCGGAAATGCGTTTCCTGGATAAAGGCCACTTTACAATACATACGGGTGATAGTATTGAGTGCGACAGACCGCTTTGTAGGGGAATTAGGCATTTTAGCATTTAGGTATACAATCTTCATATTACCTTGTAGTATCTGTTCAGTATTAAAGGTTTTGCACTAAAGTGTGTTATCAGTCTAAGTAGTAAGAGACTGAAAGTGACAGAGGGGGGAAGGGGGGATGGAACTTAAAGTAAAAGTGAGGTACGTGGAAACGGTGAAACCTGGGAGGGGGATGGGATGAGTGCAGGTAGGTCAAAATCCAGTAGGGGTTATACTAAATAAGAAACACTGCTTCAAAACTTCCCTTTTGGAAGAGGAATGCCCTATTGAGGGTAAGTAGAGTGCAACAGCAAAGAGCAAGGTGCTCCCCGTTTTAGGCAGAATGTTTTATCAAAAACTTTTTAAACAATGCAACACACATCATAACACCATAACCAATATTCTGTTTAGATGATATTACCCGGTCATTAAGCATAACTTACAACCGCGATTATCTTTCAACATCCTGGCTGTACTTTCACTATTGTGCTCCCAGCCTTATTTAAATGAGGCAGAACAAACCATAACAGCAGCTGTCTGGCACATCTGTGTGTGGCTGCGAAGAAAGAGAAACAAGAGTTCGGTGAGTAACATTTTTTGGAGTGTAAATTTGTAGTCCACTATTCTCCCAGAAACAAACATTGAACACTAGTGGTGTTCCACACAGGGTAAGTCATGTAGCAGGAGCCAGGTGTGAATAGGAAAATCCCAAAGAACTAGGAAAAAACAAGGATTCCTTTCAGCTTTCTGAGGATGTGACGGGGTTTCTGGGTGGTCTGCGGGAGCTCCCAGGTTGTTGCAGAGGTCTAGGGAAACTGCGGCGAATAGAGCTGCTCTGCTGTTGTCTCATTTTCATTGGGAACTCCAGCCAATTAGGTATGGTGATGGGGTTTACACCAAGAAAAGTGAACAACTTCAGGAGCTGCAGAGTGTTGTGAAGGAAAAAGGTACTTCCTCCTTTGAAGATAGTAAGTGGAAAGGGGGGCTCCATCTATAGGACACATTGGCCCTAATTCATCAATGAAATCCGCGCTCGCTGGTCGCGCGTACTTTCGCGCTTCCAGCGAGCCCGTTTTCCGTGGTCCGGAGTCAAGTGCGCTCGTACACTCGCCTCCTCACTGCCAGCCGGATTCCTGCCTTGATAATAATGAGTAATAGGGGTCGCGAATCAAGGCGATTAGATTTCAGCTGCGCGATTAAGGAGGATCTGTTAAGCTCAATGGTGAGATCATAGCAATTAATTAGCGCACACCTGCTAATCTGGCCCTGTCTGCATATTGTCAGAAATGCTTTTTTGTTGCCATTATATTGTACCCACTGCATGTTTTTTTAAAAATGTATTGTAATGACTGCTCACTTGTTGCTCACATATTGCAACAATTTAAATTTATTTCCTGTGTATATTCACCAGTGTTTTTTTTTTGCCTTTTTTGTTAATGATTTTCCATTTCTTGACCCCATTATGCCAGAAATGTATTTACAGAATTGTAATATTATTATTTAGGCATCTAGAGGCTTGTCACAAACAAACCACACTGCTCCATTCTCTATTAGATCCTTTTATTTGCTTAGACATTCATTGACTAGTTGCTTTATGAAAAGAAGATAATTATTTTTATGCAAATGTATCCTAATCAAACCATACATTAGAGGCTAATCATGTTTAGATGTTGGTGAAGCAAAATTGATTTCAGTAAAATCACTGTGCTTATCCTTATGTTACCATATTTAGATGCCCTAATGATGGAAACTTATCAAATACATGTGAAAGGGTAAGTACAACTAATGTAAATTGTTTGTAGGAATATGTTTAAAAAACCCAAACTCTACATTCAAAAAGTGCCCACATAAAAAAGTGGGGTACTTGAAATTAACATTTAAAACAACATGGCATTTTAATCCATTACACAAAGTTTTCATCTGAAACATGTGATGTATAACTTACTTGAATGTAGAAATGAGGCCTGAGAGTATACATACTGGGTTCCCCCTTATGTTACATATGCAACCAATTGCCTAAAGGGGGGGACCCCCCCAGGGAAAAGGACGGTGGTATAAAGAGGTGATGTTTTATGCAGTGTATTTTAGAGGACCTAATCTCTGGAAACAGACGCAAAAGGCAATTTAGCTTTATTTACCCGGGCCAGTAACCGAGCGCCTATGACCAGACCACTATGACATCCGGCAACAAAGTAAGCAGTCTAAGCAGGTACCACCTAATGTCCCTGGATAATTCCCTAACCGGCCTCTTCCCCAAATCATTCCCCCCACGTGCAACACCAACACATTTGGACTCCTATCCCACTGCAAATACCGACGAACCTCTGCCAGCAGCCTACTCCATTGCATCCCGGGCACTCCAATCCACCGAATTACAACTCGGCACGAGGGAAACCCAGTTGCATTCTTTCCATACCGCAGAGTACGCCAACCACGTAGCCGAACTCACTGAACGCCGAATCATACCCGCTACGATGCCAAGGGGATCATCCACAGTTCCTGAGAGCACGAGACACCTTGCCGTTCTTCCCCTTGGACCAGCTGCCGGAACTAGTCCCACTGAAACCGAGACAGAGTTATAAGAGCTATATTGTTAACAGTACCAGGGATATGTACAGCCGACACCGCAATGTTTCAGCGAAGGCAACAAAAAACCAACTGCCTCAGCAATCTAATCACCAGCGGCGAAGATGCTGAATAGGCATTCACCGCCTGAACCACACCCAAACTGTCACAGCAAAACCTTATCCGCTTATTTGCAAGCTCCCCACCCCACAACTCCAGTGCTACTACAATGGGGAACAGTTTTAAGAACGCCAAATTTGCCAACAAACCAGCCTTCCTCCACGACTCAGGCCAAGGTTCAGCACTCCATTTTCCCTGCCAAAATGCCCCGTACCCAGATGCTCCCGCCACATCTGTAAATAACTCCAGGTCCGCAATCCAAACCGGCCCCACTAACCAAAATGACCTCCCCTTGTACTTGTTCAAAAATCTCCTCCAAACCTTTAAATCCTCCCTCAAGTCCTTGCGCAGACGAATAAAATGTCCTGGGCAACTTACCCCAGCTGTAGCTGTTGCCAATCTCCTCGCAAAAATCCGCCCCATTGGCATGATCCGGCAGGCAAAATTTTACTTACCCAGGAGTGACTGCAAGTCCCTCAACGTAAGTTTTTTTCTGTCCACTGCCCTTGCCACATCAATCCGTAATGCCTCCAACTTGTCTTCTGGCAATCGACACTCCATCGCCACAGTGTCAATTGTGATCCCCAGAAAAAACAACTCTGTCGTCGGGCCCTCCGGTTAATCGGGTGGCCTGATGAAAAGAAAATCATCCAGGTAATGGATGACCGAATCTGGCTACCTCCCGCACTGTCCATTCCAAAAACAAACTAAAAGTTTTGAACAGCGCACACGACAAAGAGCACCCCAACAGCAAACAACGGTCCACATAGAAGGCTCCTTCCCACGTGCAATCCAAAAAACGCTGACTATCCGGGTGCTCTGGTAACAACCGAAAGGCCGCCTCTATGTTCGCCTTTGCCAACAGGGCTCCTCTGCCATACTTACGCACCCATTTCAGTGCGCTGTCAAACGACATATAGGGTACAGAACAAAGGCGGGGGTCAATCACCTCATTCACTGATGCACCGGCCGGGAAAGACAAATGGTGAATGAGCAGAAATTTGTTTTGCTTCTTCTTGGGCACCACCCCTAAAGGAGAAATCACCAAGTCCTCCACCGGTCGCGGTGGGAAGGGCCCCGTATCCTGCCCAATCCCACCTCCTTCCTCAATTTTTCTCCTACCACCTCCAGGTGTAATCTTGCTCCACTGCCTGCTCGAAAACAGCAAAAGGGCTGCACGCCCCCACTCCTCCCCGGCGTCATCAGCTTCATCCACAAGCCAATGTCCTTGTGGTCCCAGCGAATCGACGAACGAAAAGCTTTCTGCTGCCTAAAATGCTCGTCATAACTGAGCCACGCTACCCCCCCATAAGTCCTATGGGCCTCCCCAATGGCATCTAAATAACAGAAAATGGCCGAGCAATGCCCTGGTTCCTTTTCTGCCAACACACTGGCTAATATCGCAAATGCTTGCAACCAATTAGCAAACGTCCGCAGGATCAACCTGTGCCGCTTTGATTCCTCTTCCTTCCGCCACTCACCTTGCAACTGATCCAATTGAAAACGCTCCAGTGGCAACATAGTAAAAAGCTCCACATACTCACCTTTCCAGATTTGCTCCTTCGTCTCCTGCCACAAGTGCGCCCCCAGTGGCCCTTTAAAACACATGTATACATCCCCTTTTGCTACATCACCTACAGCTGTTGTCGCCAACTCACCTGCCTGGGGTGGCCCCCCTGCCGCCGTGGCTCCTGTGTCCATGGCTTCCTGTCACCCCCCCCCCTGCGGCCTCCCAGACCACCCTGCCTACTGGTCACCTCACCCCTCCTCCCATTTTCTGAATCCCCCCTTTTCCCAACAGGCACTCACTGGCCGCAAGCTCTCCCTCCGACTGGTCCTCTTCAGCCTCCTTCTCAGGCACTTCAGGACCACCCAGGATCGGGAAGCCGCTTACCACCCCCGCTGTTTCTTCTATTCCTCTCTGTGCTGCCTCCCCCTGCCTGGCCGACACCAGCAGGGCCCCTTCCTCCACTCTGCGCTGTCCGGCCACGCTGCCTCCACTGCCAGCCCTCACGCAATTTGGACAGTCAGTTTTATAGAATAGGGGTCTGTACACCTGCGTGTGTATATTTACACACACATATATATATATATATATATATATATATATATAAATATGTATTCATTCATCAATATATCCCTTTTGCATATATTATAACATATAGTGACATAAATAAGTGAAATTATTTTCATATAATGTATGTACTATGCAACGTGATGATATAATACCTACTTGAAATATTCATGCTTATTTGCTATCTGCTTAAACCTGTAGTTTGTATCTCAAAGCCATTTTGGCAAAACATGTCTGGAAATAAAGGGACTCTAAAGACTTCACCCAGCAGGGTGTATGCTAACAACCTGGTTTGTCTATCTGATCTACCAGGATTCATCCTTTCTGCTTTTACAAAACAGCAGTATCTGTCTATTTATTCATGTATCCAAAATTTAGGGGCTGGCTATCACAACTAATACCTATTGCTGAACCCATACTATACACTACATTTCCCTCTTGCCCACTGTAAAACCTCAGGTAAGCGACAACATATGATATATTACATTGTGTTTTTTTTTATTTAACAAAGATTAAGTTAAAATGCAGAAGCAGTATGTGAAAAGTTTTGTACACCTAGAGATGAGCGATTTGAAGCTGACGAAGTGGAATTCGATCCGAATTTCTGAAAATTGTATTTCAGTACAAAAAAAAGATATATACGCAGTTCACTGTTTCAGTTATAGGTGCTAAAAGCATTTAGTGGCCTATTTCTGTACAAAAATAAAAATATATTCGTCGTGGGTGTGTTTTAAATGTATTTAGTTCAAGTAAAGTATGTCAGACAGAGAAGTGGAAGGCCATGCACAGAGGAGTGGCAGAGGCCTAAATGTTTCTGGCGCAGGCAGAGGTCGCAGCAGAGTAAGGGGGCGTGTCAGCAGGAGTCGCAGCGAGAGGCTTGAGCTCCTGGTGTCATCTAGTGGTCGTGTCTTGACCAGCAACCCAGCTATTCTTGATTGGTTAACTCGGTCATCCACTTCATCCTAAGTGACATCAGACACCCCCAGCCAACAGTCGTTGGGTTCATCAGACACAACCCTTAGGTTGGAATGGCCTGGGAGCAGACCCTGTGCCCTCACCTGTCCCCAACTTGCATCTGTCCTTTGCAGTTCCCTCGGCCACAGAAGTATTCTATGCTGTGGGCTCAGCTCCACTATACAGCGAGGACGAGCTAGTAGAGGACAGTCAGCAGATCCTGCCCAGCCAAGATCTGGAGGAGACATCCGCCGCTTTCTCCACCTACTCAGCGGTGCAGCAGTTTTTTGTTAAGCCGCCGGAGGAGGTTACCATGGCCATATGAAAAATTTGTGGGCAGAAGGTGAAGCGTGGCCAGGGTGCCAATGTTGGCACCACGGTCCAGCGTCAACATATGCAGCGTCACCATAAAGTGGCCTGGGAGAACCGTGGCTCCGATATGGTGGTCAAGCCTGCCGCAGCAACCTCTGCATCACCCAGTGGCACGCACCGGCTTTCAGGCAGTCAAGGCTCCACCACCTCAGCCGAAGGGAGCTGTATGTCATTTCCATCTTCTGCTGGTCCAGATGTTCCTCCTACTCCTCGTCAGTCATTCCGTCAGCAATCGTTCACCGAAACGATTGCCAAGAGACAACAGTATGCATGCACTCATCAAACAGCGCAGAAGCTGAATGTGCTGAATGAACCCAGCTCACGTTCCCTATTAGTGGGTGAACAATCCAATGCTTGGTGAATCCTGCTTCACAATGATAGTAAGAGCCGACATTGAAGGATCAAAAAGCGATGTCGCTATGAACGCTTGGCTGCCACAAGCCAGTTATCTGTCATCGTGCCACTCTGTAGCCCCCTGATGCTGCCGCCACCTTCAGACTCTGCCATTGTGCCACTCTGAGGCCAGTTATCCCTGTGGTAAATTTTCTGACACCTGCTCCTAACCCAAAATTTGGAAGGATTAAGAGGCCCCACTTTCACGGTCTTTATTCAGACTGAAAATCAAGATCAAGCGAGCTTTTGCCCTTCTGCTCCATGGGAGGTTTCTGTCCTCCCTGAGCTTGCCTTAGGACACCAGCATTACCATTTAATAGGTGTACCGCCCCAGTCAAACTCCCCACCTGTCACTGTCCTCAGAGCGGGTTGCACCCAGCGTGCGCTGGGCGCTTGGAGCCAGAAGCGAAAGCTCCTCGGAGTCAAGTCCCCGCCTGATGCCACACATCAGATGCCAAGTGCTCCTTCTTTCACCCACCTTCGTCAGCAGGTACTGGTGTTGCCACCCACCACCGCACTTTGTCACCGGGCCACTTTCTGTGGTATCCTCCTGATGCTGCCGCCAC
>NC_092859.1:56824204-56826379 GCF_032062135.1 Pyxicephalus adspersus
GCTCTGTCATTGGGCCACTCTGTGGTTTCCTCTTGCTGCTTCCACCTCACCATTATGTCATTGTGCCACTCTGTGGACTTCTCAAGCTGTTCTCCCACCCTCCCCACTCCATGACTGGGCCACTATTTTGCCTTTTTGGCCTGGAAGACATCACTATTTATTTGACCCTTCTTCTGATCTGTCAGAAGAATGGAAAAAAGAGGCGCACAACGGATCCTGTATGTATAGCAGCTGTAAGGCATGTTTGGTCCCATCAGAATTGGCTTATGATTTGGTAGCCAAAAGCAGGAGTGGGTACAAAACACAGAAGACATGCAAATATTCCATTCACGTGTCATCTCTGTTTTGGATCCACTCCTGTTTTTCTTGGCATTAGCAATACTGATGGATTATTGAGCCAATGCTGACCGGGTGAAGGCAGATGCTCCACAGACAGGATGCATTTTTTGTGGGTTATTGTTGTGATGGATCAGAGGAAGGGCAAAATAATCAGTGACGTCAACACAAACTTAGTGCTGACACCCTCTCTATTCTGTCAGGGGGGCTCTACTTGTATAAGCAGTTAATAGAACAGGTTCTGTAGGCATCTTTGTAGAATCAGCTGACAAGGATGTAAAAGGAGTGCGCTTCATCTTGATGCTAACATGGACCTGTAAGGCTGAGTTCATACTTGAGTGACTGCCCAAATAAGTGAAGTGTGCAGTGATTCTAATAGCGACGCCTGTCATCTGCATGTCATACTGACTCATAGTATTATTTCACTACCACAGCAGACTCCTTATGTGTGTTACTGCAAGGCACAGTGTTCTACACCACTATCAGGGCTCTCAGCAGGCCGGAAATAGACGTTTTTTAACACGATTCGCCGCAAATAAATTCGGATCGAAGCAAATCTTTTCAGAAAATTCGGCGAACCGGCTGAATCGAATTTTTGAGAAATTTGCTCATCTCTATGTACAACCTTACCACTTCCACAAGAATTTGGAGAATAAGTAGCTGTCAGGTATTGCTTATTAAATTTACTTGATTAACAGATCATGAGCAAGTGTGACCACAGCAGTTTGATGGTCTCAAACATTGCATTTTGTGTTAACATAATGCCAACAAGAAAATACATTAGCAATGATCCTAAAATAGCAATTATTGTTGCCCATCAATCTGGGAGAGGTTATAAGACCATTTTCACACAATTCCAAACCATCATTCTATGGTAAGAAAGCTTATTCAGAAGTGGAAAACATTCAAGACAGATGACAATCTTCCAAGGAGTGAAGGTCCCAGCAAATTAACCCAAGCTCAAACCATGAAATGCTCAGAGAAAAAAAAACCTGAGAGCTGTCACATCCTGGTCACCTTGTAATCGTTAAATTGCCCATGAACTCCTCTGTATACCAAAGTTTTCAGGAGTCAAATGCGTGACAACAAAAACTTGACCAAAATTGAGTGGTGCAACATAACAGTGATATTGAAGGGATAATTTTTTTTCCAAACTTTTATTAAAAAGGAACAAAAAAATCTATTGGGTTGAATGTAAAGAAAAGAATATTGAAAGAATTACAAGAGTGCATTTGTGGGTTTTCCTTGAAGGTGATATTGGTGTGGAAATGTGAGTTTTTGCTTACTTATCTCAAAAGCAGTTACTGAGGGAACTGTCACATAGGGAACTTTTCTTGGCCTAAATGCAATCAGTGTATTTACATGTGCTAAAAAAAAAAAAAAAAAACATGCAAAAAATATGTTACAAATAGAAGCTGTTTGAAGGTGAACTTGGGTTTTACAATATTCTCTAGTACAGTGAGTTTTTGACAGCATACAAAATCTGTACCTTGGTACCTTCACCAAGGCAGAGTGTTTACACTTGTCACTTATTATTGTAATTGTGTTGATACTTTGATGCTCCAAAATGCATTACTCTGATCTTGTGTTTACCCTAGAAAACAATGATCTGGCTGTATTAGATATTTTTAAGCCTTGCTTTATCATGAAAAATATTAGAATGCAGTAAGTCGGGCTTTCTTTGAGGTATATAAAATACTTTATATATATATTTAACTATCATTTTTGTCTTAATAACATGACAGATAAAAAACACCAGAAATGTCCTAGTAAGTCTTAATGTCTCTTAGTAAGTGGAATAAACAACAGTTTTATTTTAAGCTTTACTAATTTCTTTTG
>NC_092859.1:56826643-56827548 GCF_032062135.1 Pyxicephalus adspersus
CAGGAAACTTTGTGTTGTACATTATTATCTTGTTACTCTAATAGCAAACGATCCTGTAACTAAAAGAAATGCTTATGATTGACAATGAAAATGAATTTAGGACTTTGAAAATGGCCTGTGTTAAACTTTTTTTTTGAACAAATTGTCATTTAAACATGAATTGTTTCAATAAAATTTCAAATTAGGAAACATTTATATGTGTTTAATGCAAATGATAGTCAAAAGTTCCTCTTGTCTACTAGCAGCATCTCCTATAAATAGATTGGTAATAAGAATGTTGGTAATGTAAATGTATCTTGCTGCTGGGGTAGCTGTTGTCACAGTTGCTGTTGCTAAGCACATGTGATGCGCCTAAATCTTAGAATTATCTTTTTTTACTTCTATAAAAAAATTACAAGATATGGAAAATCACCAGGTTTGATTCTATTCATATTGTGAGATGCTTTACAAAGTCTTGTAGCATTTGAAGCTATAATCTATAAGTCTTTAGCTCAAAGGGGCTCACAATCTAATGTTCCTACCATGGTCATATGTCATATAACACAGTTTTTTTTTTTTTTTGACAATTCTCTATTCTGCTTGCATTTAAATTTTGTAAATACAGCTCATATAGCCTCTAATTTTAGCTGAGTTCCAAAACTAGTGTAAGAGTGTATGAAAGGAAACATAGTTTTCAGTGTTTTAGAGTCAGCAAAGAAAACAGATATCAAGTTAGTCAACTTTAAAAAATTATGTAACGGTGAGACTCAAGCAAGAGGTTTATTGGCCCAGCAAAACTGGCTGTCAGATTATGACAGCTGAGTAATTCGTCAAGCTGTACGATCCCTGTTATTGACAAGTATAGCACAGCTCAGCCAATTTAACTGGCAGACTAACAGGTTCATTTTGTTGACTAGACCTACAAG
>NC_092859.1:56830250-56831684 GCF_032062135.1 Pyxicephalus adspersus
ATAAAATATTTTTACAGCTTTAGGCTGGTTTGCTCTGCAAACAAATTTAAATGTGCACAAATATTTACCAAAATATATTTATTTTTGGACACATTAGGTGATCCAGCAAACCTGGGATGGGTTTCTTAAAGTCATTTGCTATTTGTTAGCTATGATTGCTTCTCTTTTTATATTTGTCATATTACCTTGAATTTTGTCTTCAAACCCCCTCTTTATTTTTTTTTTTCTTTTTGATAATTGTGGTTGCAAAGTTTTTTAAATAATACTTGAAATTAATTTAAAACAATTCAATTCTTAATTCTCAATACAGTTAAAAATACAGAAAATGGAACGGTTTTTCGATCCATTAAACATGTTCACAAGCTTTTCAGATTTGAAATACACATTTTCAGAAATGCTGATTTAATTGGTGTCTGCAAAACATTATAGTTTAAAATGTTCCATTACTATATCTAAAGGTCAAAATATATTAAAGCACTTGCTAGATTTCTACTCATTGCTGATATATTCCTTCAAAATGGCAGGTCCTTTAAGCAGAAAGAGAAATTAGGTAGAAACTCCACCCTTCCGTGGGAGAATAACTGAGGAAAAATGAATGCACAGGAATATGTCTTTATAGTTAATTGAGCCTTATATACTTGTTAAAGAGATAAAGCAAAAAAACTCAGTAAAAAAGTTAAAAATAGAAATTTTTGGTGTGGCTTTAATGTAGATAATTACCTGAAAGATGCAGTTCCACAAACAGCAACGGAAGGCCATTTTACAAACTGTGCATGTGCAAGCTAGTTAGGTGGCTAAGGCCACTTTTTAATAGGCACAGCAACAGGACCTAATACATTTAGCTGCATGGTGTTTATGGATATACAAAAAAAATCAAATAAAAGGTAATGTATTCTTGAATTTTTTTAATTCAGGGACCCAAAAAAACATAACATCTTTTCCGCATCACGTAAGGTTTTCCCCAAAAAAAAAGAACAAAATCCAAGGCGAAATGCTCTGTTTACGAGTAAGACGAGTCTGGGAGGAAACCCACACAGACATGGGGAGAACCTGCAAATTCCATGCAGATAGTGTCCTGGACGAGATTTGAACCTGGAACCTAGTGCTGCAAAGGCAAGAGTGCTATCTCTGAGCCACTGTCCTGCCCAAGATGGCAGCTTCAGGAGATTCTAGACCTGTTTTTCTGCAGGGCACTAAGAAAAAGGTAGACGTATGTCATAATTATTCGGGCATAATTTCACCTACAAGTTTAGTTTTATTTTAACCTCCCTAGTGGTCCAATTCCGTCCAAATTTCCATGCAAAAAACAATACAATTTTTGCATGGAAATTTATTTTTCATTGTAGGCTGTAATTTTTAGGCATAACTCACTGATATTTATTACATTTATTATTAAACTTTAAATAACAAAACAAAAATATTTAAACATGTAAT
>NC_092859.1:56832949-56836404 GCF_032062135.1 Pyxicephalus adspersus
ACTCTTTGAGTACAATTCTTTCATTTTCATTATTGTTTGGATCGCCTGTATGGTTTACCTTTTATGTTCATGCTTTTCATATATGTAGAATATGTATTTTATAATAATATGGGAATCACTTGTTTAGATAAATTCCTATAAGAAACATTTTGCTATTACCAATGTTAAAATGTAAAACACATCAATAAACACTAGAATTTACACAAAATCTAATGCCAACAAAAGCCTGTCTTTTTCCTTCCTCTACACACTTTTTTCAGTGTAGTAAGTAATTTCAGGCTTGGCACATATATTCACCTAATACCTTTTTAGTTAGCAAAACTTCTAATTTTTTTTATTTTTAGTTTAGTTCCACTTTAAGGCTTCAGCTCTTTATTGTTCTTTATAGATGATCCTGGTCTGCTAGCCATTTTTCTCTGACGTGTGCCTACTTAACAATTGCCTTGTATGCCTTTCTTCACCTCTTATCTTCCACCTTAATATCTTCACTGGATGTGCCTGAACTACCATTACGTTACCTCTGCCTCCTTGTTGGCTTTGCCTTCTGTCTCACTTCTTGGTACCACACTGGATCTAATCAGAAAAATATATGGGATTGACAACTTTTATGGCATTGCATGAACTACTGTTACCTGACTCCTGCTTGCTCTGCATCCTTTCTTACCTATTGGTACCATGCTGATCTCCCTAACCCATTGTTGTCAACTTGATCTATCTAGGTGTGTATCTGCATGTGTATCTGCATGGGGGCAACCTGGCATCAATCTGCATTGCAACATTCTCACCACTAAATTCGCTGAAGAAGACCAGAATGATACTTTATAAGTCTTTATGCCTTTTTACATGCACTGCTAAGTAAGCATGTTAGCTCCTTTGGCTAATTCTCAAATTGTCACAGTTCAACCAAACCTGAAAAGTGCACTCTTTCTGTGCCATATCACAATCTCCATCCACAACCACATCTAATCATCCTTTCCAGTTGTTACCTTGGACTACACAACAATTAGGGAACATTCAAACCAATACGCTGCAGAAATGCATTACACACCCTAGTGTGATGTAGTGTCATGCCTTCTAAATGATAGCCCAACATACCTTCCCAGGGCACCTGTTTTGCAGCACCCTGCTTTGTGGAGTAACTCATTTGTTAAAACTGGATTTTTAATATTATGTTTGAATAAAACTGTCAATGAAATCCCTATTGCTCTGTATTCTATTGACATGTTTACCTTTTGGACTCACAGCATCCACACAAAACTTCAAATTTTGCACAATACAGTTCAAAAGACAGCCACGCTGTGCTTTTCTATTTTTAATTACAGCAAGTTGTTTTGATGGACTCTGCTTTATCCAGCATGGGGGAAGACTTATGTGGTCGGTTTTGCAGTGTAGAGTGGAAAAAAGCAGCTTAGATTTGTGCTGATAAAACAAATTCAGGGTGTCTTAAGTATATCATTACATTTTAACAGGAATAGTAAGGAATTATGCTACAGCTTATTTTGTAGTTAATGTCCTAAAAAAAGTAATCTTGGCCTCAGAACAGGAGTTTCAGCTTGGATCACACTCCTGATAACATGTTCAAAAAAATTGCGTGTCCCTAAAGGAAAAAAACTGTCTTCCACTACCCGTACATAAAGATCTGCTGTGGTGGATATCAGTACAGAACCCATCCAAGGGAACATCGTTAGTACAAGGAGATTGGATAATCCTAACTGCAGATGCAAGAATGAAAGGCTGATTGTGCAAATATCAAGCACAGGGACAATGTGCTCATTGTGGCAAATATCAGGCACAGGGACAATGGACGATGCCATCAACAACCGGGTCCAAGCTACTGGAGTTGAGGGCAGCCTGACAGGGCCTAAAGGCCTTTTTCAGATCTTCTATTACACAAGAAGGTGAAGATTTTGATAGACAATAGAACAGCGGTAGCATACATCACCAAGCAAGGCGGAACAAGGAGCCCTCGGCTGCTCCATACAGTTTCAGTGATCTTCCGGTAGGCAGAACACATCTGTTAGACCTATCTGCGGCATACTTTTCAGGGGAACAGAACCAGCTGGCAGACATATTCAGCAGGTCCTTCCCAGATTCCAAAGAATGGGCAGTGAATCCAAGATACAATAAATTGATTTTTTAGAAATGGGGGACTCCAGTAGTGGACTTTATGGCATCTCCGGACAATGCTCAGGTCCCAATGTTTTGTACAAGATTCCATTGCAATCAGGCATTGGCTCAGGATGCTTTTTCAATCACTTGGGATTACTGATTCTATATGTTTTTCCCCCAATACCACTAATTCTAAAAGACCTCTTGAAAATCCGGAGGGAAGCAAGGTGAGCAATTGTAATGCTTTCGCATTGGCCAAGGAGGCCATGGTTTTCTTGGTGAACCAGATGATGGCAGCACCCACTTGGCACTTGCCGAAGCAAGAGAATTTATTGATACAAGGATTCTGGCACAAGCCCGAGCCCTTTCATTGGAAACTAACTGCCTTTCTATTAAAAGGAACATGTACCTAGCAGAAGTAGTATCAGCAAGAGTGTCTGAGATACAAACCCTCATCTTCTCCACTCTGCTTTAGAGGTTGTGGTGCAAGAAGGACGTTGGAGCACATTTGGTGGTCATGTCCTGCAGCCCAAAACTACTGGTCAGAAATGTTTACACTTCTGTCTTCGATTATACAAACGGATATGGAAGCTGCTTCTTTGAAATAACAGCTCCCTAAGTATACAAGGAAATGGGATAAGCTATTCTTGCTAGCTGCTCCCATAACATTAGCTAAGGGTAAAATAAAGGGTAAAATAAAGATAATATTCCTAAAGAACTACTCACTTAAAAATTAAACTGGATCATGGTAAATGCCAGACTTTTGCACACTCTCAACCATTCTTTAGACAAATTTGATTAACGTGTAGTAGAGATCTGATCCTGTTGATAGTATTGTCATCCCTGTTAAGTTTATGACAGATTGTTTTTGTTTGGTTTAAATTTTCCATGTCTTGTCTAAGATTTATAACTTGATAACTTTCTAATAACCCGATAAGTGTGTTCATTGAATTGAATGTCTTACTGTTTGTTACTTATTTGTTTGAAAAAGTCAAATATGTTGTCTATGAAAATTGTTAAAAACTCAATAAAACGATTGAAATACAAAGGCTTCAGGAGAGGGCAGGCTGCTCCCGCGACAATCCTTGCCCATTGAATCCTAAAAGCAATAAAATTTGCTTATTCTCTAATGGTCTTGAATCCACCACAAGAGATCAGAGTCCACTCAACGAGGGGCGTTTCAGCATCATGGGCCTCCTATGCAAAAGTGTCAGAGACAAATTGTAATGCAGCTAGCTGGAAGTGTCCCAATTTCTTTATTAGACATTATAAATTAAGTGTCTTCTCCGATACAGATTCTGCATTTGGCTCTTCTGTGTTAATGTCAGCATTGAAAAAACATTAAA
>NC_092859.1:56837747-56875024 GCF_032062135.1 Pyxicephalus adspersus
CTTCTGGATTTAAAATTGCAGATATTCAGCTAGTTCTCAGTGTTTAAAATGTTTACCTTTGCTCAGCAGGCAGAATTCAATTCATTTTTTTATATTCTTTACTCAAATCGGCCGCTGCTTCCAGCATTTTGCCTGGATCTGACTGCCTAGTACCCTTATGTGGAAAAGGTGTTTCAAATCATTAAATGTACTCTATGGATTTTCCACTTGATATAGCTCATTATTGGGTTTTATTTGCTTTGCCAGTTTTGTATTTACATTCTATATATTTCATTCGAGCATTAACTTTGAGAGTGGCCTGTTGTATTAAGTGACTGATTCTTGCACCATGATTATTTCATACATGAATGAGTGCATAAGCTGCCTTATATTGCTTTCATTTACAAAGGAGTTGAATAGCTCATATTCTGTACATTTACTGTAAATTACAGAAGCAGTTTTGCTTTATAAATGGAAACCAGACAAGCATAACATATTTTAACAACTATTTATCCTGTAAAAACTAAAATATTCATTTTTTATATTCATATATCTTTTTTTGTGTAAGTTTGCAATTACAATATTAATGTGATGTTAAATTTTTGATATTGTAATTTTTATTACATTTTTCAAATAAATACAAAAAAGAAGAACAATAAATAAAAAACAATATCAGATATAAAACATGAAAACATAGCAAGGCATCAACACATCTGAACTAACAAATGATCATTAAGAACAACAATTAGGGAAAATGAAAGGGGGGGGGGAAACAAAGGAGAAGGAGGAAAGGTGATCCACAAAAAAGATTAGAAACTCAGGTCATCGTAAGAGAATAATGTGTATCCCAAGCTTCTCATATACTTTCAAACTTTTGTACCCTGTTCCTGTAATGCGCCTGGGCACACAAACCACAGCCATCTCCAAGAATCTTTTTGTCAAGCTAGCTTCTCATATACTTTCAAACTTTTGTACCCTGTTCCTGTAATGCGCCTGGGCACACAAACCACAGCCATCTCCAAGAATCTTTTTGTCAAGCTTTATTTTGTAGTCATAAAACAAGGCAAGGGTTAAACACAGATGATCAGTCCGATAAGCATAGTACAGAAGAGTAAAGCAAAGGCAGGTCAGGGACAATCCGAGGTCAGGGCAGGCAGCAGGCAAGAGTAGTCAGAAACAATCCAAGGTCAGGGCAGGCAGAGTTCAGGCAGAGTCAAGTATCAGACTGGGTTGCTATTGGTAATGACACAACAGGTTAATATGAACCAACACGGGGAACGCACCCAAGCACACTGTACTCACAGAGGCTTATAGCAAGTAATGGTGTTCAGGACAGGTTCTCCTTAAATAGCCAGAGTGCCCAATGACCTTGCGCCACCTGGTGCCATTTGATTGGAGGATAACTGAATCCCCTGCGGCTGCAGGTATTGGCCGCAAGGAATTCAAACTATGTCCCAACCCGCGGCAAGGTAGCACGCGCACCTCTTCCCACAGCACCCCTAGGACGTGCCCTACTTTGCACATCTACAGGAGTGCTGAGAAAAAGACTTTCTCTGTTCACGTCCATGGGCCAAACAGGGATATGGGGTGATTCTCCCAATTCTGAAGGGATTTTTTAAGGTCTCTAATCAATGGGGGGAAATTCTCTGCATATAATAGGGAGTATGATGAGGTAAGCTGTACACCCAAATATCGAAAGGACGTCTCCCATCAGCTAAAGGGGTATGTCTCCTGAAGGGATTTGAGTAGCATAGGTGGCACAAACAGGTCGGAGGGCCTCCGTCTTCTTGGCATTAACCTTCTACCCAGAAACTGCCCCCTATCTGCACCCCCTGTATGTCTGGATTAGAATTAGAATTTAATCCCGTAACATTAAGGGACAGTATTCTAGTCTTCATAATAAAAAGCTAAAAATTGGACTCCAGCTATACTCCCAGGAAAGTGGGCCACATGAACTAAATTTGCCCGCATGGTCACTGAGATCAAAAGCTGAGACCAGCTCAGCCCTGGGTTCCAAAGTCACAAGGGGGTGTAATCCAGTACATTGGAAGGTGTGGGATCTCCCTAAGGGAGCAGAGAGCAAAATGGGTGGGAGAGGAAAAGGGAAAATAAAACCACAAAAACAACAACAACAACTACAAACCAAGATCCACAGTCAGGTGGCCCCCAGGCGACCGATGAAGCATCAGCACTCATCGGTCCACCGTCCTCTAAAAAGGAGCAAGGGGAATTAAACAAGGGGATGAGTGTAGAGGTCTCCCTGAGGGGGCAGGCAACCCAGGAGGCTCCAGAGAGTACCATAACAGTGAAATACACAAAAAACAAGAAAAATACAGTATAAGTAATTCTGTCCATTCTGGCAACACGGGCCATCTATGTAACAGCAACCAGCAGGCAAACATGGTCAGAGTATAAACAAACAAAACACTTTCAGTTTGTAAGGAAACGTAGCACAAGTAGAAAAAAACTGAGCAGTAGCAAAAACGAGAACTAGCATAGTATGTGGCAGAGGAGTGAGCCCAAGCACGGAGACTAGAAGTTGACAATGAGTAAAAAAAATCATGCGTCTTACACGTGGCCCCAATCCCCACAACAATGAAAAATCAAATCAACTTATGCAAAGAGAAAAACCAAAATACACTAGGCCAAGTTAAAACATTCGCAGTTACCAGGTGTCAGATATGTAATGCCAGGAAAGAAGGTGTCCAAGATAAACTAAGCTTAGTGAAAACATCTGAAAAAAAAAGTGTCCAAGATAAACCAAGCCTAGTGAAAACATCTTAATTTCGGTCCTGACCTGTCCAGGTTGGCAGAGAGGAAAATTGAGTGGGATCAGGCCTGGATCTCTTCTTGGAAGGAACCAACTGCCAGCGAGGGGCCTTCGGAAACAGGGGGGCTCAGACTCCCAGCCTGGAAGTCGAGAACCCCGAGAGGTCTTCTATAAATTGTAGGGTTGCAGATGTGCCCTTCCTGCGGGCCGTCAGGCTGAAGGAGAAACCCCAGCGGTAGGGCATATTTTGATCCCGGAGGGTCATAGGCAGGGGCTGCAGCAGAAGAGTATGCCAGGAGAATACCTGGAACAGTTGGATGTGGGCCCCATTGAATTCCATCGAATTTGTGACCTGCTTTGTGATCCTGGAGTCTCTGAACAAGCCTGTAAGCGCGCTGTCTTCAGCCGACCGGAAGTCAGGGGAGGATACCCAGGCTCCCACATGGCTGCCTGTGGGGAGACCTCAGGAGGATAATCAGCAATATAATCCCGAATGGAGGTCTGAGACGATCCATACCGCTGCCTCAGGATAGATGGAGTTTTCACTGCATTAGGGGCCTTAGATTTGCCCATGTTCGCCGGTGGAATCAAGCTGTAGGTCGCCCAAATGTGCCAGCACAGATCAGAGAAAGAGCTCTAAGCCACCATCTTCAAAGCCTGCCAGGCCAAGCCCCCTTTGGCGTTAAATTTAATTATAAACAGGGTTATATAAAGTGAAGTAGGATATGTAATTTTTTAAAGGTAGGGGTAATTTACACATCTCAATTACACTGCACAGCATCACAGATGACACCTTTAGTTTTTCTTCAGAGTATATAAGGGGAACAATGTCCTAAAATATAAAAAATGTAAAAAACAATTATTGTTAAAGTTTAGGCAGTAACTTTCCGTTCCAGCACCCGATGTATGAAGCATCAGAGTGCAGTGGTCCTGGCTCCCGGATGACTGTTCATCCACTTAACACTTCCCTATGACTTCACTACCCTTGGAGATCGCAGCGCTGCACATTCGTCGTGACAGTAGAGCAGTGGATATATTGCGGCACATTGGCACAAGAAGTCACACAACACCTAAAACCCAGCCTGCTTCATACCATCAAGAAAGCTTTGGCTCAACAACACAAACTCATCACTGATGCTGTGGCTAAACAAAAAGAAGACATATATGCATGCTACAACAAAGTGTCAGCGATCTCGGGAATGAACTCCTCAGCAGCCGCACTCAACAGCAAACGGTGAGTGAGCAATACAGTACTTTATCTGACAAAACGACTGCCGTGTAATTCTTATTCATAAAAATCTGTAATACACTGTGACATGTAAATTCTGCGACTGTACAGCGGGAAGGTGGGAAACTATCATTCTACCATTCTTTGCCAACCCTCTGGCGCTATATGGCCCCAATCAGGACAACCAGACTTTCCACAACAAGATGGCCAAAAAGATCACTTCTCTTCTGTTAAGACCAATTGTTGTTTTAATTCAACACCTGCAACCAAAGGGATCCAGGACAATTTGCTTAAATGATAAGCATTTATGGGCCCTTCTCTCTTCTACCAATCTTTCTGGATTTCTGGAGACATCTTCAGCCACTGGACAAAGACTTTACACACATTTCTGCTGCACATTCCACTCTGTCAAGAATTGACTCTATTGAGTCTCTCACAATCACCTGTTGTGGGTGGTTGCTGCAGGCATCCACCCCTTAAAAATATCTGACCAGGCTCCAGTCTCAATAACTTTATCTGATGACCATTTACACAAGTCTCATCTGGTGTGGCGCTTCCCAACATTCCTGCTATATTTAAAATATTGATGGCTGGATTACAAACACCACAACGCTTGACATAAATCAGACCCCAAATTGTACTGGGATGTAGCAAGTACAGGTATTAGAGGGAGACTTTTGACATATGCCTCCTCCTTGAAGCGAAAAACTCTGGCAACTACATGGAAGTTTGTAATAATGCAAGATCAGCATACGATGTAAATAAGTTCTCTCTTATTCCCTAAAACCGTGATTACCAAATACAAGCAAAGAAAAAATACAGCTTCTGGATAACACTATATGATACAACTATCAGGTCGTACCTTGCTATCAAATTTTTCAGTTATGGCAACAAGTCATGCAAGTTATTAGCCAACAGACCTGTCCCAAGAGCAGCTTTTTCTTGACCAGCTTGTTCTTCCACAACTGAAAGTAACAAACCTGACATTTTAAAACTCTGAATTTACTTAAGAAGAAGTGATGTCTATCAATAAATGATCCGCCAACGCTAAAGTACCAGACCCAGATGGCATACCATCCTAGTTCTATAAAATTCTCCTAGAAGTATATTTCCCCCTAACATCCCTCTATAAATATATGTTCACCTACACATCCTATCTTCATTCAGGTCTTTTGTCTTATATCAAATGAATGAATGAGGCTACATCTAGTATTACAGAAATTGGGCTTTCAAGACCATATTGTTAATTTTATAAGGTCCATGTACTCCTCCCCCAGGCTCAACTACATGTGGCAGGAGTCCTGCCTCAGGCATTCCCTTTGTGCAGAAGTTAGAGGTGCCCCGCCACCTTTACTAATTAATTCAGCAATAGAGCCCCTACCCAGGTCTTTCCTACAACCAGACTTGTTCGAAAGAATCGCCTGAGCTGCCTTTGCTCCAGCACTCCCTCTTACCTGCTGGTCATGTGACTCCCATTTGCCTCCCCTATAAAAGGAAGTGTCTGGCAACAGACTGAACAAGGAGTTTCTCTTGGCTCTGTTTTCAGGTTTCATTTGTTCCTGTATGCATCTCCAGTTTCTGATCCTCTGGTGCTGTATACTGACCCTGGCTTTGACTACTCCTGTTTGGTGCCTGCCCTGACCTCTGGCTTGTCTGACCATGCTTCTGTCTCACACTCCTGCACTACACTTTGTTTTTGCCTGTCAGCAGTTACCAACCTGTGTGCATTACAGGCAAAACCTGGCAACAGCCTGCAGCAGAACATCCTCACCTCTAGAGGCTCTGAAGAGGATCTAGCTGTTGCTTAGACCCTGCATCCTGTGCACGTCTCAGCCAACTGTGCTGGTGACACAAAGGGTCCACCGTTCTGCCCTGTGACACTGACAGATTAGCTTTGACAGATTAGCTTTGACTAATAGCATGACTATTATACTTTCAAGGAACAATGTATCTATTTATAAAAGAAACGTCAGCTGTTAGGTTAATATTACGATTGTAAGAGAACAGACACCTGTTCATACAGAGTTGCTGTTCTGATTTATTCAGAAAAGATGGTGTGATTTATACAAAGTGAAGTAGGTGGTACAGAAAGTAATTAAAGGTTTGAAGTGATAAGTGACTATTCAGGAATCCTGAGTGATTGATGTTCCTAAACAATTTATGGCCTTGATATCTTGGGAATCTCTTTACACCTCCCCCAGGTGACCTTTCCTTTTGTTCTTATTAACAAAGAAGAGAAACTCCTCCAGTCCTACAAGATGTTCACACACTCCCCACAATAAAGCAGATTACTTGTTATATTTCCTTTGGATAGTTCTGCTACAAAATGTAAACTAAAAAACAAGATATAGTTGGTGACAAAAATTGACATTCCCCCCTTTTGGTCATTCTACTGACCACACAAACACCTACTTTAGACATGGCATCTGTACTGTTAAGAACACCATGCTCAGGACAAATCATTCAGCATTTGTAGGTCAGTGATTGGTGGGAAATCTTGTGCATAACTGGAGTCTCTTTCTGTGATGTATATTTTCTAATGCCAAAGAAAAAAACCTAAATATGGCCTAACAGAGAGCGAAGAAATAAATTTGTATGGATTGGTTTGAGCTAGGCCCAGAATATTCCCCTAAACCAGTTATCAGGATTTAACCAAGCATAACCATGATACATTCCAATCATACTGTTTCTTAATCTGGACCGTGTGTTTATACCCCATATCGTCTAAGAAAAGAGTATTCTGGGCCCATCTCATCCCAACTCCCCACCACTAGTAAGCAACAATTTTACATATATACATGTTACATGCTTGACTCTCCAAATCCCTTTCTTGCAGTAACAGACGTGTTTCCAGGCATGTCTGTTGTTTATCAGATGTCAGTGTTGAACTTGGTAAGGACCTGGTAAGAACCTGGGTGCCAAGGTTCATCTGGTTTTTATCACCACCCAATCTCCTGGTTCAAACTGTTGGAATCCAGTTGGTTTTGGATCAGGAATAGAGTCAAACACATATTTATGCACCTTGTTTAGATATTTCTGCAAAAAGGCCACATAACCTGTAATATAAAAATGGAGTGCTTGAAGCTGTTGGGGAAAGTACAGTCCTGTTCTTGGGGCCATCCCAAATAATATTTCAAAAGTTGAGAGTCTAAAATTTCCTTTTGGTGTTGTTCGTATTAAATACAATACAATCAGCTGGCATTCAACCAAGGTTTCTCAACTTTAGCAGCAATTTTGGCAGTTCTATTTTTGATGATACCATTGAGTCTCTCAACCTTTCCACTACTTTGAGAATGATATGGTGTGTGGAAGACTTGTGTAATATTTAGGGAATTCATTATTTCTGATAGGATTTCCCTATTAAAATGGGATCCTTGTTTCGACTCTATTGCCCAGGGGCCTCAAATCTGCAGACAAACTCAAGTAATTTTCTTGCTGCTGTTTTAGCAGTAACTTTAGCTACCAGCCAGGCCTCAGGCCATCCAGAAAACATATCCACACACACAAGCACATTTTCAAATGTTACCACTTTTGGAAGCTGTATAACATCGATTTGAAGTAATTGGAAGGGGTACTCTGGTCTAGGCAAGTGTCTACTAGATATTTTGACTACATGGTAAGGGTTATGGCATGAACAGGTAAGGCAGGAAAGAGTGTATCTTGCAACAAAGGGTGTAAATCAAGGATCTATCCAGTTCTTCCTTACTGTGACAGACATTGCATTCTTACCTAAGAGAGTAGTCCCATGAGGGAGATGAGCTATCATAGGGTACAATGATTGGGTCAAGCAATGAATCTGACCATGCCGCCAGACATTATCATCATCTTTCTTTGCCCCCAGCTCCATACATTTTATTTCTTTTCCTCCTCCACAACCTGTTCTTGTAATTTTACCAGGACTTCCAGGTTCACAGGCTTTATTATTATTTAAGCCCCAGCACCTTTACAATGGTTACCACAGGAAGTTATAGGGCTTCATGAAGCTCTCCCAATATTTAGGCATTTCTAATTGGCTTACCTGTAAATGTCATGTAATACCTGTCCTTTTATAGGGACCATAGTCTCATGTTATGCCAAATGCATAGTATTTATCTGTCCAGACAGTATCTCTCCTACATTAACCAGAGTACATGCTTATATCAGGACTTGTATCTCAGCTTTCTGAACTAACACATTGGAAGGCAAACTCTGTTGGTTTGATACACCATTGGTTACCACTGCATATCCAGTACGTGGCTACCCATCATCAGTACAGTATTGAGAACCATCTAAAAACATCTTAAAATCAGGATTAGTTACATATATGATTAGATGATTCATTTGCTAATCCCTGTGTCTCGGTTTGTATAAATTCAAAGTAATCATGTACATCCACTTTTCCTGAGGCACCTTCAACACATGGCAAGGGTGTAGCAAGATTTAATATATTACACCTTCTGATTGGTAAATTGGTAGGTGTAAGTAAAACAACCACAAATTTAGCCAACTTAGCTGCTGACAAAGGCTTTGTATCATGTTTAATAGTTCACATAAAAAGTAATTGTTTGATCCAAGACCAAATCTGCTTCTTTTACCAGCAACAATGCACATGCTTCCACTGCTCTAACACAACCTGGTGATCCCTTTATTACATGATTCAGCTCACAGGAAAAATATGTCAATGGTCCATCTCTGTTTTCATACTCCTGTAGCATGGCCAGCATTCTTATGACAGAACAGCTAAAATGGTTTCCTGTAGTCTAGAAGAGGAAGTGGAGGCTGACTATATAGCTGTTTTCAGATCTTCCAAACACTGGACATGATCTTTTAAGAAATTGGAAGTGTTTTTCTTAAGCTAATACATCATTAACCTCCCTAGCGGTAACCCTGAGTGTGACTCAGGGTAGAAAAAAGTTGCTACAAGTAGTAACCCCAAGTCACACTCGGGGTTGGAACACCTAGGGAATGTTAGTAAATAGAGCGCTTACCTGATCCGCCGCGATCCCGCGCCGTCCAGCGCCGCGATCTCTTTCTTCTTTCTTCTGCTTCTGCATCCGATGAGTCACCGGGGGAGTTCCCGTTGATGTTGGTGCGTGTGTACGTCCCGGCCGGGCGGGGCGGGAAATTCAAAATACATTTGTATTGCATTCAAAACAAAATAACTGTATTGCATGCAATACATTGGATTTTTATGTGTAAAAGCAGTACATTGTTTTCAATAACATTTATTTTACAGTATGTATAATAGTATGAGTATAATATGTATTTTTTTTTTAAATTAATTTTTTTTTTAAATTTATAGGTTTTTTAATTCATTCAATTAATTGTTTTTAAATGATTTTGTGTTTCAAACTTTATTATACTCATACTAATATATTATACTGTAAAATAAATTTTCATGAAAAACAATGTACCGCTTTTAGACATATAAAAAACGGAAAGAAATGAACCGCTAGGGAGGTTAATAAAGAGGTGTTTGGGATCCACTCTCAGTGATACCCTACTGAATTCCTGAAGGATCACAGCTGTCTGACATTCATTAAATGTTTGCTAAAAATACAACTTTTACAGCTTACTTTATTTTCTTTATAACCTGTCCAGTGTTAAACCCAGACATTTTTTAAGCTGGGTGGGCAGAAATTTTAGATGGGTGGCAACCCCTGTATTGTGACCCAACTCTACAGTAACCAACCAAAAATAACTGGGTGATTACTGAAAAGTGCCGGGTGGTGCGCCCAGCTAAAAGGAGCTGGGGAGAACACTGCTGTCTTAGCTAGGAAACAGCAAACTTTCAGCTTCTTTCCCACATGTTTCTCCATGATCACAGCCCAGAAGCAAATCATTCACATACTGTAATAAAGTTGTACTTCATTTTTCTGGAATCCGTCCATTTAGTACCTCCTGCAATATTTTGATGTACAGGGTGAGTTTACTCCTCCATGAGTAAGGAGCGTCCAAAATCTTTGCATGTTCTCAAAGACAAAAAGAAAATAAATATCTGGGTGCAAATGCACAGAAAAGAAAGCATTAGTTAATTACAGAGAAACAAGCAGCAGTTGGTGGTATCTGACCCAACCTAATAAGGGTTTGGTACCGCTGGAGTGTCTGTCTCTTAAAAATCCTTATTAATCATACCGCCAGGGATGTATATTTTTAAATAAGTTGTTACATATTTATTTGGATTTTTTTATTAATGAACACAATCATTTCGGTTATTCTTAATTGATAACCTCCTTCTCAACTTCCTCCATCTGAAACTGCTTTACCAGAAAATTAACTAGGCACGCTAAAGGTTTAAACATTCAAAAGATTTACCAATATCCCATTTTGTTTCAGGATATTTTTACACATGTTTCCATTTTAATAACTTTATCTGTGTTTTTCTATACATGTACTTAGAATGGAAAACAATTGGGAACTTTGTGAACCCCAGAAAAAAAAAACATAGTTTTAAACCTAGTTTTTGCAAAACTTGAGGTGAAACAGATTGCTTGGGTGAATTATTGGCAGAGTAAATTTTTGAAGGTTACTAATCTTTAATGAATACTTATCAAATGTTTATTGCTATGGTAAGTCTGCCAAGGAAAGGAGGCAACATATGCTGGGGAAATATTTCCTGCAAAAATTAAACAGTTGTGGTAAAATGATATTTTCTTGTTTGTTCAATTTTCTGCAGCCTCAACTCCACCTCCTAACACTGATTCCCTTCCTTCATGTGCTAATGATTGACCTTGACTTGGTATTATTGTCTTTTTCTGCCTGCCCCCTTTTTGGTCCTTTTGTATTCTGGATGACACTTGTTTAATCAGGTATGTTCTCCATTACTCTATTACTATAGATCTCAGACATTGAATGCATCAGGAGAGGTATTTTTTTGTCATATTATTATTGAAAATCTTTGTATACAGAAGAAAAAGTATAAAGAGATATAGAGGTATAAAGAGTATAAAGATAGGTACAGCAAATTTAAGATCCATTTAAGAATTAATTTAGCAACTCTGTCCAGAGGAAATAAAGTAATTTATTAATTTGTTATCCCAGGCAACAAACAGATAATCATACATATAAAATATGTCCCACTAGAAATTCCTAAAATGGAAAGCTCTTGGGGAGCAAACCAATCCCAGGATTTTCCATAACTTGTTCAAATTGTACCATTCTCTATATTGATACATTTACATGAAACCCTGGACTCCCAACACTATGTGATTGCTGCAGAACACACAAAAGGATTCTCAGTAAAATGAACCCAGGAATCCACTTCATTTGTTACTATGCCTTCATGAATATTGTAATCACTCAGTGGAGTTGTCACACTTACCTCTTCCTCACTAAAACGCAGACTCCTCAATCCTGCACATGCGGGCAGTTCTGACTCTGGGCGTGCCTCTGCCTCCAAGCTTCATCAGTTCCGTTCAACCAGCTGGCCAATCATAAAAAAGCCTTTCAACCATTTCTGGCTATTTAGCTAACTCAGACACAGCACTCAGCGTTCGTGCAATGTATCTCCACTAGTGCCAAGCCCTAGTTTCTAAGCTAGTTCCTGGTTACCTGTTGACTAATTCAGTTTTTCTCTGGCCCCTTTCTTCCCACTATATACTGACGATTAAAATGGTGGAACCAACTGGAGGAAGAGGGCTGCAGCTGAGATATGCAAATTCCAACAACATCAACGTCCGGAATTCGGTCAAGATTCGATAAGCTTGCCAAAGAAAGATCTTCCAGTTCAAACTTTTGTTGATGACTACCTCTTCGGAAAGCTTAGCGTTAAAATCCCAGTGGTTTTATGGCTGCAAGACCACTGATCAGGCGAGTACATGCTAACTCTCCAAAATATTGCTCCATATCGCAAATTCCGTAATACCTTAAAGAGGCAAGTTAAATGTTGTTTTTCAAGGGTGGAAATGTACCATGCTTAACCTTGAAAGTGAGGTCCTGTTAACCACCCACTTCTATAACCCCTTTGTAAAGGGAAATTACATTATTGCATTCCTCTCTAATTATGAGCTAGATTTTGTAAAGGAGGTAACAAAGTGTTGTGGAATCAGGAACAGCAAGCACCAGTATAAAGAATTAAAGTGAAATTTAAACCTGACCTTCGTGGTATTGGCAGTGTAAAGCATCCAACATCGATCCTCTCCCTGGGAAGTCATAGAGGGTACCTGTTTTATGCTGGAATGCCAATATTCTGCTGTAAATGTAATAGCTTAACCACACAGAAGCAACATGCCAAGAAGTGTTGCAGGAAATGCAATAAAACCGGTCATACTTCAAAAAATTGTGATGCAAGACCCATACGTAATTCATGTGAAAGTTTCTCTCACCTTTTTAGGAATTGTGCGATCAGAAGATTGTGCTGAAGTTGCCTCCAACCCTCTGGCTGTAGTGGAAGGCCAGTCTGGGGAGTCAAGCACTGCCGCTGTTCATCCAGAGGCAGGTGCTCCTCGTGTAGCTGACTTGGCACCACAAGCTCTGGCAACATCAGCTCAGCTGGAGCCGGAGATGGAAGCTATGCCTAGCAATCTGGATGTGGTCAAAGAGGGTGACGCCCCTGTTAAGGAGTCTGCGGGATGGGACCCCAAAAACCTCTGGACAGCGGAGGCAAAGATATGAGTCGCAAACATGAAAGTATATATTTGCGTCACCACAGTGCAAAGCAAATTGACAGTACCTCAATGCTCTTTACCATGGAAGTAGCCTCCGGGGTCCCTAACATACAAACTTAATTTGGGGACCCTGGTCTTGAAATAGCCCCCCATAATGTGAAAATATCCTTGACTGTTATTAGGATTTTATGCTTGTGACCCCATATCTGGAAACTTTTTATATCCTCTGTACACTTTCCCTTTTCAAAAACAGCCTAAAATAATAATGTGTTTGTTTTTCAATGTTTATTTGGTGGAAGTGGCTGTTTTTATGTTCACTCATTAGCTCCTGTAAGAGATAAGTAAGCTCTTTCCTGGGTCAGAAAACACACTGTTCTGGACCACTTGGATCAAAGTAACTCTACACGTTATCATGTCATTATTTCCAAGTATCCACTACTAGTCAAACAGCCAGATTGAATTGACCAACTTGTTCATCTCTAGTCACAAATTCTGTTTGTTTTCTTTATGTGTCAATAAATGAATTTTCAGCTGTTATACTTAAGCTTTTCCATGTTGTTCACCATGTCATATTAAAAAAATAGCACTCTTTTTTTCACTTGTAACTAAGGTAAGTGGAAAAAAATATTTCCAAAATCCTTGTAAATTTTCTGATTTCTGTTCTTGCTTTTAGATTAGTTTCAATGAGAGTTTGCAGACATAAAGTATGATTAAATGACATAAGGCAAGTTTATCGGCTCATGGATTTTTCATTTTGTGTAATTCTTCTGCATTTAGCAATTTGTAAAATGGCAGAACCTAATATTGAAAATATATTAGTGCTGATTAGAAAGCATATTGCATCTGTATAGGCTTCCTATATCATGTGCATGTGCATATTTGGCATAGTACGCAATAAATATAATTCTTTTGATGTCAAAATGTGTTTATGTAAAGCCAGAGTTGTAGGTAAATGTCTTACTGTTGTTGTTTTTTTACCTCTTACCTTAAGAAAAACAACTTTTAATATATATGTGAACATTGTAGTAGATGTAAGCATGCTGGTGGTTTTAATTACAGGCCAAAATGACCAGATGCTTTTTTATCGGTTGTCTGTTCATGGATCTAAACCATAACATACACAGGGAAACCTTTGATTGCTTAATATACTGTCAGATAAGAGCTAACAGAATAAGAGTATGCATTTTTGTGCCTGTCACCAATTTACAAAGTTAGATTAGGCACTTGTAAGTAGTCATTTATTTTACAACATACTAAAATCAAATTAAATGTGCTAAATGTCCTAAATATGGTAAATGTCCTAAAAGTTTACTTTTAAGTTTGTATGATCAGGCGGATCAATGTTGCAGAATGGAACAGCCTTATTCTGCAATAATGTGTCTTCCCTGGCTGACCCTTCTGGTTTTCAGCCACAAAGCTGAGCTGTGCATGCCAGGAAAACCAAGTTTCCCTTGTGTGAGCTGTGGGCAGGTAAGTTGACCTAGTTTTGGTTCTGATTTAATATTTACTTGTTTATAGGTTAGATCTTGAGTAAACCAGTAACTGTCTGTGGGAAAAATAGTGACGTATAGACTCTGTTTGCATTAAGAAAACTTGGTTTTAATTAAAACATTAGACTGGTTATAAAGTGATATGTCAGTGCTATATAAATACATGATTCATTAGGTTACTAACTATAAGAGTATGAAATTGCCTGCAAATGCTAATGAAGGGTTAGCTTTAAAATAATTTTTTTGTAATACTGACTCCATTTAAAATTTCAGGGGGGGGGGGGGGTTCTGCCAACATTTTTTCCCTGCAAAACATGCACAAAACAAACATCAAGTGTTTTCACTTGCAGGGGACCAGAGTCAACACACTCCACACAAAAACATACATTTTCAGCCTCTTTCTATCTCTCTCTGATAGTCTTGTCAAAGTTAATGGTCCAGTAGACCCAAACTTTGTGAGAAAGTCTTCCACCTTATTTCATTGTGGCATAGTGCAGGAAAAAACAAATGTCCTCAATAAGGTAAGCCTGTACCTTAGAGTCACTGTTCATCTCAGCTTAAAGCTGACCTAAACTCACACTTTTAACTTAAATTGTTGGATGATGTAAACCTTACCTTACTTATACTGATCTGTTCAGGGTTAATATTTATTTGAAGCTTCTAAATCCCGTAAACTGTCAAAAAACTGCTCTGACCTCCCCCCATCACCGCAGCGAGGCTGCAAAGCCTCATGGGAGATTGACATGATTAGTCAAGGAGGAAAAAAAAAGCTTTAAACTTGCTGACCAATCAAAGCAATGGGAGTGGTTTAGAACCACTCCCACTGCCCTGATTGATCAATAAATTAGTCCTTTTTTTTCTCTTTTTTTCCTCTCATGTGATAATGCCTCTTAATCTCCAGCACACCCACTATCTGCTTATTTTAAATGCAGGGGGGGGGCAAGGGTTGTAAACTCAGCTGCTCACACCTGAATTAACACCTGAATGGAAGGATTTTTATTGGGGTCACCAAGCACTACAGATAGGGTCGACAACACAGATTAGGATAACATCTTGGATGAGGGTGACAACGCAGATTAGGATAACATCATGGATTTGGGTGACAACATGGATTATGGTGACAACGCAGGTGAGGGTGATAACATGGATTATGGTGACAACATGGATTATGGTGACAATGCAGATTAGGGTGAAAGCAGAGATTATGTTGACAGATTGGGGTGAAAAAGAATGTTAGGGTGACAAAAACAGATTAGGGTGATATCGCGGATTAGGGTGACAACACAGAATAGAAAAACATTGTGGATGAAGGTGACAACGCAGATCAGGGTGCCAATGCGGATTATGGGGACAATGCAGATCACTGTGACAACACATTTTGGGGTAGCATTGTAAATGAGGGTGCACTGACATCATCAGGAATCGCAGGAGAAACGCGTATGCGTTCTTTCCGTACTTCCAATGCAAAAAGCGTTACATTTTTTGCATGGAAATTTATATTAGATTGTAGGCTATAATTTTTAGGCATAACTCACCGAAATATGTCAAAAATTTAATAAATTTAATATTAAACTTTAAAAAAGAAATTTATAAAACATTACAAAAAAAATCTTTAAAAAATTACTTTAAATGTAACTGTACACTAGCTTATATAATATATATATATAATACAATTATATATATTATATTAAAGATTTCTTCGTATTGGACTCACTACAGCTTTTTTGCATTCCAATGAATGCAATACAAAATTTGAATTTCCCGCCCTGCCTCCCACCAGCACCTACGCTTGCATCGAAGTCACCGGGAAACCCCGGAGATCGTCACTGCACACGCCAGGAGAAGACAGAAGAGGACAGACGTCTCCGGAGGAGCTGTGGGGACAAGGTGAGACAATGTTGTATGACAATCAGATTGCACTGTAACACTTGTTTCTATTTTTAGCTACACCGAACCTGGTTCAAGATAAATGCTTTTAGCAAGTTTTCTTACCCCGAACCAGGCTCGGGGTAACTGCTCAGGTGGTTAAGCTTACAGCCAGCAATGCTAATAAGACTGACGTTCCAGTGCAAGAAGAGGAGAATAGATATCTAGTATTAGGTCCATTGTTAGAGTTTAAGTACGTTTTAAGCAAGTAAGTCCTTCTGCAGAAGAAGAGGAGCAATTAGAGTCAAGTCTGAAATTATCGCAGTGTATGGCAATTCTGTAGATTTAATCAATCAAACCTGAATGTCACAACAATGGTTGTGTCCTCCTCTTTCTGCGTCACTGCCAAAAAGCAGTAACTCTCACAAGAAAACAGGAAGCAGTCACCTTAGTCCACCAGCTGTTTAAAGTAAAATCCTGAGGCTGAAGCAGAAGACCAGCCTTTTCTTATTTTGAAAAAAAAACTTATTTACCTATTTTTTGAGTCACTTTGCGAAAGGAGAAGTATGAAGAAGACTCAGTCAAGGCTAAAGACACTGTTTCAGAGAACTATAAAATAAAACAATAGGGTGCCCAATGCTGTAGTATCTTTAGGCAAAAACAGCACGGCTGTTTTATTTTGCAATATTGATAAAAGCCTCAAATGTCTATATTGAGAAATTTTTTTTCTAAACTTTAAAAATATCCAGTCAGAAAAAAAAGAAAGGTAAAATCTTGTGTAAAAGATCATAAAAAGAAAATAATCTGGTGTTTAGCACATCCTTAAATTAGATAAATAGACATTTTTCACTGGACCTGATTTATTAAAGCTCCAAGACTGAAAAAGATAGACTATCATGGGAAAACTTGGGTTATCCTGTAAACCTGGAATTAATTTCCTAAAAATACCTATTAACTGGATAATAAATTTAATCCTGGACCAGGTGTGGTCTCAGCCTTGGAGAGCTCTATTAAATAAGGTCAACTGTGTCAATATTTATGGGTATGGGTAGGTAGCAGACAGNGTCAGACTGGAAAATGCTAAGAAAAAAACCTGATTAACATCCCAGAATCTACAGACCTCATTTAAAATGTTAAAGTTCATGACAGTTCAACTGTACCTAAACAGAATGTCTTGTTTAGAAAGGCTGCCAGGAGAAAGCTACTGAATCATGGGTCGTGTTTGGTTTTTCACACATGGCTTCTATTTTCTTAAATAAAAATTGATACAGTGGAATCAGTTGTGTGTTGCTTAACACCTAAGATTAGAATTTAATATTTAGGAACATACTAAGGACCAGATGACCTGTTTTTAATTTTTTTTTTTTGTATTTTGTTCGGAAAGCTTCTGTAAGATCAACGACTATTCACGATAATTTTGATCAGTAGCATAGTTCAAAGATGTTCTACCGATAAGCAGCCCTTGCTACGGTGTATGTGCTAAGTGAGGAGCAAGATGAACATGAACAAGGACAAGTTGTGAAGGAGTGCAGGGTGTGGTGTAAAGATTGGTTGATGGACCGAGACACTGTTTCCCATGAGAATCTGCAACGGGAACTGCGCTTGACAACCCCAGAGGACTACAAAATTACCTTTGAATGTCAGATATGTGCTTCCAGAAATTGCTTCCCACAGTGGGACCTTTTCTGCAGAAACAAGACACCTGCATGAGAAAGTCCATAACAGCTGAACAGAGGTTGATCACCACATTGAGATTCCTTTCCACTGGAAAAATCTCTGCAGGGCATGAAGTTCTGCAGTGGGATCTCACCACAAGCAATAGGCTATATCGTTCCCGAGACATGTGTCCCAATTATCAAATGCTTGAAAGATGAGTTCATGAAGGTAGGTTCCCCATACAATCATTACACAAAAGAATGTACACTTTTACTTTATAAAAATATACAACATTTATTTAACAATGTGCAACTTTTTGTAAAACTATAGAACATATCAATAACAACAGTAACAACAACAGAAGTGCAACAAATAGTTTTGAAGCATTCACGATACAAATTGGTATATTAGTGGCTTTCATAGCCAAAACCATAGTCACTTGGCTAAACTGAGTGGTGGGGCTCATATTGGATGGATGGAGGGTAGTTAGATAAAGGAGGTTGGTGAGGCTGCTGGTACATAGTTGGGAAGGAATAAGTAGGGTAGTGTGGGTTGAATTGCTGTATCAACCCTTTGTTGACCTGTTGCACTTCAAGATTGTTTATGAATATGTAAATAGATATATATATATATATGTATTCATAGGTATGTGTCCGTCCTAATAGTTAGACTGTATCTAGGTAGCATGAAACAATACAGGAATACAGTACAGGAATGTTGTGTTTAAACATGAAACCTGTGTTATCTTGATCTGGCCATCGGGCCCTCCTAGGGGGTCTCCAAGTCCAGGATTTCACAGAGTAACACACAGGTGATACAACAGCTGCCAGGAGACAAGACATATTTTCCCATAACAAACAGATCACCAATATTGCCTTCAAAGGGCCATAAATCCATCCACCTGAGGAAACAGGAGATGGAGCCGTAAGTGAACAGATGGACTGGGGTGATGACCCAGCTGGACATTTATAGACCCCTAAACATAGATTCCAGCTGGAGATTTTGATATCAAATTTAGTTGGGAGGCCCATCAAATTACATTAACCAATCCCAATCTAGTGGGGTGGGTGCCAACTGATGGTCATCGTACCGAACACACCCACTAACCAATCCAAGAGCCTCAAGGATACCTAATGGGAATTAACTGTGTAAAAAGGGGAACAGAGAGAATTTAGCTCTCTCTTCCTTTTCTCTCTTGCTTGCTCTTTGTCTCTTGAGGACCTCCTAGGTAAGCTGGTATGGGGTCCTTTTCGGAAGGAAGTAAGCTCCTGAGGTACCCATTAACCTCCTAGCAGGTAGCTATAAGATATTCCTGATTTGTATTCTTGTGGGTGTCTATAGTATTACTGCATTACTTTGCTATTTTATAATTACTGTATTGTGTACTAAGGAGTTACTAGAATATTACAGGGGTTACTACTAATAACTTTATGTCCAAGTTATATATATATATCATTGATTGAAGTTCCTGTGTTTAAATATATGACAATATTGCTGTGTACTTTGTTTCACCTTGTTTTCTTAATTAAACTGTTTGAGTGACTAGCTATTATTTGTGCATGAACCTTCTTTAATTGAATATCTATATGCATTGATAGGGGATATAATTTCCATATTTATGCAGATAAATATTCATAAATAACAGACCACATCAGTGACAATCAGCTCCACCGCTCATTTTGTTCTGGTGTCATCTTCCACATTTTTGCAGCAACGCTGAAACCAAAGGCATCAAACTCATCTTCTTTTTTTGATATTTACATTTATATTGAGATATACCCAGCATCAAACAAAAACAATACACAAAGAAATGCAACAATGCTGTGATACTCGTGCGAATTTGTAAAACATCTACAAATATGACCAGGATGCTTAAAACTGGCGACACCTCTAGCGTTTTTTTTTTTAAATAATAAAATATAAACAGTACAAAAAAGAGAACATGACAAAAATTATAAATAGGAAGGGGGGGGGGGGGGGGACAACAAGTACTACACTCATAATTCAGTCTGTAAATCATGTAACACATCACTTGAATTAAAAATCCTAAACATCACACCTCCTCACTTTCCTGACTCTGGTGGCTCAATGAGGCATAATTCAGGGAAGTGCAAAACTGAGACCATTAAAACCAGGTTTGCCTGAATTTTTCAGGTTTACTTTTTCCAGTGAATGGCATATCCTCCATTTTTTATATGGCCGATACTCTACGTAGCCACCGGGCAACGGTATGTGGCTGCTCACCTCTCCGACAAGATGTGATGCATGCCTTAGCGGCGTTTAGTAAATAACGCAAAAGAGATAGATTTTTTTTTTTGTCATATCAAATATGTGGAGCAGTGCCAGCTTTGGTTTACCCCTAATATCCACCTCCGTAAGCTGGCAAAATTAATGAGCCACTGCTTCCCAGAAAATGGTTAATTTCGGGCATTACCAGAATACATACAATAGTGTGTCTATAGCCGCTTTGCATCTCCAGCAGGACGCATCAGCAGTGGGATAGAATCTGTCTAGTTTGTCCAGTGTTCTATACCACCTGGTCAGTAATTTGAAATTAATCTCTTGATATTTATTGCAAACGGAGGCTTCGTGGCAGAGGCTTTGTGTGCCCCTCAGGGCAGTTGACGCTCTACATAAAGACATGAGAGGCAGAAGTGGACGAGAGAGTTGGGATGGTTGAGGTAATGATCTCAATAGATACGTTAACTAAACGTGGTCCCACGCACTCAGCGAGCTTATCCTCTTGTAATCCTGCAAGGGAAACCCAAGATCTATCGCTAATAAAGTGCTTGGCTGGGTGTATACCCTGAAGCTGCAATGCTTTAAAAATCGTATCTCCCATACTAGAAGGGAAATCCGGGTGTCCTATTATAGGGGAGAGCGGTGACGGGTAAGCATCAATCTCATGTGACTTGAAAAACTTGGCGACCATTGCAAGTGTAGTTCCTATGGGAGAGTGTTTCAACGGGGAACTTAGAAATTTCATTTTCCAATCCAACCCATAGTTTTGAATGTCTGCTATTGCACCAGTCCATTAGTCTTGCAATGTAGACTGTTTGATGATACAATATGGGGTCTGTGAATGCCATCCCTCCACTAGTTTTGGGAAGTCTTAGAACTTAGAACCACTAAGCTAAGGTACATGCAAATGCCAAACAAACTTAATGAACTCAGATTGAAATATAGAGATAAGGCTAGGTGTAATGCACACTGGTAAGGCCTGTAGGAAATATAAACCTTTCGGCATTATGTTTATCTAAAGAACATTACACCTCCCAAACCATGTGAAAGCCAATTGCCTCCATTTCTGGAGGTTGTGCCGTATCGTGTTGAGTAGTGGGACAAAATTAAGAGCAACTACTTGTGAGAGTTGAGCGAGGGCTTAGCCCATTTAAAGGAAAACATAGGTCATAATGATCAGAGATCAATATAAGAGTGACGTTTAGTGCCTCCGACTTTTGCAAATTAATTTTATAGTTCTATAGTTCATTTTAATACTGGAGCTCTTTAAGGAGATTTGGGAGCGTTGTAGTAGGGGTAGTATAGAAGAGTTAATTGTCCGCATAGGCAGCGATCTTGTGTTCAACTTTACCTATATGAATGCCTTGTATGTTCGAGCTCGAGCACACCCATTGTAGAAATGGCTCAATGGTGAGCACAAGGGGGGAGAGGGGACATCCCTGTCTCATTCCATTCGAGATTTGAAAGGGGGCCACAGATCTCCATTAACTCTAACTCTTGCCCTTTGGACTGAGTACAATGCTTGTATCCAGTGTAGGAGGAGGGAGGGGAGGCCCATCTGTTGCAGCACAGTATTCTGATCGAAGCATCAATTGGATGTTATGTGATTGGGCGTCTTTAATGTTCAGGGTGCGTGTGGTATTATCTTTGGCCTCTCTAAATGAGAGGAATCCACTCTGATCCGGGTTAATGATGTTGTTAATGACAAGTGTTAATCTGTGCGCTAATATGCTTGCAATTAATTTCAGATCACAGTTTAAAAGCGTTATGGGGCAGGAACCTGGAGCAGGACTGTGGGACTTTATCCAGTTTCAGAATAACCCCAATATGTGCGGAAAGAGTACCCTGTGTGGGCTGATGTCCCTGTGCTTAGATGTTATTATGTGTCTACAAAATGGGGTCCAATAATGGGCAGGTATTTTTTATTGTATGCTAATATGAGGCTGTCAGGGCCTGGAGATTTTCCCGCCGATGCCTGTGAAATGGCTCAATTTCTCTAAAGTGATCGGTTTGTCCAACATCTCAGAAACATCTGATGGTATACTTGGAAAGTCAGTTGATTTGATATAATCAAGAACTCTAGATACTGTAGCTTCAGAATGAGGGGGAATTGGGCTCAGAAGACAAATTGTAAAGTTTTTGATAGAACAATTGAAAAACGCGGGCTATATCCAAAATAGCATAAACTGCAATTCCAGAAGAATCTTTTATACTAGCAATGTACTTAGAGGACTTTTTGGCTTTAAGAGCTTGGGATAGCGCCTTGCCACAGTGATTGGCATGCTCGCATTATTAACGCCTACATTTAAGGAAATGAGATTTAGCTAATTTGTTTTTGTTTCTCTATTAATTTAGTTTCTAAATCTGCCGTATGATGCCTCTTATGTAGTGTTTCCAACAGATGGAGCTCGCTGAGGAGTTTGTTTTACTTCTCCATCTTGAGCTTCTTGAGTCTACTACCGTGCTGTATGAAAAGGCCTCCAATAAAGTATTTTTGGGCTTCCCACACGTGAAATGGTTTAGCAGTTGAACCTGTATTTTGTGTGAAAAAAGCACAGAGCTCCTGGTTTATTTTATCTGACACTTCTAACATATCCAACAAAAGGTCATTAAGTCTCCAAACAGCTGGTTTAGAAATGCAGGGCAGTATGGATCGTAATTGAAACCAGTGCATGGTAAGAAAAAGATATAACTCCAATATTTGACCTCTGAACCAGCGGAATGGCTCTATGTGGTACTAAAAAGAAATCTATTCTTGAGTACGTCTTGTGAACTGGGGAATAGTAACAGTAATCACTCACTGAATAATCAGTAATCAGCTTTAGGATGCTGGATATGCCATATATCCACCAGTTGGTGGTAATGCAAAAATTTTTCTTAGACAATAGAGTCACAGTAATAATAAAGGATATTAACCCCTCTGGTTTTGAATCCTCTTTTTGAAAGAGGAACTATGATAGACTAGCGGAGACTGTCTATTTTGCAAGTTGGGAATCTTTTGTCTGAAACTTTTTTCTTGGATAAAAGTGATGTGGGATTTGGATTTGTGAAGTTTGTTTAATAAAATGGACCTTTTGGTTGGCGAGTTCAAATCTCTAGCATGTATGTGGAGAGTGAGCACTTGTAGTCTAGGAGAGAAGGAAACGTGGGAACACTAGGAAGTTAAGGTGTTGAACAGGGAAGGGAAGACTTCTCTAATTGGGGCTATATCAAGTAATAGACCGCAAAAAACTTTGGACGTCCTAATGAGGTTGAGCAGCCTATGTTGGGGTGGAACTATCAATGGCACATGGAGCAGCAGGCACATCCGCAGCCACTGGGGTGGGGCTCAATCTAGTTACCGAAGCCAAAGAGACAAAGAACTGTGAACCTCAGCAAGCAAAGCCTCAGATAACGTATAAGCCATCATAGGGAACTATATTGCACTATGAAAACATATATATCAGAGATTATGTTAAGTAATTGTGAAAGTACATATCTTAATCGAAAGTCAGTTGCATAGGGTATCCACTAAAATTTCATGGAGCAGCTACCAAATATATATATAGACACTTAGCGAATCATATGAGATGAAAACATAAACTTTAGGTGTAGCAGGTATTGGAGTAGTTCATATTCACATTTCCCCCACTGTATCAGAAGAAGAAGGAGACTCTTGAAACGTATCTGGCATTCAGAAATTATCAACCAAAAAGGTTGTAGGTATACGAAAATGAATTACCATAAAGAGAGTACCTCTCGTGGTGATTTGTAATCTGGTTCAGGTTTAAAATTCCTGTAACAATAAGAGATGGGGTATAATGCGCACGTTCAATCTCCTTCACAAAGTAAGACAAACGAGCAAACACTCCAATAAGTCCGTCCTCAGTTTTCCGGCTATGACAAGAGAATAGTATGCAGAAAGTCCTAGGATGCATCGCACAACCATGAGTATCAATCCAGCAAGGTGCTGGAATAAGTTTAAGGATCGGCATAGGGATCACATCTCCCTTGCAGTTGTAGAAGCAGGGTTCCTTGCCCTTGGAGGCGATAAAGGCCTCAACCTATGCCTGGTAGCAGGGGAGGGGAGAGCTCTGGGAGGCAGGCCCGTCAGATCATCCAGGAAGTCTAGCCAGTTAGGTACTGGAATGGGGTCTGTACCCAGAAAATGGAATAAAGCTGGTAAGTGGTCTGGAGTATGAAAGGCAAAAGATGTATTATGCGCCAAAACAATCAGGTGGAATGGGTGGCCCCACGTATATGTGGCGGGGCGGGATGTAATGAGCTCCAGCAGGGGTCTCAAAAAGCGTTGCATGTAAAGTGTGCAACTTGATATGTCAGGGTATATCTACATCTGTGCACCATGATCAGGGATAGGGAAGTTAATAGGGATCTAACTTGTGACTGTGAAGCCTCTAGCGCAGCTATCCTAGATATGGCCTGTGTGGATAATGTTTCCAGTGTACTCACTTTTTGATAAATTGTAGTGATGTGGTGCTGCAAAAACTTCCAGCTCTCTCTTCATTGATCCTTCAATGCGGGCAGCCAGAGAATCCATGTCTGCCTTAGTAGGCAGAAGGTGAAGCAGCCCCTGGAGGTCACGAGGTAAGTGCCTTGGGGGAGACGAACCCGATGGTGAGGGTGGTAAGACAGGGGACGATGTAGACAGGGATTCCCTGTAGTGCATACGGGCAACGAAAATATCCTTCGTCTCCGGAGAGTCTTAGTCTGCATGCTGTGGTGGTAGCTCACGCAGGCGCCATCTTGGGTGAGGCCTGGCTTGAGTGATCCGAGTGATCAGCGGGGAATTATTTCTTCAAACCCGACTACCTGGGCGTCTTAGAAGAGCCCTTAGACTTTTTCTGCTTCAGCATGAAGTAAGAGGCGATAGTGGGGTCAATATAACCAGGAATAACTGATTGAGTATGGCCATAGCTTGCTGCAATGGCTTGCTTCTTTTCCAGATCCTCTTGTTTTCTTTCCTGGCTCCTTTGCCTGAGGTTGGAAATTACGGAAGTAGATGTTGCAGCAGGTGAAGTCTTCACTAGGTCACTGGAAGACGTTTGCAAGAAAGTGTTGCACCCCAAGATTGTTTATAGATATATGTGGATAGATATTTGTGTATATGGCTGTAAATGTGTGGGTATGTATTTGTATATGTGTATATATAAATATAGATGTATGTATGTGCATGCATGTATATATAGGTACATATGGTACCCTATGTTCCCATGCTTATACATACACTATAGGCCATATCCCAATAGTTAGGTTTTATATTAAGTAGCATTAAACAATGCAGGAAAGCATGGGTAGGAATGTTGTGTTTAAACATTGGAATATGTTTCTCTTGGTAACAGCCGTCTGGATTCCCTAGGGGATGCCAAACAGATAATAAAACAGATGCCAGTAAACAAGATCTAGTTCCCATAACAAACTGGTTAACAGTATTGCCTTCAAAGAAGAGTAAATCAATCAGGCCCAGCTGGACCTTTTGTTGACCCCTAAACTTAGATGACCACAGACATTTCAGCTCCAGCTTTCCATATCAAATTAGGCTGGGAGGTCCATTAAGTTCCTGAAGTTACACATGAAGTGTCAACCAATAGTCATCTTACAGATCATACCCAGTAATCAATCCAAGAGCCCCAATGATACCTAAAGGGAATTACCTGTATGGGACTGGGAGTTGGGAGAATGGTAGCTAGCGAGAAGCCAGCCAGAAGCCAGCTGGAGAAGGAACCCAGACAGTGCCAAAGGAAGCCTGTGAGTATGAGTCACTGAGGCTGATTCATCAAGCAAAATCGGAAGCTTGCTCGCGCATTCGTATTCGCGATCCTAAATCGTACGCCGTCGCGCAATTCAGAAAGTGAAAGAGCTAGCGGGCGGAGCCGCGCATCTCCGACAGCTTTACACTGGCGAGCTTGCATTAAAAGTCACTGTTCCCCTAAAAAATCATTCTTTCTAATGGCACACATATTCTATTGCCCATTTTGTTATGAAGGCAAGCATCCGGCTTGGCAGTGAGATGCGACTGAACGAGCGCATATGACTCCAGCCCGTGGTAAACCGGCTCTATATAACGGCGCGAAAGTACGCGCGACCAGCGAATGCGGATTTCATTGATAAATTAGGCCCACTGAGTAAGCAAGAAATAGTTAGCCACGCAAGAAGCATAGAAGCTGGGGAGAAGTTAGCAAGACACTGTTCTTACAGAAATCAGGCTCCTGGGGTATCCATATACATATTAACAGGTAGCTATAGGATATTCCTGAATGGATTCCTACATTGGCCTGTATATGTTTATGTTCTTGTTATGTTGTTTTGCTATTTTTTAATTACTGTATTATGTACTAACCATTATTAGATTACTACAGGGGTTTACCTACTAACAATATTATTTTCATTTACTGTATATTTTGTTGATTGAAGTTCCTTATTTCCTAAATTAACTGTTTGAATAACTAGCTATTATTTGTGCATGAACCTTCATTTATCGAATATATATGTGCATTGATAGGATGATATAATACTCATATTTATGCAGATAATATTCATAATCAACAAAAGAAAACAATATATCTTATTATGTATATTAACTCTGGTTATATTCTCTTTTCAGTTTCCTGATAAAACTGAGGAATGACTGGCCAGTGCTTCAGATTTTGAACAGTTCTGGAACCTCCCTAATTGTGGAGGGGCAATTGATAAGAAACATGTGCTCTAAGCTTGCTGCATACTGAAATATTTTATATTCTGGAATATTAATATTCATATTTCTAGAATAAATGCAGTGCATCATTTGGCCTAGTAATGGAACAAGATACTGGTACAGCAGCACACATGGCACAGGGAAAAAGCAGCAGCCAATTCATTGGTCCTGTGGATCTACAGCATGCAGTACGGCAGAAGGGTTTAGTGTCAGCAAAAGAAAACTGAATTCAGGACTTGCAGCACTTCAACACAACCGGAGCAGTGGAATGGCAGAATAGCATCACAGTTTCGAAGTGACCACAATGTGTGTTTCACTGCAATAAAAATCTGTACAAATGTCTTTTTTTGTTAACTAGTTCTGTGTTTTCCTAAATTTTACAATAAAGTTATTTGTTGGTAACCTGGTCTTGTGTCCTGAAAATGTCAGGAGTCTCATCAAGGCTCTGTGTACTTGGCCCTGCATCATTGTTCTCACCCAGGCTGCACACTGATGGACGACCTTCCTCGTGATTGGTGGTGAAAGGCAAGAGGTTGAAGTACCATAGTTTAGGTTCATATACATCTCTGCGCCAGTTCTCGCAATAAAAAAATTGCATTAGTCAACTTCAACTATCCACACACTCAAATAAAGGACAAGGGACAGGCAAAGCAGCAACACCTACTTTCTAATAATCCCCTGAGAACAAATGTTCCAAGAAAAATCGTAAGAATGAAGGTTCATACAAACGAACAAACGAAAACTTGTGGATGACCTTGAACCATTGATTTCTCTACAGAATACCCAACACTTCTTGCGTTTCCTGTCCTGTCACATAATATCCTGTTTTTGCAAGCTTTACAAAGCATGCCACAGCCTGCTGACAGAATTTCTCTGTCCTTCCACGGTTTGAGTAAATTTATATGATACAACTGTTCCTGCTTTCTCTTACCAGGCTGGTAAACTTTATAATTTACCTCTCCCACTTTCTCTATTACCTCATATGGCCCTTGCCACTTAGCCAGGAATTTACTCTCTATAGTGAGCACTAGAACCAACACCCGGTCACCTGGGTTAAAGGTTCTAACTTTACCTGACCGGTGTAGACACTACTTTGTGCCTCTTGTGCCTGCTCTAAGTGTTCTTTGACGATGGGCATGGCAGCAGCTATTCTGTCTTGCATGGGAGCAATATGCTCTATTACAATTTTGTAAGGGGTGTGTTCCTGTTCCCAAGTTTGGGAGTGGGTGTCTGCCATCTAAGAGTTCAAATGGGGAGAAACCTGTTGAGGACTGTGGTACTTCACGGATTGCAAACATCAAACAAGGTAAAAAAAACAATCCCAGTCCTTTCCATCCTTGCTAACCACTTTTTTTAACATGCGCTTCAGTGTCTTGTTAAACCTTTCAACTAGGCCATCAGTTTGAGGGTGATACACTGAGGTACCCAGGTGTTTAATTTTCAGGAGCTGACACAGTTCTTTCGTGACCTTGGACATGAAAGGAGACCCCTGATCAGTAAGGATTTCCTTTGGTATGCCTGTGCGAGAGAACATGTAAAACAGCTCTTTTGCTTTAAGCTTAGCAGAGGTGTTTCGTAAAGGCACTGCTTCAGGATAACGTGTAGCGTAATCTAACACTACAACTATATATTGATGTCCCCGTGCAGACTTTACAACGGGTCCTACCAAAACCATGCCCACCCTTTCAAATGGTACTTCTATAAGGGGCAGAGGTACCAAAGGACTTCTAAAATGGGACACAAGAGAGGTTATTTGACACTTTGGGCAAGATTCACAAAACCTCTGTACCTCATGAAAAATCCCTGGCCAAAAAAAAACACTGTAGGGCACCACCAACTGCTCAACAATTATCCAACGTATTTTATCTAACCGGTATAATAGATCCTGGTTAACAGCCATATGGGGAAATTCAGCCATATGGGGAAATTTAACACCTTCACATTTTCCCTTGATCGTATCAAAGTGGGGTCTCTAAGCTGAGCAGTCCCAAAATTGTCACGAGATACCTCTAAATTTGGCACATCTGGAACTTCCTCCACATCTTCAGTCTCACCAGCTAGCACGGCTAAAATTATCAATTTCGTCAGGAATCACCCCTACTGCGGGAACCTCAGAATCTGGGTCATATGGTTCAGGGGTATCCTCAGTACACACCTCATCAGTCAGACTTTCTCCACAGGTTACATTTCTGTTCTGCCATATGTCCCAGAATAGGGAAAAGTCTCTTCCCAGTATCACACTATGCATTAGTGATTTAACCACTCCCACTTCATGACATGATACTCTACATGGAGTTTCTATTGTGAGCAGAGCAGATGGGTACTTTCTGGTTTCTCCGTGTATACATAGTACCCCAACAGTATGTCCATTATATGTCCCAGGGTTTACCAGAAAGCTATGTATCAGGGTCACCAAGCTCTCAGAGTCCAACAGTGCCTCAGCTGTACAACCTCCTATGGACACAGTACACATTGGAGGTTCTAACTTAGACATAGTCTCTGCAAAATACACTGGTTGTGCAAACAGAGAAATACCTCTAGTCATATTGCACTCCATTGGTTCAGTTGTGAGGGGGCAATTAGCAACCAGATGTCCAAATTCATGACACCACCAGCACTGTAAGCTGCCCTGGTCCCCATTTTGGCCCTGCTGGTTCCCCCTTTGAGCCATCTCCCCTTAAAGCATTTCTCACCCCTCTAGCAATTGTTCCAGTCTTACCAGTAGACTTCGGTGACCTGTTGTCCCCCCTACCCCCTGTCCCCCAGCATATCTGGGAGATGCTTGGAGTAGGTCCTCTGTTGCACTGTACCGCTCCACGAGACTCACCAATTGGTCAGCAGTCGTAGGTCCTCCTTGTCCAATCCAGTGCTGGATCTTGGGGGGTAATGACCTGATGAACTTATCCAGGACAACTCTTTCTACAATTTGACCTGGGGTGCTTTCCTCAGGCTGCAGCCATTTCCTCACAAGATGGATAAGATTGTGCATCTGTGAACAGGGTGGCAAGCTCTCAGAGAAAGTCCAGTTGTGCACACGGCCTGCACTCACATGCATGTTTACTCCAAGTTGAGCAAGTATCTCACCCTTAAGCTTTGTATAAATTTTGGCATCTGGCTCACCCAAATCGTAGTAGGCCTTCTGCAGTTCCCAAGTCAAGAAAGACGCCACTTCATCTGCCCACTGGTCATCCGGTAACTTTTCTCACTCTGCTACTCTCTCAAAGACCATAAGATAGGCTTCCATGTCATCTGTGGGCGTCATCGGAGCGTCATTTCGGAGTGAATTTTGTACTGCAGCCTGTGCTGTTGGAACCGCTCTCCGGCTCCATGTCATGTCAGCGTTTCCACCAGTAGGTCGCAAAGCCACCATTGCCTCACTCAGCACAGCCATTGTCTCCATTAGTTGGCGATTCATCTCGTCCTGCCTGGCCCGTGCCTGTTGCTGTCATTTGTCAGCCTGTGCAAATGCTTGCTGCTGCTGCAAACTCAGCTCCTGCTGTTGAAGAATGGCCTGTCCAAACTGTTTGTTCTCTATTACATCAGCCTTGAAGTAAACTGGCAGCTTGGTGCAAAAAAAAAAAAAAAACTCTTTAGGTGTCTGTCTAAGACTGCATTTTTGATCTGGATGCCCGCATCCTCCACCATATGTCGGTGTCAGCTCAATGGTGGTAGGCACAGCAGTCAGAGTCAGTGACACAATGGCACAGTTCACACAGGGATTTGCCTGGTTTCTTTATTTTCATCCACAAGCAAAATATACCGCCTTTACATACAGGCAAAAACACAAAATAAATTCCTGCTGAGCTCTAACTAAACACAAGATCACCCTTTCTATAAAGGCGGCCTACTACCAGCCACAGGACACAACTCAAAGTAAACTTACAGTGTCCTTTTTGTCATTTTAGCAGACTTTAGCAGCAATGGTGAAAGACAGTCTGTTCAACCAGACCCTCACACACATGCTCATAGTGCAGACCTTTATAGCCCAGAAATGAGCTGATCTCCATCACCTGGCTGAGAGCTATATAGGAAACCTGTTTTGGACAAAAAGGGAATGAGGAGCCCCACTACCAACCTGCTCATCATTCCATAAAAATCCAGCCCAGACAACACCATTTACCAAAGTCCTCAGCAAACAATGTTTTGCTAAGGCAACCCATTTTTCCTGGATTTCTGATATCTCACCCAGCGTTTCCTAGTTGAGATATCTTCTTCCTGTAGCCTAGTACATTGTAAATGAAAGAAACCTAGGCAAAATATAACGATTTTCTACTACTTTTTCAGTCACTGTCTCACAATATATATATATATATATAGAGAGAGAGAGAGGGAGAGAGAGAGAGAGAGATATAGATATAGATATATATAAAAATACCTGGAAACTCACTTTTCTTCTTTATTATGTTCCTCAACAGGTCCTCAAAGAAAAATTGCTGTACATGATAGACTTGCTGCAAACCACACTTGACAAAATGTCAGAGGCACTGAGGGCTGCAACTAGGGACCTGATGGCTCTCAAAAGAGCAAGCACACTAGATAAAAATATCCTACCTACATGTTCAGGGTGCACCTCTTTTTTTATATATTTGTACATATTTTGGTTGCTTTTATTTTAAATGTTTTATTACAGCAGTGGGTTTTTTTTTTACATTTTGTAAGTAAAAACTTTTGTACTTTTGTATTATTTGTATTTTGTCATTTATTAATGGTTAACAGCCAAGTAAATTTTATAAAACATTGAGAAACCAAAAATATGACAGCGTGGGAACAGCATTGGAAAGTGTTGCAGAAGAGGAAGGACAGAGAACAGTGCTGGAAAGTGAAAATAATCATAAATTATAAAAAAATACACACACACACACACATAGTCCCTGGGTTACATATGAGATAGGGACTGTATGTTTGTTATTAAGTTAAATTGTATGTAAGTCGGAACAGGTACATTATTTTAAAAGCAGATGTTTGTCTCAACATAATATTAGGCAGTGAGGTGTCAGTCACTGTATAAAATCCTCACTGTGAGTTAATCACAAACAAAGTAAAAAAAAAAAAATAAACTTAATGGAGCCTAGACATTTATTAACTTCTGGAGCAAGCTGTGCTTTGATATTCAAAAATAAACAACTGCAGAGTTTGTCTTGGTCATTAAAGATTTACAAGATATTACAGATTAACTCCACTCCTAAGATCACCCACAACCTCAGCTGTGTTTAGCAAAAGATTTCTTCTGCAAGTCATGCAAACCTCCCCCCTCCCCTCCTCTAGCCTTTATCCTGCACACGAGGAAGCAGGGAAGCCTCGTTCGTATCTAGGAAGTGTCCGTATGTCAGATGTTCTTAACTTGGGGACTACCTGTATATACAAATATTATAACATGTATAAGTATAACCAGAAACACTGTAGATAGCAAACGATGCTGATTCTGAAAATGTGGTTAGTTTTCTGCTATCATGTCAGGTTTTTTCTCTACCGAATATATTATTACGATTACTGTAGCGTGGATTTGTATAGGCTATTCATTTACCGTGTGGTCAAAGGTTGTGTGCTGCTCTACATAGTGAATAAGCAAATTTTATTTTTCTACTTACACACGTATTTACTTTCTTTCAGATCATGACTGGCTCTGCTGTTTCTCGTCATAAGTGCCTAAACAACCCTGATTCATTTTGTTATATCCGTGGCAGTTTCACCATTCCCAGTCAAAGGGCAAACATCAGAACATTTGTAGAGCAAGTGTATTTGGCATATTTCAAAGTTATACTTGGTAATCAAGATAAGTCTTGGGCCCCTCATAAGGTGTGCAAACAGTGTGTCGAGGGTTTACAGATGTGGACAAAGGGAAGACGTGATAAGATGCCATTTGGTATACCCATGGTTTGGCAAGAGCCAGGAGATAATTTCAGTGACTGTTACTTTTGTATAGTGAAAACTTCAGGGTATAACAAGAAAAATAAACGTAGCATAGAGCAGGGGTCGCCAACCGATGGTCTGCAAGTAAATTTTGGTGGTCCGCGGCTTTGACCAGGGCCCCCCCCGATGGGAGAGTGGGCAGGGTTTTGTCATGATGACATCACTATGAGGGAGGTTTCTCTCCCTTTGATTGACACCCAGCTCCCCACGCATGCGCTGTGAGGAGCTGGTAATTTTAGTGGTCTCTGACATAGAGTATCCTAGTCTGCCATCAGCTATACGCCCAGTGGCTCATTCAGATGAAATCCCAGTTCCGGTTTTCTTTACACTACCCTCTTTTGAAGAACATGATTATGGTAATAAACTAGGTGAGAACAATGAAGAAGAGTTTGAAATTGAAGAGGAATCTGTTCGTAAGGGTTTTGATCAGCATGAGTTGAGTGATTTGGCAGGTGATTTGGGATTATGCAAGAAGGCGTCAGAACTCCTAACATCATGACTGCATGAGAAAAACTTACTTGAAAAAAGAACTAAGGTATCGTACTTTTCAACCAGAGAAATTGCATTTCTGCAGTATATTAGAACTGACAGTGGTTTTGTGTATTGCCATAACATAGCTAATTTAATGGAGGAATTGGGAATTCCAATCTATAACTCAACTAAATGGCGACTATTCATCGATAGTTCAAAGCAGGGCTTAAATATCCTTCACAATGGCAATATATTTGGGTCAGTCCCAATTGGCCATTCAGTTTTTCTTTGTGAAGAATATGAAGACATAAAGAGAGTCATTGAGTTGTTGCAATATCACCAACATAATAGGGTAATTTGTGTTGACTTTAAAATGGTATGCTTCCTTCTTGGTCAGCAATGCAGATACACCAAGTATCCCTGTTATCTGTGCATGTGGGACAACAGAGCTTGTGAGAAGCCTTGGGTGGAAAGGAATTGGCTTCCATGATCTGCCCTAAAACCAGGTGATCCAAACATTCTACATGAGCCACTTGTTGATAGAAAGAATAATATATTCCCGCCTCTGCAGATGAAACTGGGTCTGATGAAGCTGTTTGTTAATGCTTTGCCAACTAAAGGAAACTGTTTCAAGTACCTAATTTTGACATTTCCTAGCCTGTCATTTGAAAAAAAAAAGGCTGGTGTTTTTGATGGTCCACAGATTCGGCAGCTCATCAATGACGAACATTTCATCAGGACACTGTCAGAAGTGGAAATAATGCTTGGTTATCATTCAAAGCCATTGTCAAGGACTTTCTTGGAAACACACAAGCAAATATTTACATAGAAGTTGTCCACAAACTCTTGGAGAGCTACAAAATGCTTGGTTGCATTATGAGCATCAAGGTGCATTTTCAGCATAGCTATCTTTCTAACTTCCCGGAAAACCTTGATGCAGTCAGTGATGACAGCATCAGGAAAGATGGGATGTACATTTGATACCTGACTATTGTTGGAGCATCCAACGGGATTGTCCTAACACTGAACACTCCAGGAAAAGTTATAAGCGTAAATGTTTATCTTAACCGCTTACCCGATTATCTTTCAAATGTTTTACTGTAAAATAATTTTAATAGAGTAACAATAAATCCCTTGTATAAACAAAAGAACTTTTAATAAACAGTGCATTCAAGTTATTATTTCATTATTTTTTTATTGTATGTAAAATGTGTATGTCTTTTTTTGTGACAAAAATTGAGGGTACCCTTTATTGCAAAAACTGGATGTGATAGCAAAAAACCCACCACCCAAAAATTTGTAAAAAACAAGTGTAAAATCTAACTCAATCTAACTCATCTGATGTGTGTACAAAGCCTTAGTCTACACAGACTGTTTCTCTCATTTAAGCCCTCATTTAAACCCCTTGTGCTCGGGGAGGGAGGAGGAGTACCGCGGCAGCAATGCAGCCGTGGGAATCCTCCTGTGCCTGATCATTGGGCATTGGAAGGTAAATAAGGACAAGCCAAGAACACATACTACAGGGCTGCATGAGCAATCAGGGAAGTGGAGCTGATAGCTCCGCTCCCCTGATTGCTTTTGCAGGTCCCAAAAAATTTGGTCTCGGCGGCCAAATTTACACAGGCCCGATTCGCGGCAAAATTGAATTTTAAAATTTCGCTCGCTCATCCCTAGTGTAGACCTAACCTTGCTATTCTGACAGAGTGTCCCTAGAAAGGGTAGAAAAGTGTCAGGAAAGTGTAATAAAGACTCCAGGGAAAAATGAGTAGATAGGTCTGTGTAGGTTTTCAGAAAGAAACCTGAAACTTTCGGGCCCTGGAGCCGGCCAAGGGAGTGAAAGGGTGGGCCCCTTTGCCCAACCCAATCCTGACTGGGTTATTATGGACCTGCACTCAGGTGTGAGGAGAGAGGATTTGATCAGCAAGAGGTTGGTGAGCAGAGAGGGATCCAGACTAGTGAGAGCCATAGGGATCCAGGCTGAGCAGGAAGTGGCCTGTAAGCGAGCTTGTGGGGAATCAAGCTGGAGGAGGTTGCTGTGGGTGCTGTCTTGTGAGAGAGAGGGAGCCCTGAGTGTTCCAGAGGAGGAACTAATCAGCGAGAGGTGGAGGGAAAAGGATCAGCCACTGTGTTGCAGGCAGGTGGTGATCAGAGGGGCTGAGGGAAGCCAGCGTCCACACAGGACTACAAAGTTGTGAGTAAACAGTATTAATACTGAGATAGTGTTTGTGTTAGTGAGCTAGGGCACCCAGTGAGGTAGCCAGTTGCCCAGTCGGGCTTCTACTATTTATTGTATTTTTGTAAAGTGCTAATAAATAGACAGGCAGGAGCCTGTTTGAACTGCATGCATGAAGTCTGCTGTCTGACTCACTGCTGTCTTGTGACCCAGTTGCTAGGGGCGATTCCACACAATATACTTAGCTTACTGTTACAATTCATGATGTTAACTGGTCAGTTTTGACCCGTGTCTTAAATCAGCCATACAATACCTTCAAAACAAATATTTTTTATCCAATTTGTTTCTTATCTCTTGGTTACCTTGTTAGGCTTCCTTATCCATGAAAAGATAGGTTTTAATATTTTTGATGCGACTCCCTTGGCCTTTCTTTGAAAGCATACCTCTCGTTTTTAATTAAAAAAAATGGTAAAATGAACCTTAAGAGTATAAGTAAAAGGAAAGGTTGTTACCAGACTATCACTAAGGGATAATAAAACACATCTCAAATATTATTTGTTTTTTATTTCTTTTTATGGTAATATTAATAACTTTAGTAACATCTATGGTGTTATGGGTTAATTTTGACCCATATATACAGTTGACATTCAAAAATCCGGCAACCTCAGGACCTAAGGTGCCGGATTTTAGAAAATCACAGATTTTTTTTTTTTACTTACCTCCACACAGAGCAGCCTACCTCTCGCAGCACCTGCGGACATCTGGCACAGTTCCAGGAAGCAGGCAGCAGGGATTTCTCAGTGTATATTTAGTTTGTCAAGCAAGTGTTTCCGTAGAACAGCGCCAAAACCTTAGTGTCCAAACATGGTACTGCAGTCCCTGTATTGAATAGGCAAAATTCATGCCGGGAAACTGAAGTAAATGGATGATGGGTGGCCAGATTTTCGAATGTCAAATGTATTTACTTCAACGAAAGGCAACAAAAAGTTTTTTTCTTTCAAAAATAGAAAAGCAGAACAAGTAATAATACAAAATGTAGATTTGCAAGGTTAACCCCCCTAGCGGTAATCCTGAGTGTGACTCGGGGTGGGAAAACTATGCAAAAAGCAGTAACCCCGAGTCACACTAGCCAGACGATCCTGCTGTGATGCCGGGGCACTTCTGTTTTGGAGGAATTTGAATGCAGCGATAGCGATTTAGAGTCCCTTGTGGAATCAAGCAATAGTGATTTACCAGGAAATTTGTCATCGGACAGCGAAAGTGAACTGAGCGACGATTCTGGAGGTCAGTGCTGTGCGCACATGGTGTCCTATTGACCTTGATGCGGACCAGGCAGCACCGCCAAGATTTCCTTTTACCTGCTCACCTGGGATGAAAATTGAGGCTGCAAGCGACGACCCCCTGACATACCTGAAGTTGTTTTTGACCGATAAAGTTATCAAAAAAATTGTTGCAGAGACAAACTGGTAAGCCGCTCTTGTGTTTGCTAACTTTTTAAAGTTTTTTCCTAAATTTTTTTATGCAAATGTGTGCTACTCTGTGTTTGCTAACTTTTTGAAAATTTTTTTTATGCCAACATGTGTGCTGCTCTGTGCTAACTTTTTTAAAAAAAATTTATTCCAACATGTATGCTGTTCTGTGTTTGCTAACTTTTTGAAATTTTTTGCTAATTTTTTTTTACATTTTTTATTTTGTTTTATTTCCACACCTGCAGTTTGCAAGAAGCAGAAAGTGGGAACCTGTGACCAAGGATGACATTTGGCTGTTTTTGGGCCTGGTGATCCTGTGGGGAGTTGTGGGCAAACCCGTGCAGAAGTGGTACTGGTCAAAGAACAAAATGATTGCCACTCCATTCTTTGGCACAGTCATGCCAGAATACCGCTTTTCCCTCATCATGAAGTACCTGTACTTCGCAAACAATGAAGAATTTGATGAGACTACCAATCCTGCACCAAAACTCAAGAAAATTTGGAAAGTGTCTCAGATGATTCTACAAAATTTCCAGCAAACCTATGTGCCAGAAAGAAATGTCAGCATTGATAAAAGTCTAATGACTTACAGGGGGAGGCTCAGCTTGGTGCAGTACATTGCGTCAAAGAGGGCACGATTTGGCGTGAAGACCTATATGCTGTGCGAATCCTCATCTGGCTACATCTGGAATACAGTACTTTACACTGGAAAAGGGACACAGTTCAACCCCAGATATTATGGATTGGC
>NC_092859.1:56876215-56889970 GCF_032062135.1 Pyxicephalus adspersus
CCCACAATATAAACAAAAATTTCTATGCAAAAAAAAATAGGATCACTTTTTGCATCAAAAAACTGACAGAATTGGAACGCTAGGGGGGTTAAACAAACAACAACCAATCAAGCAAATCAAACCAATAGAAATAGTGTGTTTAGATGCATGTGTGGCACAAAGTGAAACTTTTAATGTGTTATTTGCATTGTGCATGTAATTTGCATAACATTTTTTTTCAGGAAGCACAATGTGTTTGTCTTTCTGTGCCTATTGCTGGGGCAAACCTGACACTGCTTTCTTTTAGAATCAGGTGGATTCAATGGAGTTGTGGCTGTGCTGGTTGATGCTGAGGCAGGGCTGGCTGAGGATGCTGGTGCTGATGCTCTTTGGGTTGTTGATGACGTGTAAAGAGTGCTTGGCGAGCTCTGCCGCTGTCTGACAAAGGCTGCAGCGACTGGGTCTCTGGGAACCCGTTTTTTCAGCTCAATGTGCACCTTGACAAGGAAATTTTCTAGCTCCTCAAGAAACAGTCTTCGATTGTTATTTTTGGTTGAGTTCCACCCCAGGTGGATGTGGGTCCACAACACAAATGCATCGTACGCAGACACATCTAAGATGTTATAAAACACAAACATTGGCCATCTCCTGGTAATTCGCTGACAAGTGTAGGTGGCAGTCAGCTTGTCTAGGTTGTGCACTCCTCCTTTGTTTTTATTGTAATCCGGGATAAGCATGGGCTTTTTGTCAGTTCTTGATGACACAGCTGCATCTTTGTGAAAAGTGGACATAAGAATCACACTCCGGTTTCTTTTTGGACAATATGAAACAACAGTGGTAGAGCCCTGCCTTTCACCTGCAAAATTTTGGTTGGCAGCTCGGGTTTATTTTTTCTCATACCTACCATGGTAAGTTTCCTCCTGAGAAGTTCTTGTCCAAGGTCATAGCTGGTAAAAAAATTTCACACGTGATATTGTAACCCGGCAGTCCAGTAGTAGTCATATCGTAGACTAAACGTTTTTCTTGGTTTTCCTAGATGCCACTTACAGGTTTGCCTGTGTAAATCTGTAGATTCCACGCATAGCTTGTTTTGTATCACAGGCTGCCCAGATTTTTATTCCGTTTTTGCCTTGTATACTGGGCATGTATTGCTGAAAGAGGCATTTTCCACGGAAGAGGACAAAACATTCATCCACTGTCACCTGAGGCCCAGGGTGAAACATTAGTGGAAGGAGCTGCACCCATCTCTCAAAGATATCACAGATAAAGTGTTGGCCATTGTAACCAATTATATACACAGCAGCCACTGTGGATATTTTTTAGTAAGTAAACTTAATGTCAGAAATGTCTAAATGTAACTTACAACAGTATGGTTAGGTCTGACAGATCTGTTCTGTCAACTGACAGTCAGTAATAGTTCCACTTGCCCTAACAACTATTTTAATTTGGGTTGTAAGAGTATTTTTTTCTAGTATCCTATGGAATGCGAGACCAAGATGGGTCAAGAAAAAATACAGTAAGAAAATAAAGAGTTTCCTTTGTGTGAGACACTATATTGTTGAGTTTTGTTGACTCACTCCTGTGTTTTTGTTTAATATATGTTATTTTTATATCATAAGTAAACAGCCAGATATTCTGATTTAGGATATATTTTTTTAATAGCTTATAATTTATCGTCCACTAATGATTACAATCAATTTAGAGGCAGCAAAAAATACTATGAACCCTCATATTTATTAATCATGTGTCACAATAACATTAACATCCCGCTGTTGGTATGTTTTTTTTTTTTACAAATAATTTTTTACAGTTTTAGAAAGCAGAATTTTCCTTGGTGGTAATCCTCGGTACACACCAGTCCAGTCTTGGTAAAGCAGTCTGCATTACCTTGGTAAATAATTGCTAACTTGTTGATTTTTGGGGGGTATTCATACTGCAGGATTAGTTCTTTAAATGTGCTGTCATTTTTGGCTCTAGAGTTGGCATTGGCATTACCCAGAACTTTTCTTTGTTCTTGGTAATAATTACTCACTGTCCTCTTTATAAGCTATACATTACTACTACTGGTACCTTCCCTTTACTTCAGATGTGTTGTAATTCTCACTTGCATGGATTCAAAGAGGTGCTGGAAACAGTCATCATGTTAGTTGCAGTTGCTGCAGATATGCTGTCTTCAAATTAGTGATGTGAATCTTCCCTTCAGGTACAGTATATCTAAAATGTGCTCTATTGGAGCCAATTTAAAAGCTAAACTAGCATGTACACCTGACACAACACACTTAATTCTCATACAGACATTTTGAATATTTTGCTAGTTACTTATATCTCTTTTTTCTCAGTTGTGGCTTTTAACCAAATCATGAATACATTAACATTTGATGGGGTATAAACATACTGCAACGCAAAGCAGCTACAACAGCTATAGCCAACACTACCTGGACAACATGTAATCATGAAAGACTGCTTAGATGTCTGTCAAATAGTATATAGTTTTTGGTGGCTGTGCATTTGTGCGATATACCACATATTAGTGAGTGGTAAATATAGACTTTTAGACCTGTCCTATTTTTTTTTTTAAACAAACATATGTTTCTTTCAACTAGTAGTTCAGTAAAACTCTTTACTATTGATAAACTAAAGATGGAGTGTCACAGTATACAAGGAAGACACCTCAAAGTAATGCTTGATTGTTTAATGCTAGACAAACAAAATAATGATTCATGTATGGTTAAACATCTGCTATTTTCAATTTCAAAAGGCCATCATATTTAAATTATATTTAGTGGAAATGGCCATGTTAGGTATTTGCCTTACCTCTAAATGCTAATGTAGCTATTTGCTTGTTTCTATTTAGTATTATGAGGAGGAAATAATTCATAAAACTTTTGTTATGCACAAGGTCCCATTGGGAAAATAACAAGCAGAATCAACGATTTTACCAAAGCTAGCTTGATATTCTGCAGACTGGTCATAGCCTTTTTGAGAAAAGAAAATTAGGATAATGTTGCTGCTAACATTAAAGACATCTTATTATGCATTTTCAACCCTGACCCAGGTTATTGATAGGAAAATTGTTGCAGATTATAATAATGCATAATAATCAAAACTGTACCTATCGAAAAATGCTTGTTTGGTACATTATGATTTAAAAAACAGTATGTAAAAGCAAGCATAATGTATCATGCTTTGAAAAAATATATTCCATGTATTAAATCAGTTGCATCATTTGTGAATAACAAATTACACTGTGAAATGACACTGTTATATGTAGTGTTACTGTATAGCTTTAATGAAAAGTGAAGTCACTTGATATTTCAGTAAATTATTATGTGTATCTGCCTTATTAGGAAAACAACATTTTGTGAAAAGGTAATGTTTCAGCTTGAAAATTATCAACTTAGACCTAAACAAAACATTTTTACATAATGCACTTACAACGAAACCACATACATAGTTACATAGTAAGTCAAGTTAAAAAAAAAGACATAACTCCATCAAGTTCACTCACTAGGGAAATAAACATATCCCTTTTCCTCCAGATAAAAATAGTGCCCTCTTGTTCTTTGTAACGATCTTCGTTATTTGTTTGGAAGAGAGTTCTCTATGCCTGATGACAGCTCAGGCATCATCAGGATTTCCCTTTCCTCAGCCAATCAGGGAGCAGAGCAGTCAGCGGAGCTTTACTATGCTGACAGCTCCGCTCCCCTGATCGCTCCTGCAGCCCTAGAAGAGCTGTGACATGTGTTCTGTATCTGTAATACATGTCACAGCTCCTCTAGGGCTGCGGGAGTGATCAGGGGAGCAGAGCTGTCAGCATAGTAAAGCTGCAAGCAACGTTTAAGATAACACTGAAAAACGTGCCTGAAGGAAACGTCCTGGTGTAGATTAGCCCATTGGAATGCATGCGGACTTCAAACATGGGCTTGGGAATGTTTGGGGAAACAGTCCGTGTAGACTAAAGCTGCATACACACATCCAATAATTATCGTTAGAAACGACCATTGAACAACTGATTGGCCAAAAAAAAGTGACCAGGGACACTGACGAACGAGGATTGTCATTGGAAATAAACAACCACCATGGTGGATCTGATTGGCCGACGATCTTTCACTATCAATCGTGTGTACGGTCGTTCAGTGATCGTGCATGTTTCTGTGATACACTTTCTCCTTTACATGTCCCTCCCTGCATCGTTCAAAACGATTGTATCTAGCGCGTGGACACTGTTGGTGGATTATATTTGAACAATCATATTGTTACAGCATGTACAGAATAGTGCACAATATGATTGTTCAAGTATATTCGCGCATAATCGTTGGTCGGTCGTAATCATTCGTTTTCTAACAAAAATCATTGGAAGTGTGTACCTAGCTTTAGCCTAATATTCATGTGACAGGTGTTCTTTAATATTCATGTGAAGTACAGGGGTATGTAATAGTGTTATGTATCTTTTTATGTATCCTTTTATAATGTATCTTTTTATTATGTATCTTTTTATGTATCCTTTTATAATGTATCTTTTCATAATGTATCTTTTTGTTTGCAGGCTGTAGAAGCTCTACACAGTCCTGAAAAAAAAACAAATTTTTCCTCCCATTGACTTTAATGGTGTTCCACTTTGACCACCCGAATAATTTTGGTCTATTCGAGCAAATAGCTGACGAATCGAATAGTGAGCTATTCGACCAACACTAATAACCAATGATGCCAGCATGATGACAACTTTAGTTATGTACTGGAATAAGTTTTTTTTAATACGAAACGTGTCGAATAGTGGCAGAATTAATACATCCTAAATCCCAATCTGAAAAAATGGGAAATGTCTTGAATGGAGTCCTTACTGGTCAGTTGGATGATGTTGAATGTTGGATTTAACTGGCACCTATTTATGTAATATGAAATGTGTATGTATGTATATGTAAATAACTTATTTTATATTTTTTGTACCTAAAAGGTCCCTTTGGTTTTTGTAAATGAGTATTATGGATCAATTTGGCATATGTTTTTTTTATTTGAACAATGAAACACACTGATATTCATGCAATTTCTACAAACTACTAACTTCACAGACACTTGGAGCCATTAGGGCTGATTTATCATGCGAATGTGCGTAAGTTCGCCAGGCGTGAAGATACGATCCGCTCCACACAGCATTACCGCCAGATGGGGCAAAGTGCTATTGCACTTGCCTGATGGCCTACAGCATTGATAAATGAGCAGTGGGATCAAGAATTCCCCAATTAAAGTGAATAGTTTTCAGCAGTGCAATTTAGGAGGATCTGTTAAGCTCTGTCAATGGTAATGTCATAGCAGTCATTTAGGGCACACCTGGTCCCTGTTCTGTGCGCATCTACAGTCTATTACAGATCAATTTGAATCTTTAGTGCTTGATCTTGCTTGGTTTTTCGGTAAGTGCTACATTTTTATGTTACATTATACTAATTCAGAAAATTGGTTCATTTTTAGTTAGATTGGCTGCACATGTTGTACTAACTATATACTAACTACCACTTTATAATATGTCATCACACAATAGTATAAATGTAAAAAAAAATGTTCAAAAGCATTTTGGATCTGATTCAAATTTCATCATAGTTTGGCTTTGGGGAAATCAAATACTTGAACAAAAGATTGTTGGCAAAGATAATATAATGCACGTATCAAGGAACATTTAGTGATTTGACATGTGTGTGTATGTCAAAATAGATTTAAATGTATATAAATACATATGCATTTTCATTTTTACTATTTTAACTGGACTGGTTTGTGTGGGGATTAATCAAATAGGTTTACTTGGATGGTATGCATTGATGTGACTTTTTGTAACCTTCATTATTGTTAGCTTCATCTGTTGCTGCAATTTTTTTTGTGCCTGGTTTCTAGTTGTTTAGCAATTCTTCAGCAAAACTTTGTCATTTTATCCACAAATAATTAGTACAAATGAATGCATGGTTTCCACTCCAAAACTGGTACTTGCCCCCCCCCCACACTCGTTGCCTTTGTCCCATTCTCAAAGTGATATTGTCAAATATTGTTATTTGAATATAATATGTACATTTTACTTTTATGAATAAATTGTCATGGTTTTTATTTCTTTAATTTTTTTGGAGGGGTCTGACGTTTGCTGAATAAGCTATTGTTTTCCTTTAACATACTTCACTTATGTTGATTTGCTGCCACTGTTTTACAGAACTCCTCTGTTCATTTGCAGTAGTGTTATAGGTTTGTTCTCATTGTGCTGTGCTGGCTGATCTTGGTTCCATTGTATACAAGCACACATCCACTCCCTGGCCAAACAGGTTGTCAATTAGCTGTCCATCTCAGTTACATACTCATTCCCCACACTTGATGGTGATGGAAGGAGGTCCAGGTGGCCAAGAACAACATTAAAACACATTATTAACAAGCTCACAAGCAGGGTCAAGCACACTTAGAAATGAACAGATGTTCTGTTGTTGCTTAACCACCTTGCCGTTAAGCCCGACCTTCGTTCGGGCACAAAAAAATTGCAAGGATGGTTAACCCCGAGATTTTTCCCATCCTTACTTACCTGGTCCCCCTGTGCTCATCCAGCGTCGTTTTCGTATTCCAGCGTCGTCCTCCGTCCAGCGTCGTCCGTCGATCTCCCTCTCCAGCGTCGGGTGCCAGCGGGACCGGTAAGATGCCGGCCGGCATCTTGTGTTCCGCCAGCCGGCATCTTGTGTTCCGCCTCCCGACCTGGTCCCGCTGATCGTCCGACGTCCTGCTCGTTCCAGCGCTGGATGATCTCTGAAGGGAGAAGCCGTCCGGCGGAGAAAAAAAAAACGGACGGCTCCTCCCTGCGTGCGTGATGACGTCGGCGCGTGTGCGGGAAATTCAAATAGAAACTCATTCATTCATTTTGTATTGGATTCAATACAAACTCCTGTATTGAATCCAATACAAAATAATTCAAATAAATACAAAGTGTGTAATTGGTAAATTCAAACTGTCATTTTGTATTGGATTGAATACAAACTCCCGTATCCAATCCAATACAAAAAATAAGAAAAATAAAAAAAAAAGTAAATAACTTGGAAATTCAAATTTATATTTTGTATTTGATTGGATTCAAACTTGCGTATCCGATCCAATACAAATTAATACAAAGTACATAACTGGTAAATTCAAACGCTCATTTTATATTGGATTGAATACAAACTCCTGTATCCAATCCAATCCAAAAAAATAAATAAAATAAAAGTAAATAACTTGGAAATTCAAATTCTTATTTTGTATTGGATTGGATACAAACTCCCGTATCCAATCAAATACAAAATAATTCAAAACAAACCCCAATAAATACAGAATCAAAGTTTTAAAAATTGCCACTTATTCCCTGGATGGCTAGTGTGTAACACTGTGTCTTATCTTACCTTTGCTGATCTTCGCCTAATTTTGACCATTTGCTGCCTGCTTTGACCTCTGCCTGGACTCTGACATCTCCGCCTGCTTTGACCTCTGCTTGGACTCTGACATCTCTGCCTGGACCTGGACATACCCGCCTGCCTGACCCCTGCCATGGCTTCAAACTTTGTTTATGTAGTCATGTTTAAGCTGATTTTTGTGTTTTTCCTTTAATTTTATTAAAAGTATTTTTTTTTTTTTAAATGATTGTGTGTTTCAAACATTTTTTATATTCATAATATCTACTAGAACCCCTGTTCGGACATATTTCTGTAAGTTACAGGTCTACAATTTAAAAAAAAAATTTCATGAAAAACGATGGATCACTTTTGGTACAGAAATCTAGACCTCAGTGTAACGCTCAGGAGGTTAACCTAATTTTGCTAATTAAATAATGGATTGTATGCATTATTTAGATGTTTACATAATTCAAATAGTACTAGTATATAAAACTACCAGGGACAAATACACTTTGTGCCAAACATATTTTCTTGCTTTACAGCCTTTCAGAGTGTTTATGTGGGTTTGAATGGCATTTTAGACATTTGCCCACTATATATTTACTTACTCGCCTCAGCTTGGTAGTGGAAGCACATAAAGGTGGATTCCTCCTTTACCAAAAGCAATATCTTCTATGAATGTTGCATTGAGCCAACCCTATGACATCAGAAATCAAAGGAACAAATAGGCAGTCTTTTCAATTTGAAGGTCACATTAAAATATAGAGACCACACAGACAACACTGAATTTACATGACAAAATTAAAAAAAATATATACAAACATCAAACACATGTAAACCCACACTTCCATATAAAGCCAAAATAGTTCCAAAATGGCCCAAAAATATTGCATTCAAAAAATACTCACAAAATCAATATGCAATTTGGAGCTATCAAAGATGGAAAACTGCATTCGAAATTTTTTATGCAGAACAAACATTTAAAGGTGGTAATAAAGACATATTATTGCAATGAAATAATATAGCTACAAACACAATAACATAGCATTAACATTGACTTCCTATTTGCAAAATGAACATTGAAACATTCAAAGTTTAAAAAACAAAAACAGCTATTGTGCTAAATGATAGGCAAAGTATGAAATGTAGCAACATATATTAAGATAACACAGAAAATAAGCCCCCCCTCCAAACAAAAATGAGACAAAAGAAAATGCAAGGTAGACAACACCCTTATATATGCACACTTTATGTGCACAGCTGCTACAAATTCGCCTGTAATTGGGACGTGCGCAGTAAACAGTTTTTACAGTTGGACATTCCAAAATAAATTATTGATATTAGATAATAATTATAATTTATTGATTTCTAAATTTGTACACCAGTGTACAACTATCTAATAAAAAATAAATTAAAACAAAGTAGAGGAGAAGGCTTTATTGTTAAAGTAATTTATGATGGTTTTGATGGTATTATGGTTATCCCACAATGAAAGGATGATTCCCATGGCTGCATTCATTTCATGAGCACAGCCGTGGGACTCCTGACTCCCAGGCACTAGGGGTTAAATAAGGACAAGTCTCCCCATTCACCTCTAGTGCTCCGTGATTGGCTGAGCAAAGGGAACACTGTCAGGAGTCCCACAGCTGTGCTCATGATATAAATGCAGCTGTGGGAATCATCCTTTCATTGTGGGATAACCTGTAAAAAAAAGTTTGAAAGTTACACTAAACACACATTTCATAAAAAAACTTTAACATTAAAGCCTCCTCTTATTTTTTATACATATTTTTCCCCCTTTCAGGGAATGAGTGAGGGGTTTTATGTACCCCTGTACTCATTCCCCAGGGTGGGGTGGGAGAGATATGGGGATCTTCTTATTAAAGGGGGCTTCAAGGTTCCAACGTCCTGCTTAAAACACTTAAAAAAGGCCCCATTGTTTTCAATGGAAGCTTTCCTAAAAAGCCTACAATCGTTTAATCATTTGTAGAAATGCATAAAAACGCATATAAACGTGGCAGAAATGTTTACATGCGTTTTTAAAACGTGTATACCAAGCCTAAATATGAAAAGACACACATATATATATATATATATATATAATATTTATAGGGATGAGTGAGCAAATATTTTAAATTTGGTCTTGCGGCGAATTGGGCCGTTCTCGCCTACCAAACATGTAGTCGAGAACAGTCTTTGTAAATTCCACCGGTGAGACCCAATTTTTGGGACCTGCAAGACCAATCAGGGGATCTCTCACTGTTCACTCTCGGATTGCTCACTGATCTCTCACAGATCTCCCATGGATCGCTCACTGATAGAAGGAGTCCCACGGCTGTATTTATGAATGCAGCAGGGATAATCCTCCTATAGTGATTTCTGATGGTTTCACGAAATATCGCGAAACCATTGGAATGAACTCTGGTCCATTACACCCACTGGAAGAGGAACAAAAAGATCTTCTTGAAACATGTTTTTGCTGTCTGATCTGTTCATCCCCTAAAATCCCCTTCTGTCTTGATTAAACAAATGGTGATCTCTAGCCATGCTCTAGTGACTTTGAGTTTGGGGGACTGGGGGAGGAGGTCAACAATGCAACATATTTTTTATCTATTCTGGCTAAGGATAAATCATTTGTCACTTGTTTGGAATAGTAGTGGTTGGAATATTCTTCCAGTAATGAGCAACATACCGATTACTCAAATATCTTGTGAGAGGCGGCAAAAGCAATTCTTAAAGGTAAAATTTTTGCATATGCTACTTCCCAGAGAAGGGATAGTCCCAAGTTATTGTAATCTATCAAAAGGTATGCCAAGCATACATTTTGTTTAAACATGACAAATCTGTGGAGTCAAGGACACTGGGCCTGATTTATTAAAGTTCTCCAAAACTGGAGAAGATACACTTTCATCAGTGGGTGATCCAGAAAACCTGTAATATATTTCCTAAAAGTAATTTGCTATTTGTTATCAAATGTTTTCAATCCTGAACCAGATCCATTCTCAGTTTTCTGGAACACCAAGGTTCACTATTGAATGTGTATCTTCTCCAGTCTTGGAGAGTTTTATTAAATGATTGAGTCTAATCTGAACTCTTTTGTGTACCAAAGTATTCTAGAAGCAAATGTGGGGCCATCTTTGTGAAAGCTAAAACTTAGTTAAAGATGGGTCATGCAACAGGACAATGGTCCCAAGCTCACCAGCAAATCTATAACAGCTGAAAGAGAAAATAATTAGGATTGCAATGGCCCAGTCAAAGTCCAGACCTCTTCTTTATCAAAATGCTGTGAAAATGTCTTAAAAGAGTAGTCCAAATGTCGGCAAACCACATTGTACTAAAGCAATGTTGTAAACCAAAGTTTCTCCACAATAGTCTGAGAAACTGAAAATGTCAAAAATGGTCACTTCAGGGGGGCGTGGCCGGAAGCGGAAGGTAGCTTTTGCTTGAGGCTCCTTAGCGTGACCGAGCACCGATGGGCAAGCGGAAAACTGGCTCTACCCCGCGAAAACTGACAGAATTTTTCACGGCATCAGGGCATTCCAGCCAAGATGGCCCGGGTAGGCGTGCCTCCAGACACAGCAGGAGTACCACTGATATCAGTGAGCACGCTGATGGAGCCATAGTAAGAGGGAGAGAAGAGGAATCGGAGACTACATCTCGATCCTCATCTACTCACACAAGCCCTGTTAAATCTAAAGTGAAATTGATGAACCCAGAAGACAACGTGAATGGGGTAAGCACAGCTATATTTCCTATCTCGGAGGAAACTGAAACTACCGATCCCATAGGAACTTTTCCTACCTCTGATTGCCCAGTTTCGGACACCACTCTTAAGGAAATGTTAATTTCCGTACGTAGCTCCCTGCATCATGATTTCCTTGCGTTATTTCATCAACTTAAGAATGACGTGCATAAAATAGGCGATAGAGTGGATCATATTGAGCATAAAATGGGTGAATACGCAGAAGCACACAATGAATTGGTCGACTCGCTTACTGATACGCAAGATACCTTGCAACAAGTACAACAAAAATTGACCAATATGGAAGATCATTCGAGACGAAATAATATTAAGTTTAGGGGGATTCCTGAAAATATTTCCCCATCAGAGTTGAGTGGTTATATATCACAGCTTATTTCAATTTTGATACCAAGTGCTGCTCCCTTTGAACTATTGATAGATAGAGCTCACAGGCTACCTAAACCTGCGCACCTGGCTAAGAAGGTTCCTAGAGATGTTTTAACGCGTATTCATTTTTTTCATGTTAAAGAGCAGCTAATGGCCAAATCGAGACAAGAAGCCAAACTACCAGATCCATACTCCAATATTACCCTTTTTTTGGACATCTCTCAAGCCACAAGTTTAGCAAGGAAAAAGTTTGTATCAGTTACTCAAGCATTAAGGGATCATCATATCCAATACCGATGGGGATTCCCGGTGAAACTTATAGTTTTCCGCAATGGAGCAACTCATATGATAAAGAATCCTCAACTGGGATGCGATTTACTTGAAAGCTGGGGCATTCAGCCATCTTCTCAACCTACCGTTTCTAAACCAGGTCAAAACCTGGGACGCTTATCACCAGAGTGGAAACTAGCCTGAATATCAGCTATACTTAGAAAGAAAATTGTCATAGGAGAAATAAATCCGGAGCTCGTGTCACGACTTGTTCCCCAATTTTTTCACATGTGCAGTTGGATACTGCTTTACAGATCCGTTATGGGTCCTTCTTTTTACTTTTTTTACCACAGTGAGTGGTACTTTCTTCCAATCCTTTTTTTTGTTGACTTTTGTTTTTTTTCACAATGGCTTTTATGTGAGTTACTTAATCAGAGTGCAATGGTTAGCACAATTTTGTCAACAATGCAATATTCCAAGTACATCCAGCAGTTACCTCGTTAGAGGCAAAAGGTTTGGATAATGAGTCTGAATATTCTTTCCCTAAATGCTAAAGGGCTCAATAGTCCTTTTAAAAGACGTGCCGTTTGGGATGAGGCGAAAAGACATGGCTCTAATATTGTATGTATCCAGGAGACACATTTTAAATCGGATAATTTGCCATATTTCTCGCATAAAGACTTTCCGCATATTTTCCATGCAACATCTTCGCAGAAGAAAAAAGGGGTGACAATAGCAATTAAGTCTGATATAACCTTTTCTCTAATGCATAAGGAAATCGACTCAGAAGGAAGATACATAATTCTAGTGGCTAAATTCAACAATGTGACTAGGACCTTAGTTTCTGTGTATGCCCCAAATATTTTTTCAGTAAAATTTTTGGCTAAAGTAATCAAAAAAACGAAGAAAGTTCAAGAGGGTTCACTTATAATTTGTGGAGACTTTAATAGCATTCCGGATGTTTCATTAGATACTTCTAACAGCAAGAAATACACTAGGCCAACGCTGAATTCATTATTACGAAAGGAGGATCTCTTTGATGCATGGCGTTGTCTTCATTCTGCGGAGAAAGATTATACCTTTTTCTCATCTCCTCATCAATCCTACTCGAGAATTGACCTGTTTTTGGTGGATAAATGGACATCACAGCAAGTTTCATCTTCTTCTATCTACAACATTACCTGGTCAGATCATGCACCGGTGTCTATGTGTATTGATGAAAAGAACATGACTCCGAATTCCTATCTTTGGAGAAACAATATATCCTTATTTGCACACTCACCTACAAATGCTAAAATTTTACATGATTTAAAGGAGTTCTTTAAAATTAATGAGACATCTGACGTAACTTCAACTATGTTATGGTGTGCGCATAAAGTTTATGTTAGGGGTATCCTAATACAACTTTCATCAATTGAAAGTAAAAGGAAAAGACATCATATTAGTGAAATACTAGAGAAAATTAGAAAATTGGAAACTCTTCACAAAAATAAAATAACTCCTCTTCTCTCCCAACAATTATTTAAATATAGGCAAGAACTGCGTTTGGTACTTATAGAAAAACAAGAAAAATTTTTTCAGCGTACCAAAACTGTTTATTATGCTCAAGGTATTAGAGCAGGTAAGCTACTGGCATCAAAAATTAAAACCAAACGTTCAAAATGCTTATTGCCCTTTCTATTCCATCATAAATCGAATACTCAGCTGTTTAACCCTCGAGACATGGCCAATGCTTTTAGAGACTATTATCAGGAATTATATAACCTTAAAGAGGATAAACAGATCAATCACCCCACGACATCAATGATAGATAGTTTTCTGGAATCAGTCAATTTACCTACTATCTCTGAGGAACAGAGAGATATAATTAACAGGCCGATCTCTACCTTAGAAGTTGAAAAAATTATTAAAGGCTTACCTGCCCATAAATCACCAGGAATTGATGGTTTTACAGCTGAGTACTATAAAACCTTTAAAGAAGTACTTACACCA
>NC_092859.1:56890749-56909261 GCF_032062135.1 Pyxicephalus adspersus
CGAATTGCGGCCTTTAAAATGGCAGTACTTCCAAAAGTTCTATACCTATTTCGCACATTACCAGTGATCCTTCCCAAATCTACTCTTTCTTCCCTACAAAGTTTGATTCAGAAATTTATATGGAAGGACAAGAAACCCTGCTTATCCCAATCCTGTTTATTTAGAGCAAAGAAGGTGGGAGGAATGGGTGTACCCAATTTAACAGATTACTATTTAGCTTCCTTAGTAGATCATTTGGAGATCTGTATTAAGCCGGATTCAGATAAAAGATGGTTAGATATTGAAAGAAGGTACATACCCACTGGGGATTATTTAGCTTTTTTAATGGCTAATTTGCATTCAAAGATATCTTTACAGCAGCACCTACCAACAATTGAAGCTATGACATTTATTTGGAAGAAAATGCAAAGTAAAAAATGTATAGATTCCAGCACAACAAAGATTCCTGTACCTTTACAATTTTTTGAGCTTCTTATACCAAATTTTAATATCCAAGCTTGGTATAACTCGGGATATAAATATCTCTCAGACTTACCACAATTTCACACCTTTATTAACCTATATAAGCTCTGTCAAATAATTAATCTACAGAAATCTCTTTCGGGAAAAGAAATTATGGTACCAACAGTTTTTTGGAATAGAAGCCAAAAGAGTAACCTAGGTAAAGGAGGTATCTCTTTGTACTATAATTTAATTCAGAATAAGTGTGAATGGCGGAGAATCCATATTTTCTCTACTTGGGAGCAGTATTTACAAATGGTTTTTACTCTTTCCCAATGGAAAACTGCGATCAGCTATACCTCCAAGGCTTCTAAGTGTATCTCCCACTGGGAATCTTACCAGAAAATATTATATAGATGGTACAGAACACCACTTAGACTTTCTAAATTTGTACCACAATATTCTCCTATGTGTTGGAGGAAGTGTGGTGACTTAGGTACATATCTACATATGTTCTGGGAATGTAAAAATATACGTAGTTTTTGGAACTCTATTTTTGTACTAATCTCGAAAGTGGCAGGTTTCTTAACTAGCCCTAATGTGGCTTTGGCGTTACTTAATCTGGGAATGGAGCGTTTTCCATCTTCCCTGCGTATTATAGTCACACATATCTTGATTGCGGCTCGTCTTGCTATAGTTACCAAATGGAATCACCCTACAACACCCAATTTCTCTGATATTGTATCAATGATACATACCAATTATTATTAAGAACGTTCTTTGGCATATAGCCAATTCCAAGCTCTTAAATTTCATTCTAATTGGAAGGTGTGGGAAAAGTTTTTACCCACTTTAGTTTAATTCAAACACCTGTAATATCACAATAACGCATTTATGTTTTACATAATGTTAACATTATCAGCCATTGTACTGTTGTTATTTTTCCTCTTCGTATATTCTTTTATCTATTTTATACTTTAGTTGCTATATGTGACCTGATGTGAATTATGTATATTCTTTGTTTTTCTATTGTATTTGTTTGCTTTACTTCTTAAAAATTTCAATAAAAATTATTCATAAAAAAAAATGGTCACTTCAAGTAATTGGTGCTAAAAGGGGTTTTATAAGCTATATCAATCTTAGATTTTCACACATGACTTTCTCATTACACCAGGTTACCTATAGTTTTTATTAGGTCAGAACCTTACAATTGCAGATAGATGTAAATACATTGAAATATAAAATTAGTCCAAAACTTTATAAAACTCTTCTGCAGAATATTTTTTGGTTTATATGTCAATGAGGGACATTCCTTCCACTGACTTCCTGTTCCAGTGACAATGTTTTCACTGGGACAGGTGAAATTTTGTTCTGTAAATATTTCAACAAAAGAGAATGTTGCTTGATAACCAGAGTTTGTTTTTTTTTCTTGTTTTTTACTTTCTGTATGTGTATTGATATTTTCAAATGATTACTTGGATACAAGTACAAAAAACTCCCTTAACCACTTTTTCTGTGCAGTTTAATTTTTTGGTTGCTTTTAAATAAAATAACTCAGACTATAGTTGCAATAAATGTGTGTGTTTTATAAATGTGTGTGTTTTATTTTTTACACTAATATTAACATTAATTGAAAATTGTACCTGTAACTTAGCATAAAGATTATAAAGTAGAAAAATGCCACAACACCAACTACTTTGTATAATGAAAATATTTAATTTAATTTATTGAAAATGTATTGCACTTGAACCTCATAAAATTAGCACTGGGGCACAAGGGAAAACAGATTTTTTTTTAACTTTATGAAAGTCAGCTTGCTCTACAAGTATCACACTGAGCCACTGTGCATTCATGTCAATTAATACAATTAATTAGTAATAACCCCTTCGTAGCTTATGGGAATAGATAATTGCAGGGATTTTAATTTAGACATATGTTCAACAGGGCCTTAGAGCCTCCGAAATAATTACCCCCTTATTATGAGAGGGCAAAGATTATATCAATATGGAACAATCAATGCTGGGGAAAAGGGACACATCTTTAATTTCTAAAAAAGAAAAGAAAAAAGGCAAAGGAAAACAAAGGAAATAATGTTGAAGTGAGATAACTATGCAAAAAAGCATTAAAGGCTCAAACTGTCCATAAAACATTCACTTTATAGCCATTTTATAGTAATTAAAAGAACACTTTTATCAATATATGAATACAATAACTTTTATTTAATATATTAAAATATTTTGTAAAGCTAAACTCTGTCAAAACAGCATTCCCCAGTAAATAGTTCCTAAATAACCAGTCACATCCTAAAATAGATGAAGCACTGGTTCTATTAAAAAATCCTAAAACCTTATACTTGTCTTCCCTACAAGTCAGTGCTAGTTCGTTAAAGTATGTTTACCTGAAAACACTCTGTCAGTCTCTTTCTCTCTTTGATCTATAGAAATAGTGCCAGTGCCCAACTGCTAATTGTCATGTAGAAAATATGGAAAAATTTAAGAAATGACATGCACCCCCTATTCCAATGTACCAGGTATTTTCTTCAGGTATTTCTGTTACTATATAGAGTTGCAGGGAAACGATGCAAACGTCACAGACGTGTACACAGTAGACATTGTTTTACACAATCCTTATATGACACATGTCTTCAACCTGGTGCTGCGGTAGTTTATCCCTAAATACCCTAGCATCTAAGATGTACTTCATCAGGCCGTAAAGGTAAGTGGTAACTTTAGGTCAAACTTGTTCAGTGCTCATCTGATAGAAATGTAGTGCTAATGCAATCTGTCTGCAAACCGCCTCTTCTGTGGCATCTTATGCACTGAAACATCAGCATGCCACTAATTAGTATTTGTGTGAGTATGGTATGGGGCTGGCTTTGGGAAGTTGTGCTTTTTTTAACTGCTGCTAAATATCTTTAACATTACAAGAACAAGACCAACTGAAAGTGACTAACTACTACAAGATATAACATGACCTGTCATGATGAGCGCGAACCTTCACAGACAATAATGGATTGTTTTTCTTGGATATGTTCAGGATTTTACTACCTTTTAAGGAGACAAAAAATAGTGAACTATAGCAAATTTGCTTTGTCTTTTTGCTGCCTATTCATAAGCTTGTGTTCTGCTATGATGCTATGTGTTCTGCTATGATGACCTAAAGTTTTATTTATTTTTATTTAGTAATTTTTAAACTATTTTAGGAATAATCAAAGATATAGAGTAAAGTGGAACCTCAATTATTTTTTGCCTACTTTTGCCCAAAGAGAAACTTTGCAGTCGTAAAAATCCTCTTCTAGAGGATTCTAGGCCGGTTTATGTCTACTCTGCCTCCCTAATGCTGGAAAAACATTAAATAAACACTGCACTTTAGAAAAACATTTATTTTGCATATACTTTCTGTCAATCTCTGAAGAGTTGTTACATGCAATAGTTTTTTACTTCCATAACTGTGACACTAAGAAATACCAATAGGTCACTGAAACCTTGCTATTGTGATATTATATGTCTGGGCAAAATAAAAAAAAATTCAAGGGTTAAAGTCAAATGTGTTGACAACACAGATTTTATTCTTGCTTACATATCTTGAGTGATGTAAACCATATTATTGTATCCTATTTATAAAAAGATAGCAACAAAAATTAAAAATAAATCTTAGAAGATGTTGATGTTACATTTTTAGCTAATAGGTGTATATATATATATAAAAAAAAATATACATAGTATATATACAGTGTGTGTGTGTGCATAAAACTAAAAAATACAGAATACTAAATTCAGATTCCCTTGACATTCTTTGGAGCTATTGTTTTACTTATAACAAAATGCTTTCAGTATCTTCGAAAATACATCAGATTGTATGTTTTTGTCCTTTCCACAAATCGATTCATTGTGAAAAGGAAAGCCAAAGTGCATACTGCATTTCTTAGCATGTACTGTCAACTTGTCTGTAACTGAAAGCATTCAACTGATGGCCAAAAGGGGAAAAAATGAAAATTGTTCCTTGGAAAATATAGCCAGATTGCAAACTATTATTACATAGACCTAACAGAATGAATGCAATAATACTTTACAAAATGAAATAGTATGCTACTCTATACCACAAGCACAAAAATAAAGAAATACATCCATGATTGATCATTGCCTTTTTTAAAGAACAAGTGACTCTTTTAAAAATTTGTTATTTAGATCTAGATTTACAATATAAAACTAACATTTTAGGATACTCAGGTTAATCACGCGTGGTCACATTTTATTAAACAAAGTTCCATATGCAGCCTTTACATTGTTTAAACTAGTATCCAATAGATCATTTGGAAAAAAAGATATATAAATACCCACACATGATTGCAATCTTTGACATTGCAGAATTTGATCATGTTAAGAAATTTGTAAATCATTATTTTCCAGTGGTCCTACTGATAGGTCATAAAATATTGACATATGTAAGCTTGTAGGCACCATCAGACTATTTATGTATAATATTGTATAATATGTCTTTATTGATATTTTAACAACATTACAAACAGACAATCAAACAAACAAACTAAGAAGAACATAATTCAAGAATAGACAACCAAAAAAAGTGTGGGGGGGGGGGGGGGTAAGAATCAGGAAAAAAAGCAATGACACGAAATATTAGTAATAAATAGTACCATACACATATTCAAAAATCCTTTTACATAGAAACCGGTAGATAACCGGTCGTACCTATAACCGGTTGTACCTATAACTTATAGGTACAATTAACAGTATATATGAATTCTGCTGTTAATTGTACCTATAAGTTGTTGCAGACTCAGGATGTAGTAACCTCAGGTACACACAGTCACCATATTGAATTGGAAAGGGAACAGTCTTATAGGAATCATACTACATGTCTTGTTCACTGAAGGTATGTTTGAACATTGGGGGACAACTATAGTTTCCACTATAGTAGAGCCTTCCGAGGAACCCCAATGTCGAGCAATAATCCTCTGTCCTGCCACTATAAAGTGGCGCAGATTTTAAATTGCTTGAGTTTGCCATCTAAAAGGAAAATTACTTTTTAAAACAGACAGCCTTGCAGGTGGTGCTGATACATTTAAGGCTTCTGTTTTAACGTAATTAACCTTAAAGTTGCTTAGCATATTAAACTTTCAATTTATTGCATAATCACTGGTATAGAGGTATGAGGGGATGTAACATAAAGAAGCACATCATCTGCAAAAATAGAAAGTTTGTATTGGTTCTCTCCAATTTTCACACCTTTATTATCTGGGCTATTCCTTATAGCATTAGCTAGGTGTTCCATGACTAAAATATATAGCATGGGGGACAAAGGGCACCTCTGCCTGGTACCATTACAGATTTGTAAAGGCCCTGCCAGGATACCATTTGCACGGTTTCTGGCAGTTGGGCCAGTGTATAGAGCTTGTATGCGACCTAGCATATTCGGACCCATTCCTATTTGTTTCACAGTTTCCTGAAGAAAGACCCAGTGTACCCGGTCGAAAGCTTTTTCAGCATCAACCGATAAAATACAAGTAGGGACTGTGGATTTTTCAACCCAGTTTATCAGAAAGATTGATTTTAGAGTATTGTCCCATGTTTCCTGTCCCATCACAAAACCTGGCTGGTCCAGATGGATAAGGTGAGGCAGTAAAGCTTTCAAACGGTTGGCCAATAACTTGGAATAGATCCGGATATCCAGGTTAGTTAAAGAGATTGGTCGGTAGTTACTACACATAGTATGATCCCTACCTGGTTTTGGTATCACTGTTATGTGAGCCTCTAAGGATTGGACGGGAAACACAGAAGTGGCCGACGCTGCGTTAAATACAGAAAGTAAAAATGGTGAAATAGGTTCCTGGAACATCTTGTAAAACCTAGGAGTGAACCCGTCAGGACCTCTTACCAGGTTACTAAAGAAGAGGTACATACTTGTAATTCTATTTCCGTAAAAGGACTGTCCAATTGGGATTTAATTTCTGCTGGTATAATTGGTAGTGCTGTGTCAGAGATATAGTCATGTACCCTGGACCGAAAGAGATCCGAGTCCATATCAGCAAACTTCCCTTTCAGATTGTATAAGTCTGAGTAAAATTCCTGAAAAGAAGAGACAACTGTCTGCAGGGTTGAAGGTTTTCTGTCCGGATCTCTGACCTATACAGGGCACTGTGATACTATTGACTCTAAGGTGTAATGCCCTAGCTAGCAACCTCCCAGGTTCGTCACCCTGGTAATAAAATAATTTACGGGTTCTATCTCTCAGCTTAAGGGAGAATTCACCCAGAGGCAAACTCAATTGTTCCTTTTCCTGGAACAAAGATAGCAGGAGCCCTGTGTTGGGTTTCTGTTTATGGACTTTTCCAAAGGATTAATATCTGCCAACAGACCTTTGATAGTTGCAGATTTGTGTTTTTTAAGCCTAGCTGCATGCTTGATCAGATGGCCTCGCAGTACACATTTAAGTGCCTCCCATTTATTAGATAGGGGCGTATCATCTGTGGCATGGTCTGATAGAAAATGTTTGATAATGTTGAGGAGCTCTTGCGCACACTGTGGGTCAAACAGCAGATTGTCATTTAACTTCCATGTAAAGGAAGATTTTGGTACATCCGTGACCCCCAGAGATAAAAAAAACAGTGCATGATCTGACCATTTGAAGTTCCCTATAGAAGCTTGGTGTGGGGTCACCAGGATATGTTGGGATATGAAAAACATATCTAAGCAATGGTACGTATTATGTACCGGGGAGAAAAAAAGAATAATCATTATCATTTAAATGGGTAATTCTCCACACATCAATTAGGGAAAACTGGGAAAGAGCCTGCCTAAATCTTGTCAGCCTGGATCTCGAATACGGGCCACTTCCTGATGAGGAGTCCATGGAGGGTTCCAATACAAAGTTAAAGTCCCCTCCAATAATGACCTGACCTTCTCTAAAACACATCAATTTGTGCAATACATCAATGCCATATTGGATCGGGTCACGATTAGGAAGATACAGATTTGCTAGGGTGTATTTTTTTCCGTAGAGCCCTATTTTTAAAAATAAAAATCTACCCATTGAATCGGATTATTGCTCTAGTACAGTATATGGAACAGACTTATGAATGCTGATAGACACAGCCCTTTAGATTTGGACGTAGGGTTGGTGCTGTGAAACCAGTGTGGGAAATATCTGTTGCGGGACTGAGGTATATGACCTGAGCAGTAGTGGGTAGTAGTGGATACCCACCTTGTTTGTGCAACGCATAATGTACTTGAGACCGTTTTTTGGGGACATTGAAGCCTTTCACATTATAAGTGCAGAATTTTAAACTGGTCATCTTATAGAATGGTTCTTTTTAGTTTGAATGCTTCGGCAGAGTATGATACTACTCAAGGCAGGTGAAGGCAAGGAAGGGGGAGGGACTGAAAGGTAGGTCAAAGAAAGGTGAAACACCTAAGGACAGGGACAAAAACAAAAAGGGAAAAAGAGAAAAATAAAAGGATAGCTAGATAAAAAGATAGTTACTCACTAGGCCCCTAGCTTAAGGAACCTGACTTAGAAAAATAGGGAAAACCCTATACAGTTAAGAGTCCTATGTTGTCCAATAGGAGATTAAAAATCCCTTGTACAGTGGCCATTGGATCTGGAGTGGTAGTGGTCTCAGGTAAACCGCGGATTCTGACATTATTTCGCTTATTGCGATTTTACAAATCATCCAAAGAATAAACAGTGGAGTGAATTTGGTGGGTATGAACGGCCACTTGGTCCTCTATTTGGACATACCAGTAGCCTGGCTATCTCTAAATTTCATATTTCCAAGGCAACCCTGAACAAGTATTTGGTGATTGAAGTAAGAGTAAAGCACAGCATCTTTTCGTTAAAATATTCGGACAGTAGGCTAGGCCATGGTCAGATGCGCATGAAAGTAAAAAAGGGTTAGGTACAAATATAACCTTTTATTATACAAATATAGTATTCTAAATTGCAAACAGCTGGTTCACAATTTTTTGGTCATCATCAGTGAACTGTATGAGGTAATGTCTTTTGTTACTGCCTTAGCCCTTTACAGTCTGGATGTTGCTATTTATAGGATTGCAAGAAGCTAAAGCCAAATCAAACTCATATACCTACACTGGTTTTAATAAAATATATAGCCATAATGTATTTATGGCCCATGTATTTTAGGGAACTATGGAAACATATGTATAGCCCTAACTCTTTTTTTCTTCTTTTCTTTCATTTCCTTTCTGTTTTTGATTTACTGTTTTTGAATTTAAATATTTTTGCAACCTGTACATATAAACATATAAAAGTAAACATGTTAACACAGTAACAATAAACATGAATGTTGACAAGTATTTGAAAAGCAGTGTATCCCTTATATGTTTTTCTTTCTCTGTAATGTCACACATTGGCTTTACATAAGGATCAAACATAAGGATTGTTAATACTGGAATATGTTTTCAATGTTTACAACCAGTATGCTATACTAATGCAATACTTCAGTAGTGTGCATCAGAATCCCTTAATATCATTACAGCAAAAAGAGACACTGCATATCTACAATGTCATCATTCAAGGCTATAACATGCTATACATTATTAATATCGTGGTAACACTGTCTAGGTGTGTATGAAAACAGCTGTCTATAGGTGCTTAGAAAAGAAGCAATGGTCGGATCAGTTGATAAATATGGCGAAATGTAAAAATTCATATTTTTTTCAATGAGACATACTATACCTGTTAATGATACTAGGCTCAGTTAATGACAATTCCAGTACAGCACAACCAAGCTAAACCCTACTATATTTGTAATTTATAGATCTAGAAGTGCAAGCTATACACACAGTACATTAAAAAAATAAAAAATATTGGTGCTAATCGATCATTTGTGTGTGTGTTTTTTGTTTTTTTAAATAAAGGTAGATATTTCTACTTTTATATTCACAAAATAAAAGTTTTACATCATCTAATCGTTACATGTTAATTTTAATTTAATTGAAATTATTGGTAATCCATATGAATCTTTACAAAAAAATAAATAAATTAGTTTATATATTCACACTTAGTTATAATAGCTGATGTATTCACCCACAAAAACATTTGTATGTGTGAAATAACTAATATAGTAAGCGTCTTAGCAGCCACCTGCATGTGCAGAAACAGAATCCTTGTTTTCTGAATACAAAGTATTGTTTTATTATTCACATCCTGAGCCAATTACCTTATACTTTTCTTTTGTAGCTGGGAGAAAGACACAGGTATATACATAGCGCATGAAAGTACTTTAGAGCTTCATAGATTCTTTTGTAAATCGAAAATGTACTTTGATAAGGTTTAAATGACAAATTGATTAGCAATACGGGTCATATTGACTTTTATTAATCATATGAAGTAATGCTTGTTAAGTGTATGAGAAAAAAACATATCTAAAATTTACTTTCATCATCTGTGCTATAGAAGAAATTTGATTAAAGCATGCAACAGCTTTCATAGTAAGAATGCCTCAAACTTCTGTTTTTAATGAACAAAACTCTAAATCTTTTAGGTTTCTGTCAAACTCCTTTAAGGCTTTCAGTACCTGAATGTCTACAACATAAGAAACCACATTATGAAATTTAGCAATGACAAAAATATGTATGTGAAAATAAGTAAAAGCCAGTATGTTTGAATTTTAGTAAGCATTCCTGTTAGCATTTTTTGTTTTCCGTAGATTTAATTAGCATTATAGATAAACTACAAGCCTATCTTACGTTGCACACTTGTAGTTACGTTGCACACCTTTTCTGTGCTAAGTGACTTTCACCCTACAAGCTGCTGAAGGTATTTTTAGCCCTTCGTTTTTACTGTCTGATAGACTAAGGCTATGTACTGTGGGATTGCCCATAGCAAGAGGGTGTCAGAATGGTCCAAGCATGAGACCAGGCTTAATATAAATTCAGAATAACAAAGAAAAAAACAACAAAAAAGTGGTTTGGCTGAGCAATGAGCTAGCTCACTCAAGTCCCCGACTCACTAGAGCAAGACAGTATTACAGGAACTTTCAATATCAAACTCACATTTATTGCAGATTTTTTTCTGTGGAGTTCTGTTTCCTCAAAACTCTAGGGCTAGACTGAGCTCCTGACAACATAATGCTACCTGAATAAATGGCACACCTGCACTTGATCTTCACAGGTAAAATCTCAGACATGAGTCCGGTAGACCAGGGAAACCCACTCACTCTTTTACCTGGTTTGGCTCCAGGACCCTAACAATCCGGCTTTCCATAAAACAAAAAAAAACAAAAAAAGTCAGACAACACAAACCTTTTCCTGGAGCCTTAACACATGATATCTTTGTCTGGGTGGTACATATACCACATCTAGCACTTTCCTCACAAGGTTTTGGGACACACTGTCACAGTACAAGTGGCTTGTGTTGAGCAAGAATTTGACGTGTATAGAGGTCACCTGATGTCATTCATTTTGATATGTCCTGACAGATCATCAGTTATCCTAAGACTTCCATGGCTTCAGCAACCCTCTCCAGTGTTCGATTGGTCTACTCCAGAGAAATTGGCTAAGGGTTCTTCTTTGTCATTCCCAGTGTTTGACCAAGCTCACCTCTCCTAACCCCCCTAGCTGTAATCCCGAATGTGTGACTCGGGGTAGAAAACACTTGGAAAAAGCGGTAACCCCGAGTCACACTCGGGGTAACTTTAACGGGCTGTTCCCTCCTACCTGTGCCCCGTGCTCCAGTGGTGATCGGACAATTCTGCTGTGATGCGGGGGCATCTGTCCATCAGGGGGCGATTACTATGTAATCTGCTTTATTTTTTTTTTACAGTAAAAAACACAAAATAAAAGTATAAATACACATTTTAGTGCACCAAGCATCATTTCCCAGTGCCCTGATTTTTTACATTTTGCCCAATGTTAGCTCTGACCTTGATCTGACCTTTTGATGACTTATAAATAACTTCCTGAATGTATCATTTCATCACTTTGTCTTTGACCTTGACTGTTCCTGACTGATTGTTGGAGACCATATGGCAGCGAATGTGAACTGATCGACGATTCTGGACCTGAGGTCAGTGCTGTGCGCACATGGTGCCCTATTGACCTTGATGCACACCAGACAGCACCGCCAGGATTTCCAGTTACTGGTGCAACTAGTATGAAAATTGAGGCTGAATGTGAGGACCCCCTGGCCTACCTGAAGTTGTTTTTGACAGATGAAGTTATTGAAAAAAATGTTGCGGAGACAAAACAGGTAAGCTGCCTTTGTATGTGCTAACTTTTTGAAATTTTTTGCTAATTTTTTTTTATGCAAACGTGTGCTGCTCTGTGTTTTCTAACTTTTTGAAATTTTTTACTAATTTTTTTTATACCAACATGTATGCTGCTCTGGGTTCGGTAACTTTTTGAAATTTTGTGCTAATTTTTTTTTTTTATTCAAACATTTATGCTGCTCTGTGTTTGCAAACATATTACTTGCAACCTTCACAACACTATACAAGAACATATCCTAAAATACATTTTTTATTTTGTTATTTGCAGGTACGCTGGACAACAACAAGGTGCTCCACACCTGAGGTTTGCAAGAAGCAGAAAATGGGAACCTGTGACCAAAGATGACATTTGGCTGTTTTTCGGCTTGGTGATCCTGCAGGGAGTTGTGGGCAAACCTGTGCAGAAGTGGTACTGGTCCAAAAAAATGCTTGTCACTCCATTCTTTGGCGCAGTCATGCCAGAACACAGCTTTTCCCTCATAATGAAATACCTGCACTTCGCAAACAATGAAGAATTTGATGAGACTACCCATCCTGCAGCAAAACTGAAGAAAATTTGGGAAGTGTCTCAGATGATTCTACAAATTTTCCAGCAAACCTATGTGCCAGAAAGAGATGTCAGGATTGATGAAAGTCTAATGGCTTACAAGGGGAGGCTTAGCTGGGTGTAGTACATTGCGTCAAAGAGGGCACGATTTGGCGTATATGCTGTGTGAATCCTCATCTGGCTACATTTGGAATACAGTACTGTACACTGGAAAAGGGACACAGTTCAACCCCAGATACAGCCAATTTTGGATTGGCAACATCTTTAGTGCTATCCCTCATTGAGCCATTGCTAGATCAGGGCTATTGTGTCACAACTGACAATTTCTACACCTCTCCTGAGCTTCATGAGTTCCTTCTGCAACACAGAACAGATGCCATCAATGTTTGCAAAAGGGAAGCTGAAGACAGGAGAAATTGTTGCCTGGCGGAAAGGCAAGATGATGGCCCTGAGATGGTATAACAAGAAAGATGTGTGCCTGATGAGTACTGTCCATAATGCCTCCACTGTACACACAAAATGTGGGAAAGAAGTGATGAAGCCGATGGTGGTGATTGACTACAACAACACCATGGGAGGTGTCGATGGAGCTGACCAAGCCATGACATTCTACCCAGCGATGAGGAAGTACTACAAAAAGATTTTCAGGCATCTAGTAAAGGAATGAATACATTCTGTACAGAAAAAATTGTCAGATACCTGTGAATCATTCATTCCTCATTTTGTAAGTTTCCAAATCCATAGTCAAGAACTCCCAAACACCATCAGTGGCTATGAATAGACTTGGACGTTGTGCTGCTACCGTTGTCAACCCAGAATGCCTGACTGGTCGTCACTTCATTGAATACATTGGACCAATCAAGAAAAAGGCAGCACCTACAAGGATGTGTGTGGTTTGCTGCTCAAAGACCGATGACAGAGGAAGGAAGAAATGCAAAGAAACCAGGTTCTACTGTCCTGACTGTGATGTTGGACTTTGTGCAGCACCCTGCTTCAATATCTACCACACCCGGAATGTCTACTAAAACTGTAAATATTTTTTTTTCTAAAATCTGCATTTCATTTACATTATTATTTATCAATAATATTGCACCCTTGTTTGGAAAATTTCAGTGAGAATTTTTTGATAAAATGTTTTATTTTTGATAAAGTACATTGTTGTGGTCTATTTTTTCATTATTTTTATAATTATGATTTATAATTATTTATTATATTATAATTCATGATTTTAATGTAATAAATAAAAAATAATTATTATACCCAATATTAATCCTAAGATTTACAGGCCCACAATATAAACAAAAGTGTCTATGCCTCAAAATCAGTAAAACAGGCAAGAATAACTTTCACCTTTTAAAATGTTTACTGTTTACTTTAGTTTAATTTACTTAAGTGTTGCAGATGAACTAGAAGTATGGTTTGTGGTAAAAACTGTTGTCTACCCGCAGTAATAGTTGTGCATCCTTAACATATGTCTCTACTAGGGATGAGCGAGAAGGCCTCTGACAGTCTCGCAAAGATCAATAGGCCGACTTTAAACATTAATAGCAAAGCCCCTTTACATGTTCGAACCCCCAAATTTGCTAAGTATGTGTAGGAGAACAGTGGTAACAAGGGACAAATACAAAAGGTCCAGAAAATGGTGGGCAAAGTGACAGCAGGCAAATAGGATTTTTCTGGATGGACAGCATCCAGAAGGCAAAATAAACATTAGGACATTGGGAAAGGGTGAACTCAACCCACTAGCAACAGTTTCTGTCATCAAAACAGCAGGAGAACGCATTGCTATTTAATGTGCACACCCCTATTTAATGTAACCAGCGCTGCATAATATGTTAATGTTATATAAATCCTGTTTATTAATAATAATAATAATAATAATAATAATAATAATAATAATAATTGCTAGCTGGCATCATGACCTGGATGACATTTGTTAGGAATGCCACCTATAAAGTTGTGGTTTTCCAGAAAATGGCAGGCAAAGTGACAACAGGCAAATAAGATTTTTGCATGATGGACGGCGTCCAGAAAGCAGCATAAACATTAGGACAACGAGAAAGGGTGAACTAGCAACAGTACCTGCTGTCAAAACATCAGAAAAATGCTTTGCTATTTAATGAACACACCTGTTAAGGTGATCTCCTATTGATCCCAGAAAGAAGTTCCTTCTTTTTCTGATGACTTTTGTTTACAGCGCTGGTAGAGTGAGTAATGACACAACTCAATGTGTGGTTAGATCACTCTCAAAACTTTATTGTTTGCACATAGTTTATATACCAGTTCAAAGACATGATCAGTGCATGATCACATGACTACAGACAATTAGAAGACATGACAAATGTTCCTGTGGTTCTCTTAGAACAAGATATTTTTGTCAAGGGAACATATAAATGGCTGAAGGAAGGAAAGGGAGAGTTTCAAGGCAAAAAGGGGGAGCGGACGTTTGTTTACTGATAAGAAGAGTACAACTAGTTTCAACATAATTCAATCATCTACAAAACACGGTGACTATGGCACAGATGTCAGTTACCAGTGCGGTCCCTGCTCCGTCTCAGGGCTCACCACCTCATCTTCCTGCTGTTGCTGCCGCCTGCCAGTACTCTGTTCACTAAAATTTTATACTTCTGGGTGGTATTGATGATGCACTACACCCAGCTCTAGATGCTTGCTACCCAAGCGGTCCACCCTTAAATTCAGGGCCCACCGCCTCCTCCTGCTGCTGCATGTCAGTTCCTGTTGTTCCATCACCCACACAATGCCTGGGACGTGACAGCACAAATGCGGGTTGAACGGGTCCTGTCCAGCAGCCCCAAAATGGTCTCCCTCATCATCATCATAATAATTTCCTCCTCCTCTTGAATATCCTGATGCTGGCCAGTGTCCCTTGTCACCCTCAACCCCCTCCCCCATTTCTCCCCCTCTTCTCCCATCGCCACTTTCCATCAGGCTACACTGGGTGTTATCAAGCAGAAAGATGATGGGTATGACATTGTTCCAGCCTGACCGCTCCCGACTCACAACGTTTGTAGCCTGCTCAAAGGGTGCCAGTAAGTGGTGAAAGACAGGTAGCATCCAACTCTGTGCCTGGTTGTCCAGCTGTCCATGGTCACGTGGAGTTGGCTAGACAACAAGAATGCCAATACCCGGGAGAGGTTTTTTATTACATGTGCATGTAAACTGGAAATAGCTGTGTGGGAGAAGTAATGCCTGCTTGGTATATTCCACCGCTGCTCCGCACAGGCCATCAGGTCACAGAAGGAAGCAGAGTCCACAATGCTGTACGGAAGTAGCTGCAAGGCAAATTGTTTGGCTAGACGTGAATTTAGTTGGATAACTTTTTGTTTGTTGGGCCCATAGCCTGATGCCTTATGCAGAACTTCTTGTAGAGTGGGTTGAAGGGACTGGGAACTAGGGGAGCTGAAGGGGTCACTGGAGTACCCATCTTGCAGCGACAAACGTCGTCTGACGCCACAAAACCTGCGGGCAGAAGCTGATACTTTATCGCCTCTAGAAATCTGGCTGGCACCAACCTCCGTTTTTTCTGTATTTTTTATATAGTAGAATAAATTTTTTTTTTTACCAAACGGTCTTCTTTGGTAAATAGCAAGAGGTATAAATAAACTGAAATATCTGTTGTTTTTTTTTTTTAATATATTTTTATTGAGGTTAACAGTATAAAAATAAATAACAGACATTTCTTTTGTATTTTACAACCAACAAACATGAATAAAAGAAAACAAAATAGACAATATATATTGCAACGCTAGTGTAAACAATACACATGTTTTTTTGGTAAACCCTGAAATAGGTCAATACTTGTTGAAATAATGGTATTACAGTAAAATAGACCGAACTAGAAGTTACTTAATAATAGGAGGGTCATTTGTTAATTCTCTTTCGAGGTACCATGTAGTGTGACGGAAACAGTTGTACAATTTGGTTTTGTTAGCGAAATGTAGTGTGTCAATAAAATTTTCCCAAGTTTTAAAAAATATTTGAGTTTTAGATTCTTTATGGAAAGAAGCCTCTATCCATTCCATTTTAAACAGGTCTTGTAGTTCAGTCATAAAGGGACGCATCGTTGAGGGAGTGGACTCTAACCAGCAGTGCAGAATAGTTTTCTTAGCAATAGCTGAGAGTAAAAGTGCTAATCGTTTGGTGCCTAATAATTCAGTAAATATCTAGGAATATATTGTACCACTTGCCTCCAAAATTGCTTAATAATGAGGCGTTTGCAGAAATTTTATAAAGTATAGCCGTTTGGGCTCCAGATTTAAAACATGCACTCCCATCTGAGAGACACATATGATAGGCTCTTTGAGGTGAGACGTAGTTCTTATGGAAGAGTCGAAATAACATTTCTCTATACTGAACTGCCGGAATAGCCTTCCAGGATAGTCTGTACATTTGCAAGATTTTTGAGACCGGTAAATTAGGAAAATGTGTCTGCCACTTTGCCATGCTCACCCTAGAAATTTCATAGTTTAAATCACTTCCAAGAAACTCATAAAGTTTAGAGATGGCTTTTGTGGGAACCTGAGGGGACAGTAACATCTTATCTAGCGGATTATCCCAATCATGAGCGGCTAATTGTCTAATAGTTCTTATACTGTATACATCCTCACTTGAATTAGTAAAAAAATACTGTCAGCCATAAAGGGGAACCAATTCTTTAGTTCTAGAAAAGAGTATATCTTGTGAGTGTCGGGGTTAATTAGTAATCTGGTTGAGGTAAGACCTCGCTTGGCCCATGTCGTTAGCAAAGAGGAAGCATATCCAGGTGTAAAATAAGCATTGCCTGCCAGGGGGGGATATAATGAAGTATGGGCATTGAGTAATTCTGTTTTCCGTAAAAAATGCCAGAGTTGCCACATAGAATAAATTTGAGGGTTTAATTGTATCGCCCCTGGCAGGAGTTCCTTGTGGGTATGTAAAATAGCCATGGGATTCTGGGAAGGAAATTCAAGAGAAATCCACCCGCAAATTTATATAAAAAGATGTGCCGTGTAACCAGTCTTTTAAGATACGTAACAATGCTTCATGATTAAAGGGAGTCACATCTGGTACATTCAATCCACCATTTTTCGTGGTTTGTTGAAGGATAGTGCGACTGGCTACAATATGTTTTCCACCCCATATGAATGAGCGAAACAAAAAGTTTTAAATCTTTGGTTGGTAAGAAAATTGGAAGCATTTGGAAAAGGAATAGTAACCTGGGAAAGGTGATCATTTTAATTAGCGCCACTTGTCCCATAAAAGAGAGTGTAAGGGATGCCCAACTTTTAAAATCTGTCTGCATTACTCATATAGCTTTTGTAAAATTCAGCGTGTAAAGGTTTGCAGGGTATTTAGGAATCAGTACTCTCAAGTACCTAAAGTGGGACTTAGCCTATTGAAATGGGAATAAGGATCTCCAGCTCGGTTTTGTGCCTGGGAAACAAAAAAGGGCAACAGATTTGTCAAAATTTTTAGTATAACCTGACATTTTTTGAAAGTCCTAAACTGTGGACATAATGAAGCGTAAGGACTATTTTGGGTTGTTGCAAGAAACAATAGGATATCATCTGCAAAAGCAGAAACGTTTGTCTCCACAGAACCAAAATTTATACCAGTAAATCTAGCATCTAGTTCTAAAAAACGCAATAAGGGATTCAATGCGCGATTAAACAAAAAGGGGGATAAGGGACATCTTTGTCTTGTGCCACTTAACATAGCAAAAGGCTGCGAAAGCTGATTGTTTTCAAAAAGATTGGTTGTGGGATGGTTATATAGAAATTTTATAGGAGTTTGAAAGCGCATACCAAATTGTCTATAGGCGAGCAATGAGTGTAGATACAGCCATTATATCTTATCAAATGCTTTTTCTGCGTCGAGACTCAGAAGCACATGGTTTTTGTTATACTAAAGTGTGGTTGCAGCAATAGCTGTATGTATGCCAATAGAAATGTGTTGATTTTCTAAGGAATCCCAATTGATGAGTAGTCAATTGAGCGGGTAGTATAGGTTGCAAGCGACCTGCCATAACTCTCACCATCACTTTATAATCAGTGTTAAGTAAAGCAATTGGCCTATAGGATGAAGGACACTCAGTGTCTTTATAAGGTTTAGGAATCAATGAGGAGTGGGCTTTGGTAAAATTTGGAAAAGATATTTGGTTTTCCAATATACCGTTATAAATTTCCAACTGTAAGGGGGAATAGCTCTTGCAACCTCCTCAATGCGTATCGGGGCATTTAAGCATTCTTGCTGGGACATTGACAGAGTAGGCAAATC
>NC_092859.1:56910184-56926037 GCF_032062135.1 Pyxicephalus adspersus
ATAATTTATAACTGACAAAGTCATTAAGGCCTGGTTTCATGGTGGCTTGGAGGTTGATTATCCATCTAGTTTCTTTTTGGAGAAGTATTTTTTCAAGATCACCTCCTCTTTCGTTTCCAGAGATATGTTCCAGACCGAAGAAGGATAAAGCTTTACAGTCATATTGGTGTTGGGTGCCCATATGGTAGCATACGGGGGGGTGATTTTTCCCACCGAGATAGAGTGGATGTGCTCATATATGCGTTTTTTGAAAGTGCGTTTAGTTTTGCCGACATAAAATGCCCTGCATTTACATATAATTATATATATTACTCCCAGTGTCTTACAGTTGATGTGTTGGTATGGTCTATGAATGGTACCGTTTGGTAGTGTTATTGTTGAACCTTCTTTGATCCACTGACATTGTGTACACTGTCCACATTTAAATGTGCCAGATTTTTGTTTTACAGTGGAACCATCTGTACTTTCAGATTTAAAATGGCTCGATACAAGATGGTCCTATAAGGATCGGGGTTTTCTGTAAGTTACCTGGGGTTTTTCTCCTATGTATTTTTTGATTTGAGGAGCAGATGTTAGTATATGCCAGTTCTTAGTTAGTATTCTATGCATGTAGTTATAGTTTTCATTGTATGTTGTTATTAATCGGGGTGTGGATGCAGTTGCTGTTGGATGTTTTGGTTCGTTTCCCAATAAATCCTTCCGTTGTAGTTTTAAAGCTGTTTGGTAGGATTTCTTTAGGAGGGTTTTAGAGTAGCCTCCTGAGATTAGTCTATCTTCGAGGAGTTTGGATTCCTTTTTAAAATCCATATTCGTTGTACAGTTTCTTCTAAGCCTGATGTATTGGCCTAGAGGTATGCTTTTAATCAGGGCTTTAGGATGGGCACTATTTGCTTTTAAAATGGTGTTCCCTGCTGTTTTTTTACGAAAGAGGGATGTAGTTATTTTTGAGTCTGCATCAATTCTGATAAACAGATCAAGGAATGCAATTTGTGTTTTGTTAGATTCCATAGTGAATTTTAAATTAAATTGATTTGTTTGGATATATTTGAAAAATTCTAGTAGCAGGGATGAGGATCCTGACCACAATATCAGGACATCATCAATGTACCTTTTCCTCATAATGATGTGTTTGAGGTATGGTTTCAAAAGTGGGTCCAAAGACAATGTTTTTCCCATTGTCCTAAAAATAAGTTTGCGTACGAAGGCGCACACTTTGTCCCCATCGCAACTTCTTGCGACTGGAGGTATATTTTGTCATCAATTAGATGAAGGTATTTCTATTGAGAATGAAAGTGAGTAGTTTGATAATGAAAAGGTCCTGTTCGTGTACTTCTGGGTAGGCTTCTTCTAGGCAATTAAGTATGGTATGTATACCAAGAGTGTGTGGGATGCAGTTATACAGCGATTCCACATCAATTGTAATGTGGTATCTGGAAGGACCCTCATATATGAGTTAGTTTTAAGACATCTATTGTGTCCTGTAGGTAAGACGGTAGTTTCATACCTAGTGGTCTTATGTACGTGTCCACTATTTCACTGGCATTTGCTGCCAATGAGCCAATGCCAGAAACAATGGGTCTCCCTGTTGGGTGTAGAAGATTTTTTTGAATCTTTGGTAGGATATAAAAGGTAGGAGTGATTGGGTATTTATTGGTCAAAAAGTCCTTAGTCTTGTCGTTAATGATGTTATTTGTGTATGCTTTCCAGATCATTTCATTGTATTCCACATTAGGCTCTAACAGTTTAGTTTTTGGGATGATGCGATACCATTCTTTATTATTACGGAGGTTGTACCATATTTCTCTATAGTGTTCTCCATTCATTATAACTATAATTCCTCCTTTGTCAGAAGGTTTAATTATTATTTTTTTTTGCGTTTTTAAATTGGTGAGTGCGTGTTGGTGTTCTTTGATAAAATTCATATTGTGGGATTCAAGCCCCAAATTGGTTTTTATAATATTTCAGTAATCACATCAACGAAAGTTTGAATATGACGGTTCAGGGATATCGAGGGGAAATAGCTTGATTTGTTTTTTTTTTATAAAAGTTGCAAAGGATCAGATTCCAGAAGGGGTGTTCTGGATTCTGAAGTTCTGTTAGGTGTAGGGTCATTCTCCATTAATTATTGGTGAAGGTCTTTGAGGACTCTAAAGTATTGTGTATTGCAGTCCTTATATAGTTCCGGTTTATAAGGTAAGACCTCGAAGGGTGATTTATCAAACATCAACTTCAATGTAAGGTTTCTAGCAAAAAGATTAGGATCTTTCATAAATTCCAGTGTATCCATCTTTCAAAAAGGACAGAATGACAAGCCCCTTTTTAAAACTTGTTTTTCTAGATCCGATATTTGATAGTTGGATAGATTTACTATTTCTAAATCATTTATTTCTTCTTTGTTTTGGTGAGATATGAGTCTAGTGTGTTCTTGCGTATTGTAGGTGAGGGTATCTGTTGCCAAAGTGGCTCTAAAAAAGACTTTTGTGTTTTAGGAATAGCTCCTGTAAGGTTAAATAATAGGTTGGTGTGAATTGTTCCCAAACCTGTATTTTGTAACGTGGAGTCTGTTACGGTACTGTTGCTTAAAGGTGGTGATGTTGTTAATGGAGGCGATATCTGAAAGGTGATGTGTGAGGTTTTAATTGGTTGTCTGATAGTTTGATTATTTTTCATATTGGGTTCTTGCTACCCCTTGGGGCTAGAGGTGTTTTTATTAGGGGTTGTAGTTTTATCTAGTAGACTCACTAGATTGGGTAGTGTGGATGAACAATACCTGTTCAAGTTAATCGGGGTTGTTGATATTGGGATAGATGCTCTTTTTGTGTCTTGAGTATTTTCAGATAGATCACTTGGTATTCTCTTTTTGCTTTTGTGGGTAATATTTAGATCAGCAATTTGATGTTCGATGGGGATAGGTTGAATAGGGGTGGCTGAAGGTTGTTTATCCAGGGAAGTAGATTTTGGTATTGGATCTTGGCTTTTAGGTGGGGAATTGGACTTTTCCCACTTGTATGCTTTTTTATTTATAAACGCCCATATATCTCTATTTAGTTTTTTTTATCTTTCTTCTTTACAATTCAAGTGTTAAATTTATCCTATTGTTGCTTAAGGTCTTCAAATTTTATAGAAAAAGCAGAGGTATTAATGATGTCACTATGTTGTATTTGGAGGTTATGCAGCTCCAAATCTAGAGCTGCTAATTCTCCCTCATAATAATGAATTAATAGCTTCATAAGATCTTCAGAACATTTCTTAAGTATGTCTTTCGATGAGTTTTTAATTTTATCAATGTTTTTTTATGTTTGCAAATAGTTGTATTCTTAAACCATATGGGTTGCATTTTTCCAAAATATATTTTTGGCATAATTTGATGTGCCAATAGATTAGAGATTTTTTCTCTAGTAAGAATCTAAATTTAAGTATGAGTGTCTCTATTTGTGGTTCTGTTTTCTTTTGGGCTTGGCATCTGTCTTCAATTTCGGACATGAAGCCATCCCATTCTACTCCTAAAATATTCATCCCAGAGGGGGATGTGGTTTAAGTGTACTATATTAATGATATTCAAACAGAGGCAAGGACTGTAAGAAATGGGGTTTCGGATCTTAAGAGCAGGATCCTACCCTAATATGGGATGTTAATTCGTTTTTGGTGTTGGTTCTTGTCTTTGTTTCATAAAGATTGTGTTAAGCCAACCTCTTTGTTGATTATTTAGAGCTCATTGTATAGGCATAAGGGAAAGAAGGGGAAAGAAATAGGTTTCAGGCTCAGGAGATTTTGGTGCAAAAATAAATCAAGTGTGCATTTTTCAAATTACAATTTGTACATACATCAAGGTGCATATTATTTATTTTAGGCTCAATATCCAAATGCCTGTTATTGTCACAGGGTTTGGATACTTTATTCTAGACATAAGACTCCTTCCAATGTCATACAAAATACATATAAAGATTGAAAACAAGGTAAGAAGGGGACCTGTTATGGTCGCATGATTCCCAACGCGTTTTGTCTGTTATTTCATTACTCACCCTACATTATATACCTAAAAAAGATTTTTGTTCACTAGAATGCAGCTTGAAGTACCGGTGAAGTAAGTGGTATTCTGGCATGACTGTGCCAAAGAATCGAGTTGCAATCATTTTGTTCTTGGACCAGTACCACTTCTGCACAGGTTTGCCCACAACTCCCCGCAGGATCACCAAGCCCAAAAACAGCCAAATGTCATCCTTGGACACAGGTTCCCACTTTCTGCTTCTTGCAAACCAAGGTGTGGAGCACCTTGTTGTTGTCCAGCGTACCTGCATAAAACAGAAAAAAAAAATGTATTTAAGGATGTTCTTTTATAGTATGAAGGTTGCAAGTAATATGTTAGCAAACACAGAGCAGCATACATGTTGGCATAAAAAAATTTAAAAAGTTAGCAAACACAGAGCAGCACACATTTGCATAAAAAAGCAAAACACAAGAGCGGCTTAGCTGTTTGTCTCGGCAACAATTTTTTAGATAACTTCATCAGTCAAAAACAACTTCAGGTATGCCAGGGGGTCGCCACATTCAGCCTCAATTTTCATCCCAGGTGCCCCGGTGAATAGAAATCTTGGCGGTGCTGCTTGGTCCGCATCAAGGTCAATAGGACACCATGTGCGCACGGCACTGACCTCAGGTCCAGAATCGTCGCTGAGTTCACTTTCGCTGTCTGATGACAAATTTCCTGGTGAATCACTATCGCTCGATTCCACAAGGGACTCTAAATCGCTGTCACTGTGTTCAAATTCCTCCAAAACAGCGCTTGCACCGGCAAGATGCCTTTTGGATGCCATGTGGTCTCCAGCAAACAGTAAGGAACAATCAAGGTCAAAGACAAAGTGATGAAATGATACATTCAAGAAGTGATTTATAAGTCATCAAAAGGTCAGATCAAGGTCAGGGCTAATAGTGGGCACTGGGCAATAATGGTTGGTACACTAAAATGTCCGGAGGTTGAACTCCGGGTGATGCGAGCAGCTGCAGTAGATTCCGGTGGTGATGCCAGCGGGAAATCGCCACTGGTATCACCCCTGGAATTTACTATTGGTAATCGCATCTGCAGCTAGATGTGATGCACCATGCAGAAATCCTGCATGGTGCATCGCATCTAACTGCAGATGCGCGCAGCGGGGTGGTGGGGACCGGGGTGGTATTTAAAGCAGGTTACTTGGTAATCTGCTTTTAAATTTCCAGCCTGGCCACACCCCTGACGGAGAGGCACCCCGGCATCACAGCAAGAACGTCCGATCGCCGCTGGAGCGCGGAGCTGAAGTAAGGGGGACCCCCAAAGTTACCTTGAGTGTGACTCGGAGTTACCACTTTTTGCATAGTTTTCCCACCCCGATGTCCCCTGATGTCATCCTGTTTGTGGCATTTGATACCCGAGGAATTTCGTAATGTATGAATGGAACGTTTGGGTTTCTGTGGAGATGCTAAATTAGATAAAAGAGAACCTGTCCTGTGATTGGAATGCTGGGGAGGAGGATAAGTATGTGGGGAAGCGACATCTAGGGGATTGAGCAATTGGATGTGCCAGTTCTAGTTTCATCAATACTGGGACACGATCCGATAAAAAGATCGGCTGATACACCATTTTCGAGATTTTGTGGAAGAGCGAGTCATAGGTTAAGAAAAAATATATACAGGAAAAGGTCTAATGTATCTTGGACCAGCAGAAATAATCTCTCTGGGTTTGATTGTGTGTTCTCCAGGGGTTTAAGACGGACAATGCGTCCAAAAAATTCTATAAAACACTCAAGTGAGAAGCAGAGTGTGTTTCAGATCTATCCACTTTAGGGTCCAGGGCTAAGTTAAAATCCCCACCTACTATGAGATTTTGAAAATCACCTCATAAAAGTAATTCTGAAATTTGTATGAAAAGTGGGCATTAGGACCATTGGGTGCATAGCTATTAAGGAGAGAGTAGGTGGTACCCTGAATAACCATTTCCAATAACAAAAAGCGTGAACTCTGGTCTTCATGGACATCAAGTAATTGGTAAGTTAATGATTTATTAAAGATTATAGCCACCCCTCTTTTCTTCTTGGAGTAGGAGGATGTAATCACTTCCCCAACCCAGGACCCTGGAAGACGCAATGCATCTCCTGTCTTAAGATGGGTTTCCTGTAGAAAAACCACATCTGGGTGGAGAGAGCGCAAATGGGCAGTCACTTTGTGTCATTTAATATGGTGATTGAGGCCTCCTACCCTCCAAGTAACCAGTAGTTCTTTTTGAACCGCCAGGGTATGGATATTTTGTACATTAGTATTAGACGTCATGTTTTATTTTCAAGGAGGGTACTTGTTCTACCAAATAGTACACACCAATAATTGTCCCAGGCCATCCCGCACATAAGTAAACCACAGCAATTTGGAGTAAGTGAGTGACACCTTTAAGACCTAATTTGTAATACCATAGCAAATATCAATAAAAAAACATGCAAAATTGTGCAGCAAATTTTTAAAACATATTGTGCTGTAAACCTGGTTTTTTTAACTATAAATAAACATCTCGTTTTCCACATAGCTTGAACCATCTTAGAACAATTTTCAAACGTGGTTGTTGACTATTGTGTAAGTAACTTTCCAAGTTAACAAATAGCAAGAAAAAAACAATAATCTGCAAAATAGGTGCAAAAGTCTCCATTTTTAACCTGTATCGTTGCATTATTTGTAACAGTACAATCATATAAAAAGGCAAAAAGGGGAGCATCAAATATGTGCTTCACATAAAACATAAACAGAATATAGTTACATTCCTGGCAAATCATCAGTGGTGGGTGACCTCAGAGCTTCTTGTAGACGAGAAAGGGAAAATTGCGGGTTATCCAGTAGCAAAGGAGATTCATTGATCTTAACTTTGAGCTTAGACAGATATAATAAGGCAAAACGTATTTTCCGTTCAATCAGGATCTTGCAGGCAGGCGTAAAAGCTCATCGTTGTTGCGTGACGGCTGCAGAGAAATCTTGAAAGATGAGTATCTTGTATCCGTTAACCTGTAGAGTGCCAGATTTTTTGTAGGTAGACAGGATGCGTTCCTTATCCATGTAGTGGAAGAACTTTGCGATCAACTGTGCGTGGTTTTTCATTGGAGATTCGGTCCCCAGGGCCATTACGGTGTATGCGTTCAACCATGCGCAAGGAGAATGGTTCCAGATGATACAGATCAACTGTAATACATTTTGAAAGGTCTGGAAATGGTGAGTTTCTGGAATTCCCAAAAAGCGTAGGTTAGAACGCCAGTTTCTGTTTTCCAAATCCTCATATTTTTCAGACAGTGACGTCAATTGGTTGGATTGGATGGTGATTGTGGATTGGTGTTGTAGTACTTGATCCTCAAGGTAACTCACTCTCTACTCCAATTCAGATACACGGGAAGTATTACTAGAAATCGGCTGGAGCATTGCGTCAAGGGTAGCTTGAAGGGCGTTAATTTTTGTGTCAAAATAAGGTAGGTTGTAGACTTCCTGTGTGGTAGAGGAGGAAGTCACCTGCAAGCCAATAGGTGTGTCTGCCATGTTAGACATGTCCATAGGCCGTGGACTAGAGTCCTGTTCTGTTTGAGAATGGGCAGGTGATCTCCCTGCTGTAATATGGTTAGGGGACCGTGCCAGATCTTTAGATTTATTTTGCTTACTCAGGGTACCAGGGTTAGACCGGGTCATGTATTTATACATCCCCCTATGGATTAATATAACAAACACCACCACAGTAGAGGTAACAATCGTAGTAAAGCAACAACACTGATGGACGTGATGGAAACACAGTCCTGTCAGAAGAATCTTGTATTATCATTTAAGCCAGAGGCAATAATTGAACAAGAGTACAATGTAAAGCTAGCAGGGTCAGCCAAATTTAGAAGGTAGATATCAGCAATTCAGTGGTTCTATGCAGTAAGTCCCTTGGTAGGAGTTCAAAAAATATATATATTTTCTTACACCAAGGGTAAAACACAAAATCAGTACACCAAGACAAGGATTCTGAGGCTAGAGCAAAGAATTGGTAGGGAGCTTGAGGCGATGTGAAAGTAAAACTTCAGTGCAGGTAGGCTTGGATACAATTAATAAAGAGTCTGTGCCAGTTTCTAGGCACCCCACAGTAGGTTTCCAAAATCCCCACAGTAAGATAGCAGGATCAGCAGCCTACTCACCAAAGAAAGTTTAGTACTCCAGGAAAGTTGCAGCAATCACTGTATCATGATGGTATCTGAGGGAAAGGAATCTTACGCTGTGGAGATCTCTCAGGAGATTCTGTTGCAATGACAGAGTGAGATTCTCATTTGCCAAAGTGAGCACTAACTCCAGGAAAGTAGAAGATGAGCTCCTTTACAGGATCCTGTCAGCACCAGAGAAGCAGCAGAGGGTGACACATGCAGGCAGTTGTTTGTGGCTGCAGGAAAGCCACTTCATCAGATGAGAAAACATGCAGTATCAGGAGCTCTGGTAAAACATGGGCAGCTGTATTGGCTCCGCCCCTGGAAGTCAATATCTGTATTTTTTATATAGTAGGACAGATTTTTTTTTTTTACCGAACGGTCCTCTTTGGTAAATAGCAAGAGGTATCAAACACTGAAATATCTGTATTTTTTATAGTAGGACAGAATTTTTTTTTAAACGGTCTCCTTTGGTAAATAGCAAGAGGTATTAAGCACTGAAATATCTGTATTTTTTAAAGGATATTAAAGGAATATGGTGTGGTTACGAGGGAACATAAGTGTGCCTTATTCGCTGATGACATTTTGATGTACATTTCTTTCACTCATATCACTCTACCCAATCTGTTTAAAATTTTGGATAAATACGCAGCAATTTCCGGGTTGCATGTTAATTGCTCTAAATCACAGGCATTAAACATTATTTTCTGACGATTCAGCAAACTAAAAAGGTAAAAGATCATTTTGAATTAAGTTGGGAAACTCAATCCCTTCAATATCTAGGGATTCAATTGTCTCCCAAAAATAATTCATTATTTCAAGCTAATTATATCCCCTATTCAAAATTTGAACAAATGGGCCATGACACCTCCGTCTTGGCTTGATAGAAAAGTAGTAACTAGGATGAATATCCTTCCCCGTGTCTTATACTTGTACATTACCAATTTTTGTCCCTCCCCTATTTAAAGATAAACTGCAGACTAAGGTTATGAAATTTATATGAGGAGGCATATCTAGTAGGATCCAGAAGCAAACTATGCTGACACCTAAGTCTCAAGGTCGCTTGGGAGTACTATCTTTAAAGCACTTTAACTTAGTGGCCTAAATATCACAACTCTCCCAATCTACTTTGCAAGACATTAGACAGCAATGGGTAGACGTTGAAGACACAGCTATCATAAGGGGAAGTCTTGCATCAATAATGTGGACCTTGAAAAAATCAAGACAATAAAGGAGATGTAAAACACTAAACCACGCTTTGATATTGTGGGATAGGATCAAATTTAAACTAAATTTGTGTTCAGAATATGCCCCTCTTACACCCTTATGGAACAACCCAGGGTTTTCCCCAGAGGAAGATAGAGCACAATTTTACTGGTGGTGTATTAACGAATTTCAGCGTTTTTATGATATTATAGAAAAACATGACATATTAACTTTAAAAACATCCGATGAATACAAAGGAACTCCCTAGTACAGAATATATCCAATATAGGCAAATTAGGTCCTTTGTATATTTAAATAAATGAACGCCCTTTACATCTTACACCCTTTGCAAGATATTGTAGATCAGTGATAGAAATAAAAAGACAAATTTCGATAATATATAGTACTCTAATATTATCAGTAAATAATTTGAAATACATGGAATCTTGGAATAAAGACTGGGTAAAGCTTTTACTAGAGAGGAATGGAATGACATGGTCCATTCATTATCATAAATATCACTAAATACAGCCTTAGTTGAAGCCAATTAAAAGGTTATGCTTTGTTGGTACTTGGTCTCTGAAAGGATACTTAAATTTCCCCCCTCAACATCCCCTTTATGTTTTAGAGGATGTGGGACCAATGGTACAATTACATATGTGGTGGTCTTGTCTTGTGGCCCAAATTTTTTGGGATAAGACCTTTAATATAGTATCGTGGGTGATGGAAAGAAGGATAAAAAGTACCCCAGAGATGGCAATATTTAGCAGATGTGATCTGACAACATCTAAATTTCAAATTAAACTGACGTGTGTAATCTTTGTTGTTTTGTAATCAATATCATGTTTTGGATAAAGTTTAAATTGTAAAGGAAAATTATCGGGTACTCTAGAAGTGCATTGTTCACATCTTCCACAGGCAAAGGTACCTACTCTTTGTTGTGGAATAATATCAGTTGGTTGTTGATTAGAAAAAATGAACCACGGATTTGTTTATTTTGGAATGAAGTAGCTTGTTTGAAGGTATTTTTGTCACTTTAATATTATATTTACATATTGTTTTTATCTTGAGTAAGTATGTGCCAGTGTTTAGTTAAGATGTGTTGTAATTGTACAGATTGTTTGGAAAATGTGGTAATCAATCATACTCTATCTTGGTTTTGTTTGCCATTTTCTTCCCTTGTTTTATAGAGGAGACTGGATCTGTTCGATTTTGCAGCTCGATTGTATGCCTTTTTGAGGCTAGGTTTTGAGTATCCTCTACTGTAGAGCCTATCTCTAAGCTTGTTAGCTCCGTTTTGAAAGTGATTCCATTTTAAACAAATTCTTCCAAGTCAAAGGTATTGTCCAATTGAAATACCTCTAATAGTATGTTGAGTATGTGCAGAGAGGATAGTGTTCCCTGTGGATTCTTTTAATCTTTACATCTCAGTGAAACTTGTTTTCCTTCCCTTAAACTATGCCACTATTATATTTATCAATACATTTTTATATTCCATTCTTAAATATTAATAATTATTATCTCCTAAAATTAATAACCACTCCTAAGCTATTAAACTTGTACTGGGGAACAGTTTTGTTTTTGTTTTTTGTTTTCACTACAGAACATTGCACTTGTGTCTATTTTCAACAATTCTATGAACAGAGAAATGCAAAAAAAAGTATGACTTTGTTAATGTTAATAAGTCTTGGTGATACAACAAAGCAGATATTTTAAAGTGCAATCATCTTTATCAGTGAACAGGTTCGAAACAATGGAGTTAATGTTACATAGGGAACAAAAACATTGATCTTTTGTAACTTGTACATTAACAATGATTTCAAAGGGTCCAGTTCAAAAACAGCTTTGCTGTGCAATTGGTCTTGCAAAAAAGTGTTCTTTATAGTATGTTTTCTTCAAGAAATGTTTGATTGCAACAATCACATTTCAGGAAACACATATTTTCAATCCTTTTTGAAGTGAAGTGCTTTAGGAGCCTTCACAGCAATTGCACTTTTTTTCCCATATTATCTATAGCAATATTGTTGTTCTGACCAATGTTTATTTCTGTCTTTGTTTATTCTCTTGACTGTAAATCTTTAGTAAGTGCGATTAACCAAAAATAGGGACTACAAATGAGTTTGATGGCTTGCAAAATGTTTCTAGTATACAGAAATACCTTATATTCTCTAAATTATTGTAACAAACTGTAAAACATTTAAAACCATTGGGAAAAATATATTTTTTTTACTGAAATGTGAAAAAACATTGCGGATGGCTTTTGATACTTTAAAAATAAATTTTGTAGCTGATTGATTCTCTGTTTTACATGTAATACTTAAATAGAAGTAAATTCTTTAAATGTTTTTTTCAATTTTTTTTAAAACTCGATCCGGGATTGAAATTTGATCCAAGAGGTAACCTTAAAGCGGAATTAAAGTAAAAATAAAAAATTGACAATTACCTTTACTAGAGAGCCTAAAGAGCCAGGCGGCGCCATTTTCTTTCTTTTTTTCTTTCTTCCTGTGTGTTCTGCCTACATCACCTGATCGCGCTCTGAGCATGCATGACATCGGTACCTTTCTTTTTTCAAAGAATGAAAAGTCCCTTCTCTGCTTGCCTGAAGCTTCTTGGGATTCATGATGTACGTATCTCAGGAAGCTCTGTGCTCCCATTCAGTCTTTTCCCCTGTGGCGGTATTCAGGGGAAATCAGTATTCAGAAAACACACTCGCTTAAAACTTAAAAAAAATCTTCAGCCACAAACTGCAGAGATGATTTCTGGGGTTTCCCAGTGACGTCAGTGCATGCGTGGGTGCGGGCGGGAGGATCAAATAATTCTGTATTGGAGTAATTACAAAATAGCTGCATTGAGTCCAATACAAAGAAATCTTCATAAAATGTATATATAATTATAGTATATATATATTATACATGCTTCTGTACAAATAAATTTAGAGATGAGCGAGAAGGCCTCTGACAGTCTTGCAAAAATTTCCTCAAACTTCGGTGGGTCTGCAAAATTTCGGAAAACGGTTTATTTCCAATAGAGTCAAGAGGCCAACTTTAAATAAAAATAGCAAAGCCCCTATACATGTTTGAACCACCAAATTTGCTAGGTATGTGAAAGAGAACAGTGGGAACAGGAGAGACATAGAAAAGTTCCACAAGACCTTGTGGTTTTCAAGAAAATGGCAGGCAAAGTGACAGCAGGCAAATAGGATTTTTGTGTGATGGACAGCGTCCAGAAGACAGCATAAACATTAGGACATTGAGAAAGGGTGAACTCAACCCTGCGTCTTGAGACAGAGTGTGGACCGCATTGGTAACTGGCATCTGGAGCTGGGTGTAGTTCATCATCAATGCCACCCAGGAGGGTACAATTTTAGGGAATTAAGTAGTGACAGGCGGCAGCAACAACAGCAGCAGGAGGAGGCGGTGGGCCCTGAGAAGGAGCAAGGACCGCATTGGTAACTGGCATCTAGAGCTGGGTGTAGTGCATCATCAATGCCACCCAGAAGTGTACAGTTTTAGTGAATAGAGTACTGACAGGTGGCAGCAGCAACAGCAGGAGGAGGAGGCAGTGGGCCCTGAGATGGAGCATGGACTGTATTGAAAACTGGCATCTAGAGCTGGGTGTAGTAAATTGACAATGCTACCCACCCAGAAGTGTGTAATATATTTTTAGTAAATGGAGAACTGACAGGCGGCAGCAGCAGCAGGAGGAGGAGGAGGCGGTGGGCCCTGAGACAGAGCGGAGACCATATTGGTAACTGGCATCTAGAGCTGAGTGTAGTGCATTGTCAATGCCACCCAGAAATGTACAGTTTTAATGAATGGAGTACTGATAGGCGGCAGCAACAGCAGCAGGAGGAGGAGGCGGTGGTCCCTTAGACGGAGCATGGACCTCATTGGTAACTGGCATCTAGAGCTGAGTGTAGTGCATTGTCAATGCCACCCAGAAATGTACAGTTTTAATGAATGGAGTACTGATAGGCGGCAGCAACAGCAGCAGGAGGAGGAGGCGGTGGTCCCTTAGACGGAGCATGGACCTCATTGGTAACTGGCATCTAGAACTAGGTGTAGTACTTCGTCAATGCCACCCTGAAGTGTTTAATGCAAATATATGAAATATGTGATTAAACGTAGAAGGGCCAAAACAAGATGGTTTGTGCGCCAGCACTGTTGTTGTGGTCTGTGGTGCCGGAAGCGGTAGGAAGGTAAACGATATTGCTAGTTTGCATCATGAGGTGGATGACATGAATGCCAGCAGAGAATCGAAAAATGCTGACTGAGGTGGTGCATCAACTTGCAGCACAGAATTGGGAGGAAACATTTTGTGTGCGTACCCTGGAGCAGACAAATACTGGTAATGATCAAGAGACAGAATGTTCCTCCATAGCAGCTGCAGAGAAATTTGCCAGTCTTGTTTAAGATGCAGCTTTTGATAAATCAGGTGAAGATTTACAAAATTCGGCTGAGGTAAAAGTGGTTGAAGAAACTTTAGACAGTGGTCGGACAAAAGTAGTAGAAGAAATTACTGTTGTATCTACTTCGTTTTCTCTTGTGGCAGAGGATCTAAAGTTGATGTCCCAACTACAGTGGAATCTGGTGAAGAGGGGCAGGCTGAAATAACTGTCCCTGTTTCATGTGAAGTTCAGACTGCTGAAATTATTACTGTGGAAGATGCTTCTGAGGTGCAGGCTGATGAATGTGTTCCTGTGTGGACTGGGGTAAAGTTTCCACTTACTGAAGTCCAAGCAAAAGGATGGGATCCTGTTTCAGTTAACTCTGAAGATGAAGTAAATGAAGGGACAAAAGAGAAAGAGGTTGAGGCCATCACCTATGTTGACAGTGTAGAAGCTGTTTGGAGACATTGTAGGGCAGAGGTAGCAATGCATACGGAGGAGAGGGATTTCACTTTAGGTGGGTTCCTGGTGGGGGCAGAGCCATTAGGGCGGGACTCAGAGTCCGGTCTAATGTGCTCCTGCCCACCCCTGAAATGGCCTACTGCCCATTTAAGTTTGCCTGCTATTGCACCTCAAGATTTTTTATGGATATTTAGATATATGTGCATAGATATATATGTATATATAATATATGTGTAGGAATGTTGTGTTTAAATATGGGAACCTGTTTTTCCCTGTACTGGCCATCTGTATCACCTAGGGGATGCCTAATCAGTAGTTATTAAAGAACCTCACCCAAGGAAGTATAAACAAACAGGTAATAAAACATATGCCAGTAAACAAGATCTAGTCCCATAACAAACTGGTTACCAGTAGGACCCTCAAGGGGTAATAAATCCATCAAGCCTGAGTTAGCAGAAGATGGAGTAATAACTGGACAGATGGGTTGGGGTGATCACCCAGCTGGACCTTTTGTTGAACCCTAAACTTAGATTCCAGCTCCAGATTCCCATATCAAATTAAGGTGGGAGGTCAATTTAAATGCATTAACTAGTCCAGGTCAAGGGGAGATGTGTCATCTTACAGATCATATTCAGTAACCAATCCAAGAGCCCCAATGATTTCTAATGGGAATAATATATAAAAATGGGAACTGAGAGAATGGAGGTCTCTCGCTTGCTCTTAGGCCTTTCTGAGGTAAGCTGTTATGGAGTCCTCTTCTGAAGGAAGCAGGCTCCTGAAGTACCCAACAAAATCTTAGCAGGTAGCTATAAGATATTCCTGATTGCAGTCTTATGGGTGTCTATATTATTATTGCATTGTTTGCTCTTTTGTTATTATTATGTACAAACCATTATTAAATTATTACAGGGGTTACCTACTAACAACCCTATTTTCATGTACTGTATATATCGATTTAAGTTCCTATATCAGGATATCAAATAATATTGCTGTGTACTTTATGTTTCACCTTGTTTTCTTTAATAAACTGTTTGGGTGACTGGTTATCATTAGTGCATGAACCTTCTTTTCTTGAATATATATGTGCACTGATAGGGAGATATAGGCCCTGATTTATCAATGGAATGTGCGTACGCTCAATGCGCATACGTACGCACCTGTCAGAAAGCTCTATTACAGTGAGTGGGGCCCGAGTTCTAGTGAACTCGCCTGCCGGTTTCCTGCAAAAATGAGCAAAGACATCGAATACACCAATTAAAGGCAATAAATTTAAGCTGCGCGATTCAGGAGCAGTTGTTAAACTCAATGGTGATGTGATAGCAATTGATTAGCGCACACCTTACTTCATTTATAGTTACATTTGTTGCACTTGTTGTTTTGATACTTTTTCTTTTGGTTGCAACACTGCAAACTAATTTCTATCAAGCTGGATATATACTAAGTAGCACTTTCAAATATGTCATCACACAATAGCATGACAATAGTATAGTAGGCAAACATTTTATAATACATGTAATACATGTATTAGGGAACATTTAGTGATTTCACTTGTGTATGTCAAAATACATTTAAATGTATGGAAATACATATGCATTTTCATTAGTACTATTCTAACTGGACTGCT
>NC_092859.1:56928178-56948637 GCF_032062135.1 Pyxicephalus adspersus
ATATATATATATATATATATATATATATATATCAAGTCTGCCTCCTGCTCTGAAATTCGCAATGACAGATCTTCAGGCTGTTCATCAAACAACAAGGGAAAGTCATCGGAAGTACAGGCACATTAGCCACGCTAACTCCTGTCTTTGCTCCTGTCACGGCTGTGCTTGTTGCTGCTGCAGAAGAAGAACCTGCTGCACTTGAGGCTCCTGAGACCCAGTCCACAATACTCTCCACATGGTGTGGCTGTAAGATTGTAGTACGCCCCCTCAAGAAATCTACCAGTGTATTGGTGCTCCGCACACATCTCAGACCTGTTTGACAACTTGTGCTGCTCCCTCCAACAGTTTGCTGCTGCTGCTGTCTTACAGTAGCAGACTCCCGGGGAATATGCCCCCTGCCAAATGCGGCAGGTTGCCCAATGCCACACCTTCCCCTGCGTCTAGCGCTCATCTTACTTATTCGGGCAAAAATGCACCTGTACCAAACGGTTTCTTTGGTAAATAGAAAGTGGTATCAGAATGAAATATCTGTAATTTTTTGAGAAAAATACAGACATTGTTCTGGCTTCTTTGATAGATAGCAAGTGGGATCAGAATAAAATATCTGTATTTTTTTGAGAGAAGTACAGAAAATTTTCTGGCTTTTTTGATAGAGAGCAAGTGCTATCAGAATGAAAAATCTGTATTTTTTTGAAAGAAATACAGATTTTGTTTTTTGGCTTTTTGATAGATAGCAAATGGGATCAAAATGAAATATCTGTATTTTTTTTATAGAAACACAGAAATTTTTCTGGCTTTTTTGATAAATAGCAAGTGGGATCAGAATGAAATATCTGTATTTTTTTTAGATTTTTGGATTAGTACAAACACTTTTCTGGCTTTTTTGATACATATCAAGTGCTATCAGAATGAAATATGTGTTTTTTTAGGGAAATACAGAAATTTTTCTGGCTTTTTTGATAGCAAATGCTATCAGAATGAAACATCTGTATTTTACAAAAAATACAGATGTTTCATTCTGATAGCACTTGCTATATATTACAAAAGCCAGAAAAAATTTTGTATTTCACAAAAAATACAGATATTTCATTCTGATCCCTTTTGCTACCTATCAAAAAAGCAAAACAATTTTTTTTGTATTTCACAAAAAATACAGATATTTCATTCTGATCCCTTTTGCTACCTATCAAAAAAGCAAAACAATTTTCTGTATTTCTCTCAAAAAAATACAGAAAATTGTTTTGCTTTTTTGATCATCAAATTTTGACACAACATCAAATTTTTACCAAAAACGTTTTGCATAAGCTAATACCTGCTGCACATTTTGCTGCTTAGAAAACAGCAGCAAACATAAACTTTATGACCATATATATAAACTAGTATCCTATACATAAAAACAATAATAGGCTACTAAAATTTTGTCAAACATTTTCTCATATACCTTTTTAAACAATGTATTTATTCTCTTGCCACTTTTTTTCTTTTTAAATTACTTGATAAGCATATAATTATGTATTAAAAGAAAAAGAACAGATTACTTTACCAGCAGGAATGTCTTCCATTAGTATGGCATTTCTCCAGTATTAAAATATGTACCTCTTTATAAAACCAGTGTTTGCCAAGCAGCCCTGCTGTGAATCGCCTAATCCCCAAGTATTGTGAAGGTTCATTCATTACTTTACCACTTAAATGACTGCAAGTTTTTTTGTTTCCAAATAACTACAAATATATACTAATGTATTCTTTATAAACAGTATGGTTTTTTATTTTGCTAAAATGCTAAACTGTTGTGATTAATTTCACAGAAGAATCTGTACCCCTGGGGTAACACTAACACAGGTTGAAAACCACTGTATTAGTATGTTCAAGGAATGTAACAACATCTATTATCTACTACTTTATTATTTAATTTTCAATAACATAATGTATACTGCAAGGAAAATATGTTGTATTGTCCAAAAACACAAAACTTTATATAATTTATGATATTGGTAGAAATAAATCTGGGGGATGGGGGAATGGCCTGGTCATGTGGGTGTGAGCACATGTTACTGAAGGGCTCCCACCAGATGAACTCTCCAACCACCCACATACTCATTTTTAGTAATAGCCAAATGAAGGAGAGAGCATGCACATTAACAATTAGGTTCTTTATCTTCAGTGCCTGTGTCTCTGAGACAGGGTCCATGCTTCATTTATGTTTTGCTAAGGAAGAATCTGGAGAGTGTGGTGAAGTGGATGCTTTTGAAGACAGAAGCCTACCCATTAAGGAGACTTTCAATTCTCCACCTCTGTGGATTCTGCCAGAGCCAGTAGACTTTTGGTTTACTCATAGGCCACAATAAACAATTACGCCCATGTGCGAGCCAAGCAAACCCCAGTGTCTCTCAAGTGGATTTATTGATTTGGCTTTCTTTGAGCACAGATAGTGGCATTTCTACTCCTGCTCATACTCTACCACCAGTATCACAAGACATAGTCATCTCTGTAGATCTCATTTAAGGGACCTGAAACTGGATTTGCCTAATAAATGTGTTCCTGGATGCCTTGATTGCACAACTCGAAGCCTCTGATCAGTAAGCTCTTCAAGTGGTCAAACAGGTAATAGACAAGGTAGAATAGATAAGAAAGACAATGACACCCACAATTTCCCTAGGTCTTCTCCAAGAAAGGATAGCAATTTTTTCCTTTCAAAGGGTAAAATTGACTTCAGTGAGATGGAAAAGTAGGTTGGTCTTTGGGAGGTGGAATCACTGTAGATGTTTGAACAACATAAGGAATGTGAGCATGACTGGGGAGGCATTTGTCTGGCAGCCATATCAGTATCCAGAGGTTTCTGAGATAATCTGATAATATGCAGGGTATTTCTGAGGACAAAAATTCTGGCTTGGGGCAGGAGAGGATATTGGCCCAGTCTCAAGGGGTGGTGTGAGGTGTTGCCTCTTTGTTTGTTGGTTCCTTTTTACAGGTACGGTGCCATAGCGAATGTGGTTGCAGTGATAGCCATGCACCTCTGAATTCCTTTTTTCTTTTTTTCTGAAGGCAGGGGACAAGGTTTGGTCAGAGGGTTAGGCATCACTGGACCCCAGATTTATGATTTTACAGACCAATGGCTGTGGTGAGAGGGTGAGGAATTACAATCTTTTAATTTGTTGATATCTGGTAGTCATCAAATTTAGGATTGATGCCAGGGGTGCCAATAAGCCAAGTTATCACCAATTTTAGAAAAAGTCCCTTTTAGAACACTTAGGGAATAGTTCAAGAGGCTCAGGATCAGGGCCAACACATAAATTGGGGACACGGTTTTCACAATTTTTCAAATTAGGCCTTTATTTTAAAAAAAATAGATCAGTTGGTACTATTTCAAACACAGAATGTATGTCAAAGTATCAAGTGTTTCTGGTATTATTGTGGGTGGAGAAACATGTAAAAAATCTTTACCATTATTGGATACAGCAACATGTAGAAGTTATATCTGCTTTGAAAGCTTATTGGATGTTCAAGTAAAAGTCTAGGTGAAAAAGTTTGTAAATGAGAATTTTTTGATATTTTCACCTTATTATCACTGGATGAGGGCTTTGTCTGCTCCAATAACTGTATATCTGTTGGTGGCAGGGTAAGTTTTGTCACCTATCACATTCCTGGACAGTCCTTTCCCAGAGATGCTGGTGGCTTTTCAGGATGGTCAGCCATTTGTCTGTTGTATAGATCTACTGAGGGTTTTAGAATATCATATGTTTTGAGCAGTCAGCTCATCATTTTCCAATTTGGCATCTGCCCGACAAAGTGTTAAACATAGATTGACAGCAAGCTTCTTGCCAGCAGTAAATCAAGTCAGGGAATTTGTTTTGTCATGTCTTACATTTAACATTTTTTTGCACGTGCATGTCCCGAGTGTCCAAGTGTTCATCTTTTTATCCCAGGTGCCTCAAAATCATTGGTAGATAGGTCTTGTAAGGCCCTGGTCCAGCAACAGTACTTGACAGACACCAGTTCCCAATATAACTCCGCAGTTTTCACCTATAGCAAGCCCCCGCTCAGCCTTGGGAGACTGGTTGTGTTTCCCAGCACACAGTTGCCCTAATGACTTAGTGTGCAATGGATGGTGTCTGGGGAAGGGCTGGCAAAGGACCAGGACGCCACATAAAAAGCAGTAGCTAGATTTCAAGATTTCAAGACCAGAATACAGAGCAAGAGGTCATCCATAGGTAATCAGGTATGTCAGGGTCACAAGAAAAAGGTCAGTCTAGGCAGCAAACACCCGCAGGATCAGAAACAGGCAAGTTTAGCAACAGTAAATCAGATAATTACATAAACCAGCGGCATGGGTGCAGTGAATGGGAGCAGAGAGGCTATAAAGTCCCAGCAGTGCAGGATTGAGCCAGGGACTAATCTGCTCCTAAACCCCCCCTCAGCTGTTCACAGCCTCAGAATGTGTGCTGGGGATACCATGATAGTACATCCCAGGCTGCACGGCTAAAGGGGAGCAGGATATTCTCCTATTTCCTTATTCTCCTTTCTGCTGCTGCAAGGGACATTGCTGGGCAAAAAAAGGAAGTGTTGGATACTGCGGTGGTGCACAGCACAGAATTGCCGGCTGGATAAGCCTTTCCTAACAGGTCTATAAACACTCGCATTTCTTTACAAACTGAGCTGTTTGCAGTGACAGGCCTTATTGGTGCCTAATAAACCAAGATGGTAAACTTTTGATTCTTTTTAATTGGATAATTAATGGAAAAATGGATACAACTGGTGTTTTGGTGATCATCAACTTAACTGCGGTTATATATGGTTTATTAGGAATACCCACCAAGCTTCTGTGGTTTGTGATTAGTGATTGAAATGAATGGTTGTGGTATAGGGTATCACTTTTTAATAGTCTACTATGTTTATTTGTAAACTACTCTGAATTAATTCTGATTTTTTTTTGTAAACAAAATATCAATACTTTAAAGCCATTGCCAATATTCTTACAACATACTTTATTGTGTAATGTGTGTTTTTGTAATTTTGTAAGTTTGAAATTCATGTCTTCTATTCCCTCTTCAGCTTAGCCCTGTCCAAGTCATACACTCTTAAGAGTGGGATTGAGAAGGTTCAGAACCCTCAAAATAGAGAACACTGTTTGCAGCCCTCTACAACAGAGAATAGCTTTTCAGATATTCCTTGAGTTCAGGCCTGAGGATAGAAATTACTAGTCCCCTAATTTTTTTTTTTTTATCTGTGAGTGACAAAGTCCAAAGATGTTGCATTTTCTATGAAAGTTTTCAAATATTACACTTGAGGTATTTGATGCATAGAGAATTGACAGCATCTAATTTGAATTCTGTGACTATTGGCTATGGAGTGGCAGAATGAACCTTAGTTTTAGTATGCAGAGGACAGGATTGAATAGGGTATTTAATGCGTCTGAATAAAAAACCACCATATTGATGGGCAATAATTTTTCTATTTATCCCCTTGGAAACATGTGTGTATCTGTGGTGTGCATGCACTAACTAACTGGCAAGACTGTGTGTCTTATCTGTAAAATGCATCTCATTGGGTAGGTCTGAAAAAGAAAATGTAGGGTCTGTGTATACAAACACCTGCTTTGTGCAGGTTTGCCTTGGATAAATCTTTAATAAATCAGGCCCATTGTGGTAGTAATTCTATTTGTATGTTTCAATATATGACAAAACCAAATATATGACCAACCAAACAAGATCTTACTCATGCTAGAAACAATTCGCAAGATGGTGCTAGTATCAAATCAGAGGGCAATGGGAACAGCCAGCCAATGATTGGCACAAAATGGTATTCCTTATAGTGCAAAATATCTAAAGTAGACAATACCTACCTAAAATATTAATTCAGTTAAGTAGTATGAGTGAATAGTAATATAGCAATACATGTCCCAAATATTACTCTATAAAAACCTAGATCAAGATTTGATGGACTTGTCCTTATGCTATAGTTGCATAGTTACATCATCAAGTTCAACCACCAGGGAAATAAACATACCCCAGAAATAAAACCCCATGGACACAGTTGGTCCAGAGGAAGGCAAAAAAGCCCTGGTACAATTTGCTTCAATAGGGGAAAAAAATTCCTTCCTGATTCCATGAGGCAATCGGATGTTCCCTGGATCAATAGTCACTGTTATTTTTATATTAAACCCTTAATACCCAGTTATATTCTTTGCTTCTAGAAAAAGATCCAGCTTTTTCCTAAAGCAATTTATAGTAGTTGCTGAAACTACTTCCTGAGGGAGCCGATTCCACATTTTCACTGGCCTTACAGGGAAAAATCCCTTCCTTATCCGGGGCTTAAGCTGCTTTTCCTCCAGACGCAAAGAGTGCCCTCTTGTTCTTTGTAATAATCTCAAAGTGAATTATTGGGAAGAGAGTTCTCTATATAGACCATTTATATATTTATACAGGGTGATCATATCCCCCTTAAACGTCTCTTCTTAAGAGAAAATAATTCAGTTCAGCTAATCTCTCCTCAAAGCTGAGCTCCTCCATTCCTTTTATTAGTTTAGTTGCCCTTCTCTGCACTCCCTCCAATTCCACAATGTCCTTTTTGTGAACTGGTGCCCAAAACTGGACTGCATATACCAGATGTGCTCTGACCAATGCTTTGTACAGGGGCAGGATTATGTCTCCACTACTGCAATCTACTCTTCTTTTTATACAAGAAAGTATTTTGCTAGCTTTAGATATTGCAGCTTGGCATTGGATGCTGTTATTAAGTCTATGATCTACCAGAACCCCCAGATCCTTTTCCATTTCTAATCCTCCAACTATATTCCCCCTAGACAGTATAAAGCATGCATGTTATTACCCCCCAAGTGCATAACTTTACATTTATCTATATTAAATGTCCTTTGCCACTTGGCTGCCCATTCAAACCGTACATCCAGGTCTGCTTGTAGATTATAGACATTCTGTATGGACCTACTCCCAATACATAGTTTGGTGTCATCTGCAAACACAGAAATGGTACTTTTAATCCAAAATTGCATTTCATTTTAACATCATGTTAAACAGTAAAGGTCCCAACACTGAACCCTGGGGATCACCACTAATAACCATAGACCATCCAGAGTATGGATCATTAATCAGTACTCTCTGGATGCGATTCTTAAGCCTGTTCTCTATCCGATTACAGATTGACTTTTCCAAACCTATTGGCCCTAACTTGCATATTAACTGTCTGTCCCGTACTGTGTCAAATACTTTAGCAAAGTCCAAGTACACTATATTAACTGCTATTCCATTGTCTACCTGTTTACTTACTTCCTCATAAAAGGAGAGTAAATTTATTTGACAACTTCGGTCTTTCTTGAAACCATGCTGACTATCACTTATAATATTATTTTCTAGCAGAAACACCTCTATTTGGTTCTTTATCAAACTCTCTAGGACCTTTCCAATTATTAAAGGTAATCTAACTGATTTGTGGTTACCCAGTAATGACTCTTTTAAGATTGGAACCACATTTGGCATTTGGCATTGGCCCTACACCAATCCATTGGTACCATGCCAGTGACTAAAGAGTCTCTAAAAATTTCAAATACTGGCTTTGAAATAACTGAGCTCAGTTCTTTGAAGACACGTGGATATAATCCATCAGGTCCCTTTGTTTGTCACCCCTAATTTTGGCCAACTGTTTCTCAATCATATAAATTTTGAGCCATTTTGAACCGTTTAAGGCAGTGATATTGTTATTTTAAATTTGGACTTGAGCTCTGCCATTTTCCTTTGTGTACACAGAGCTAAAAAAAAGTGTTAATAAATCTGCCTTATCTTTATACCCAGTTACCAACCCAGAGACATCCTTTAAGGGGCCTACATGCTCATGATGATCTAATCTTTTTGCTATTAATATTTTTTGAAAAAATGTTGGGGTTTTCTTTACTTTCCTTTCCAATCTGTCTTTCATTTTGAAGTTTTACACAATTTATCTCCTTTTTACATCTGTTGTTATATTCATTATAGTTTTCAAACGATTAAGGTGATCCTTCATTTTGTTATTTTTGGAAAGCCCTTTTCTTATTCTTTATGGCTTTTTTAATATCAGCTGTGAGACACATAGGTTTTAATTTTACTCTCTTTAACCTAATACCCATTGGAATATATTTTTCAGTATGCTTGTGTAGAACAGACATGAAACAATGCCATATCTGTTCTGTGTTCTTTGAGGACAATATTTTCTCCCAGTCTAGGTCACAGAGAGCCCCCCTAATAATTGAAAATTTGCTCTCTTAAAATTAAATGTTTTTATCTTTCCTGTTTTTACCTCCTGTTTACAGCTTACAATAAATGAAATCATGTTATTGTCACGGCTACAGACTTCTAGCATTGGTGAACAGGCTCTTGCTGCATTTACCAGCACTGTTTGCCAAATCCTTTTGTTTTTCAGTACAAATAGTACTGCACAATTCAATGTTTGTGCGTAACATGGAAAGCTCCATATATTTATCCATAACCCTCCCGACAACTATCCCCAATCCACCCTCCACTAGTGGTTTACTTGTCTGACCTTCCTGCTACCTTATTTAACTGTCCCACCCCCCTCTGTCCTAGTTTAAATATCCCTTCACCATTCCCTTAAATCTTTCCCCTAGCACAGCAGACTCCCTTTCATTTAGATGCAAACCATCTCTGGCATATAGGTTGTACCCCAATATAAAGTCAGCCCAGTGCTCTCTGAACCCAAACCCTTCCCTATTACACCAGGACTTAGGTGTTTAGCTGTCCAAGCTCCCTCTGCCTTTCCTGTGTTGCGCATGGCACAGTCAATATTCCAAAGAATATAACCAGATTTTGAATTGCTATGACCAATCTGAATATATGGGACATGTATTGCTATATTACTATTCACTCATACTACTTAACTGAATTATTATATTGGTAGTTGTTGGTCACTTTTGAAACTTGCTCTATAAGGAAAACCATTTTGTGCCAATCGTTACCTGCCTGTTTCTGCTGCCTTCTGATGTGTTTAATGCTAACACCATTGTTGGGGAAGTCCCATGAATCTCACTGATTGTTTCTAGTATGAGTAAGATCTTGTTTTGTTGGTTTGAAGTATGCTTGGATAATTATTGCTTTATTTTGTAATGTATTGGAACATACAATAAGAATTACTATTACACTGTGGTAAATTGTAGGTCCCATGTTTATATCCTGAAGAAGCCGGCAATAGTTTCTGCAAAATGCGAGAACCATTGAGACCATTTCAGTACTCCTTTATTGCCATGAAAACCTTGTTTTTCTCAATTTTGTGTATGTATGATTTTAATTACACATGTATTGTTTGTTTTCATTAAAGTTTTGTTGAATTTTTCTCTGCAAAAAATATAAGTATGTAAGTTTAAATACAATTTGTGCCTAAAAAGTCCCAATAGTTTCTCTTTTTTGTGGTTTTATAGAACAAGTTTGTTATTAATAGGACCACCATGCTGGAAAATGTATGATTTATTTATTCATTATATTCTGCTCTCTAGAATTTCTCTAATTTAACTGGTCGTATGTGCCCAAAACGTACATTCAACATATTAGTTATTGCCTCAGATCCATATTGTCAATTAAAGATATTAGCCATTACCTGTTATAAACTACAACGTTTTGGTTCTTGATGTTGTGTTTTTACATATGATATTTCCATGATTCCACGATTTCCATGAAAGCTTTTTTCAGGTTCACAGACAAACATGTTTGGTGCAATTGCTCATTATTTTCACAAAAGTTAAAAGCAATTACTCCCAATACCTATTGACTCACCTCAGTTCCTTGGTCTTGTAATCCATACTAAATAGATCCAACCAGTTTTATTTCCACATACCATACTTCATTCTGTCCTGACAATAGGTCTGATCCTCTTTTGGCTCAGGTACATTCCTTTAGTTGTACTCAAACTATTTAGGCAAAATCCTAATCTTTTACCAAAAATACGCAGCCATTAAAGCATGTACTAATCCATAATCAATGTAGATTTATTCTAGGAATCCACTTAACTCATTCCAAGTCTAATATATTACTGTATACCTAGGCTATTACATATTTACATAATAGAGGCTGTTGTTCTACATGCCTCTTTTACCTTCCTCAGCGAAATTGGGTACAATGAAGCAGTCTTTCTTACCCATGCCTAAATTAGGTATCCACCTGGCTTCTGAATTTAAATATGTCTGTAAAGACAATCCTACTCACTTCCTCCTGTCTACGCACTAGTACCCCTGATTCTCAACTATATAATGGCTATTACCTATTTATGGTTCAAGGAACTCATTTTAAAGTAGGATGTACCTAAGCTGACCACATTTTTGTAAATCATTACATTGTAACCATTATCACTTAACAGAAATCTCATGTACATTAACTGCTGATGTCCTTGGTCTGACCTTGACCCCAAAATCTTTACCTGTACCTCACTAACCTCTAAACATACACAGAAATCATGCAGGTGTCTTTGTGTGTGTCCTATAATCAGACATAACTCCTAAGTACTGCTAACCATCAAATTATTAAAAATCATCATTACATATCTAGTAGTAGTTAGGGAAGATATTTTGGAGCTTTCCAAGCTAGTTCTACCAGTGTAGGAAATAATCCATCCTTTAAATCGGCAAAGCACAAACAATAACAAACACTGCAGATGTTGATTTTCCTGACCAGGAAGTGTGAAATTTATTGGACCAACCAGTTATATCAACACAATCTCATCCTTAGTGTCAGGAAGTCTGCATATGTGTTAAGCCTTCAAATTACATAACTGAAAGCGTGAATTATGCTCAAAGGAGTATAGATGTTAAAACAGTATTGAGGAGGAGAAACTGTATCTTTATTACACTGGTAAGATTAATGAAACAGCTTGGAAAGCTACAGAACATCTTGCATAATATAGGAAAAAGTCTAGCTAAACAAATATTGGATATTAAAAATAAGAGAAAATCTGGCCCCTGTTGGATACGCTGTCTTTTTTTTCTAAAACCTTTGGCTTCCCACCTACTGGGAAGTAAACCTGTTCAATGAGTAGCAAGTGGCATTTTCACTCTGGGAAATTAAATGTTAAAAACTAATATAGAAATAATAGCTAAATCTTAAAAGGACCCAGTAGTGATCTAGCCACCATCCTATATATTTTTGAAATATCAATGTGCAGATACTAGCCAAATACATACTAAAACTCAGTTTCGCAATGTCAAAAAGTTTTTAATTCTGTTTCATACATGATTTGCACCATAGGACTTAGGCACAACCCTATGCTAAAATATATAAAGACATGTCTCTAAAAGTTCCACTTAGTATTTAATAAAATTATTGTATGCATTTTAATATATGTGGATAGTTGTTGATTATTTCTGGTATCCATGCAGATAAAAAAAAACATGTTGCATATGTATTAACAGACAGCTTGAGTATTAAACCATTGATAATAGGTTGTAGAACTGTTTCATTACCCCAAATCCTAGTGTTGCAAACAAACATTGAATATTATTAATAATAATAATAATAATAATAATAATAATAATAATAATAATAAATTATAATGTTATAGACAAAACATCTGTTGTAAAATGTCTTTCAATAAAACTGTTAGAATAAAATTTCATGAAAATTGTATTATGTTTTTAAAATAATAGGAAAGAGAATTGTCCCCAAGAAACCCTTTTTTTGGATTAAAAAACACACTAGGAATAGTTTCTCTAGCCATTTTAGTTTATCTGAACCAATTTTCCCCTCAAAATTTGCTGTGTATAATTGGAAATGTTGTGATTTCATTACAATCCCAGGTTTTTCCATTGTTTCCGTTGTTTTTGGCAATCAATTACTAATATTGATTTCTTTAAACAATTTTAGGAACCTTGGACAGCATAAGGCCAATGTGAAAAAATTTCTGATCTTTTTAACACTTTTAACACAGTTTACCACAGTTTAATTGTGTTGTTGGTGGTTGATGGTGGTTCAATTACTATTTAGTATCAGGAACAGGCCACCATTAAGGATTGATTCCTTTAATTAAACATCAATTGCTTTTTTTATTCCAGCATGACCAGGGTGGACAGGACAACATCTGGATGACATACCTGAATAGTTATGGATGAATAAAAATTTGCCAGTGGAGGACTGATGACTACATGATGGAAGAGGAGGACATTTTTTTTTTATATAAACTTTTAGAGCTGGATGGAGAATGAGAAAGAGAAGGTAGGGTTGCTGAGCACAGTGTTTCGAGATAATTGGATGATGCTTCTTCGTGTGTTGAATAAGGGATTATGTTGAATATTGTCTTCCTGGTCACCCATGTCTTACCTTTTGCATATACATGTTGCAAACAGGAAAACATACATCATCACATGGGAACACCCGATGAACTAAACGCCAAGGATTTGAAGCACTCAGGAATGACTACGGGTACTGTCACCAGTGACCCTATCCCTATCACCACCAACAGCACCCCTACTGCCATCAACAGCTGCCAGACCAACTTTCTACCAAAATAGTTTCATCTGTACCACCACTTCAGCCATGTCTGTGTCTCTTCTTACATCTCAGGTTATGCTCCTAGGATTGTAGAAATGGGTCCTACATTTTATTAGGAGCTTGTCTGTGTTACCCATGTGGATCCTTGGACTGCTCAAAGGATAAACTGCTCCATCCTAGTGGCTACTTCCTTCACCTATTACTTGGCTAGTTTGAGGCTGAGTAATGTGCTAGTGCCATACTTTAAAGTCTTTTAAGAGTACACTTCTGCTTTTAAGACTGTTTTGAACTCTCGCACTGCTTGCTGCAACCCTTACATGGTGTGACCACCTCAGCAGCACAGATAACTGAGAAATGCACAATTGCAAATCAAAAACGTGATTTGTTCCCTATGCTGGGAAGTAGGTGCACTAGCAGGGGTAGGTGCAATAATTTAGAAGGACTCAATTCAGGATGTTTCCTAAGGATGCACAGGCAGTCCTCGAGTTACAAACATCCAACTTACATACAACCTGTACATACAATACCTACTTACAAATGAAGGCTGTTCAGCAGGGGGTCACTGGGCAGCAGCCAAAGCTTACTGTGTGACTTTCCACACAGCCTGTGTTCAACAGAAAATCTTCTGCTCCTAGAAATTGCTGTTGGGGGGTGTCCTTCTTCAAAGAGACCGCTGTACATACATACATGATAATCATTGAAGCAGAAAAGGCAAAGATAGAGGAGAAAGATCCTGATACAGAGGGGTTCACCAAAGTTTACTGTACACCGACTTCTATAAACATTTAAGTTACTAACCACTTCTAAATGCTTGTTATCTGGAAATAGATCTTACAATTGGAAAACTAATTCAACTAAACAAAATCTGCAAAAAAAAAAAAATGGAAATGAATGCAGTTTAAAACTTGAATCATTTTTTTCAATGCAATTACTACATAAATTTGACTTGATTTTATCCTTCTGTCATTCCCTGTAAAACAGAATTCTGACTTAGAGAAGTAGAAGCATAACACAGGGGCAATCGAGTGTGCTGCATTAACCTGTAATAAGAAGGAACATACTGTTAGAGGGATTGTGGATGACCTGATAGGGCTGTTGATGCACTTTCATTTCCATGCAGGCTCAATAGGGCTGAAATGGTGAAAGTCTGTTAGCCTAACTACAAATCCACTGCAATTTCGCCATGCTACATGGACTTCTAATTGAGACAGACCATTTCAACACACAATATACAGTTTATGCAGTTTGACAGAAAAGGCTTTCCAAATGTTAAAGATCAACAATATAAGTACGCAACCAAAGATCAAGAACAAAATATTTATTTTTTTTAATGTTTAAAGATTAACATTAAAAGATTACCTTCAAATATTAAGAATTTTATTTTTTTTTTTTTTTTTTGGCAAACTTAATGGTATTCTTTTGATGATTTATATATTTTGGCATTAGTTGAAAAGAAGACAATTCAGATACTGTTGCAGTGGATTATCTATAGCACCTAAAAGGACTAACTGAAGAAGCCATAAGATAAAACAAATTTAGGTATATAGTAAGTGCTGTATTTACAGTATGTCAACTATGTTCCTTTGCTGCAAGTATATGAACTATGTTTTGAAACTTAAAGCTCAACAAACGTTGATAATCTGTGTTGCGCTATTTTAGATATTCAATTTCCTGTTTCAGTAGGGTATGCTTTGGAATAATTCCAAGAAAAGAAACTGAAGCTTCACTTGTGCTTTGTCTTTTGGTTAAATTGCTTTTTAATAAGAATAATCCTGATTATGTGTAATTTCCTGCAATACAACATCTTGATAACCAGTGAATGCTTTTAATTGCCTTTGTAAATCATTAATCCTTGCTTCTATATTAAGAAACTTAATTTCTAGATATTTAATAATTAATCCCATTACCTGGAAGGAGCAAGTATTAAACATTTCTTCCTGCTATGAAGACTATCAATGAAACTTAATTGTTCAGTGATAGAGTAGGGAACCTATAGAGGATTCTTTCATGAAGGTTTAATTAATTACATTTATTTATTTATTTATTTTTTGTTAGAGTTTTTTTTATAAAAGTAACCTGGAATTTTTAAAGAAATGTTTACTTGACAATACTAAATAAAAATTTGCTTTATTAGTAGCTAATGATGTTTATTGAATAAACTATTGGGATGCCTATATTATACTGTAGAATAGAACACATTATCAACATAGGCTAATAGCTCTGAATATACACTGACTAGCTTTATCATTAAAAAAACACCTGTCTAATATCTCTTTTGCTCTTCCAATTCTGCTCTGACCTATAATAGTCTGCCTTCTTCCCACAGTTTATTCTGCTACTGTTTCTTCCCCATGTGTGCTGCTATTTCTTCCCCACATTGTAAACAACGCACATGAACCCAGCCATCCACGTGATCTAACGTCAAACTTGATTTATCACATCACAACACCTTTTTAACATTCACATGCTCAGTGTTGGTGTTTTATACCCAAAAAAAACAATGCATACTGAGAACATCCAACAAAACCTGATGTTAAGGTACAGTTTGTGGTGTAGGCAAGGCTTAAAGCAAAAAATAAACTGAAACATACAAAAATCACAATTACATTCCACAGATAATTCCACAGATTCTCATGCTGGAGAAGGACTAATAATTAAACTTTATATAAAAGGGGTTGTCTACACTTTTAAGTAAAGTAAACATTTTAGTTTAGGTCCACTTTAAGAGCACTAAAACTCCATTCCATTTGTATGTAACTTGAGACCAAATTAAGCACAGAAAATCCTAATGCTTTTGGAGTTTTTTTCACTTCTTTGAGAATAACTCTGTCAAAATCCCCCCCCCCCACCAGGGGGCATATTTCATGAGGTATACCACTCCCACTGTACCACAATTTACATTACGGCAAGGAAGATACATTTCTACATTGTGACTGGATTTTCTCATATTCACCTTTAATAATCCATAAACACTGGGAACAAATGTCCCCAAAATTGCCCCACTTGTAAAATGTAGGTAAAAGTAAGTATTTTATGAATATGAGTTTATCTACCGTATTTACTCCCTAGAGGGTTTAACTGCAAATAGCTATTGTTTAGTTTTCCATCTTACTCTCTCTAGAGTCTTTTTTTTTTCTTTACTGTGCCCCCACTGTCTTTATCTATATATAAGTATGTGGCCCGCATCCTAAAATTATTAGCACAATTCGTATAATTTTAATATAGAGGGAATAAGGAATACTTTGAACCAGGGGAACTAAATTGATTTATTATTGTGTTTCATGCAGTGGGCCTGTTTTTTTGCTGGATCACCCAGGTTCACCGTTAAAAGTGTAACCTCTCCAGCCTTGAGGAGCTTTAATAAATCAGACCTAATAAGTTTAAAATATAGGACAGACCAAGAGTTAAATCATCCTGGTTAATTAAACCATATTTAAATTAAATGAGATTCTGCATTTATAAATGGTAAAGTTTATTCTATAATAATTCGTATGTAATAATGTCACAATTTGATGCAATTATTAGCTTGAAACTATTTATAAGACAAATAAATCATCTATGTATCCACACTAAAGGACATTATGGCATAGGTATAGGTGACCCCATCTCTGGCACTTGTGGCTTCCTAGACAGATATGCAAAATACAAGGTGGAGTTGCATTAGAAAATGACAAACCCCTATCCACCCATTTAAAAACTTGATCCTAAAGCCCACTATTATATATACCTGTACACATTTATTACTGTTTTCTATGGGACTGCATTTTTATATATATATATATATATATATATATATATATATATATATATATACATCTTTAGGTGGGTAGGGCAGCCCTCTTGTGCTTTTATTACAATAATGTGGACCAGGCTTTCGTGAATTTAGCTGCTTATTATTAGAGCATCCAGTCCCCTGTTAATGGTAAACAGGTAACCAGAGAAACTTTTTCTTGCCCAAATTCTTGACCAAGGGTAATATGAATGGACTTTACGATCTTAGTTCATTTGCAATGATATTGCACTAATTGGACAAGTTTGTAAACAGTTTTAATTGGTATGTAACATTATGTGTGTCTTTGTGGAATCATAGTAAAAGGATATCTGAAGAACTTTCTGACTGACATGTCCGTACAAACACTTTTTAAGATTTCTATAGTGTTACCATTTTTGTGCACCACACGCATTTGTTTTTTGAGGAGTTACTGCAGGGTAGTATATGGATGATTTGGTTGGGCATATTACCTAGAAACACATTTCAAGAGGTAATATAGTTTCACATCTAAATTTTAAAGTTAACAAAAAAACTTTTATCCCCTAAAAGCTCACAGTAACACAGAAACTGAAAATTTCAAATTTATCCACAAAAAATATCAAATTTAAATAATTCTCAGGGAACAGTTTTTCTTGCGTTTTTGACCTAGAACAAGAATGCAAATACTTATCTGCAAGTTGATGATCTCAGAAGAACAGCAACCATTCATGTTTCTTCCATTAAACAGTAAAAGTTTAAAAATTGCCAACCACCTAGCCTCCTAACCTCTGACTATGATGCTGACCCCAAAAATTCCATAAATAAGTGAACCCTGATGGTAGCTTACTCACTTAATCACATGGTAACAGTTGTAAATTCTCATAGGCCCCTTTATTGAGATGCCTATTTGCTAACCAAACAATGTATCATATAAATGGTTTCTGTAATTTCTAAAGTTTAGCATAGTACTAGTTTGCCTTTAAAAACTAACACAGATGGCCTTGTTCATGAGCTACATTTATTGCAGTGCAAAATGAAATTGTTGATTTTAAGGTAAGCCAAAACAGATATGCAAATTATCTGTTTATCTGTAAATTTACATTTATAGAAAACAAAATAAGTATGGAACCCTGAAAACATGATCTTTGTTTTACATGTAGGATATGCTTTTTATTTTGATATTAAAATTAATCTGCATAGAGTTGTTTAGTAAACAGGCCCTAGGGAAATTAGGAAACAAACTGAAAAGATAACCGATGGAACAAATAAATTGCTTTTATAAAGAAACGCATCATTTTGCAATAGTTAAAGAATACTATACCTCTAGGGAACAAATGGTGAGCTTATCTTCAAGTGAGGGTATTTAAATGTTGAGCTAAAGAAATTTATTAAGCATAAAATTAAAGCTCTGTTGAATTGTAATCAGAAGATAAATTATTGTCTTTAGAATGTTTTTAAAATCTAAATAAAACAAAGTAAATATGCCAAATAAAGTTAGTATGGCACCAGAAATTATGTAAATTTTGTGTATTTTACCAATTTTATTAGATAGAAATTTAAAATTACCTAATTCTTTGTGCTTGGCACTCGAACTTTAGTACTTTAGGTATCTTAGGTGCTAACTAACCTGTGCTGCGGTGCACTACAATGCACATTTAATGAAATAGGTAAAAATTGCTTCAGATGCAGTTTGTTGCATTTAGTGAATTGGTTGTTCCATTTAAAATGAATTGACGGCCTTAATGTTGCCCCCGTAGGTAATAAAGAGCTGAATGCATTTCTGGTAGGTCAAGTAGTATTTTTCCATATTTTCTATGCTGTGTACCCCCCAAACATAATCATTATTCTATTGTAATAATAGTGTTTAATTAGTAATACATGTACAAGACAGTGATGTAAGTAGTCTTATATTAAAAAAAAATCTTTTTTCATACATTTATGGTTTGAAGTTCTAAACCCATATAACGGCAGCATTAAATAATCATTACATATGCGGGTTCTGGTATTCTGCATTGTAGAAGTTATTCTGCTTTGCTTCTGGTAGGTAATCTAGTAATCTAATAATATAATGCAATAACACAAATGTTACAAATCTTCAGCACTAATATCTTAATTGTAAGTAAACAACTTCTGTTAACTGTAACTTCTGTTACAGTTTTAAAATGCCATAGAAATCAAATTTTTACAATCAACCTCCAGTGTCCTAAAAGCTCCACACAATGAAACCCTCCTGTAAGGCCCTGGTCCACCAACAGTACTTACCAGACACCAGTCCCCCAATCTAAGCTGCACTCTTTACCTATAGCAATCTCAAACAGAACCAACTCTTTGAATGGACTAAATCACCCTTTAGTATGTAAATGTGTTTTTTGTTACCTTTTAAACTCCAGATCTTGGGGTGACATGCAACTATCTTTCCAAACACCTATCCCGACCTTCAATAATGTGGATAATTTGCTAATCTATTACCTAATTCATAGTGTAACTTTTTTGTTTATTAAAAACTGTACAAAAATAAAAACTGCCCTACTAACAATACTAAATGTAAACAGCACTATAAATTATGCCATTGGTAGTTATTGATTGATAGCTCCTTCTCTCAATTAGGCCTTCACCAATGCATGTCAAAACTTAAGAAAGGGAGGGCACAAACAATAAATATATTTATTAACATTTTTTAGGTATACACCTAATTTTTAAGACAACACTGAAAATATTATAACAAATTGACAATATATAAGTAGAAAGGAGGCTATGAGAAAAAGGAGAGGGTGATATTAATCTGTATTATTTGTATCTTTTATATCTGCCTTTTATTGATGTCATATGCAGATTATCAATGAAGCACAGTACATTTAACATTTTTTAACAACACTAGAAAGGTTGTAGCTTGCCTTGTTGTACTGAGCAAGTCCTGGCTGTTATTTTGATAAGTAGGACTAGACAAGGACAAGGCGCAAAGGAAATAGGGAATAAGCTGCAAACACCAAGAAGATACAGTCTATAATTTCTATTTTTCATGAGATATCTCCTATACCCAAGGTCCTGAAGCAATTCCTAAATATGTACTCACTCAATATATACTGTACGTACCTTTTAAACATAATTAATTTTGATATCCAAGCAAACAAACATAGATATCTAATACCATGCATAACACTAGGGAACAATTTTAAACAAATTTTTTGTTGACTTCAATTTTTAAGCCTATTTATACTAAAATAGGTATGCTGATTCTGAAAGTGCAGTTAGTTTTCTTCTATCATGTAAGGTTTTTTCTCTACCTCTTATATTATTGCGATTGCTTCAGCATGGATTTGTATAGGCTATTCATTTACATGCAAAGACAGTGTGGTCAGAGGTTGTGCACTGAATAACCAAATTTTATTTTTCTACTTACATACATATTTCCTTTCCTTCAAATCATGTCTGGCTCTGCTGTTTCTCGTTGCAAGTGCCTAAACAACTCTGATACATTTTTTTATATCTGTGGCAGTTTCACCATTCCCAGTCAAAGGGTGAATATCAGCACATTTGTAGAGCAAGCCTATTTGGCATATTATAAAGTTAAACATGGTTATCAAGATAAGTCTTGGGCCCCTCATAAGGTGTGCAAACAGTGTGTTGAGGGTTTATGGATGTGGGCAAGGGGAACATGTGATAAGATGCCACTTGGTATACCTATGATTTGGCAAGAGCCAGGAGATCATTTCAGGGACTGTTACTTTTGTATAGTGAAAACTTCAGGATATAACAGGAAAAATAAATGTAACATAGAGTATCCTAGTCTACCATCGGCTATAGGCCCAGTGGCTCATTCAGATGAAATCCCAGTTCCCATAAATCCTGGTTTTGTAACTCTACCCTCTCTTGAAGAACATGATTATTGTGATGAACTAGGATGTGATGAATAGGCTTTAAAACTTCTAGCATCAAGACTGGGTGAGAAAAACCTACTTGAAAAAGGAACAAAGTTATCGTACTTTTGAACCTGAGAAATTGCAATTCTGCAGTACTTTAGAACTGAAACTGGCTTTGTGTATTGCCATAACATACCTGGTTTAAAGGAGGAATTGGAAAATCCAATCTTTAACTCAACTGAATGGCGACTCTTCATCGCGAGCTCAAAGCGGAGCTTAAAGTGTGTCCTCCTTCACAATGGCAATATTTTTCGATCAGTCCCAATTGGCCATTCAGTTTCCCTTTGTGAAGAATATGCAGACATAAAGAGAGTC
>NC_092859.1:56950550-56954528 GCF_032062135.1 Pyxicephalus adspersus
GACCTTGGTTCGGGGTAAACGATAGTAGCAAGTTTACTTACCCCGTACCAAGGTCGGGCTAACCGCCGGGGTGGTTAAGTATATTGATTTTTGTTATTACTACTAGCTGATTACCCGGCGTTGCCCCGATATTTATTTATTACAATCTTATATTTTTCAGGAAAAGGAATTAAATAAAGCTATAGTGATTTTCTTGTCTATGGTGTTGTTTCATTTTTTTTGCCTTTGATTGCACTCGACTAGTTGCCTTAGGTTTTCTCAAAGGCATTATTACAGGACAGAAATTTGTAAAAGAGTCCAAAAAAAGTATGTAAAAATATAAGCAAAAAGCATACTGTCACTGAGCAATACATACACACATACATACACAAATACATGCAAATATACCTCTGACATACACCACAGCGCTGTACAAATATCAGTGGTGCACTCACATGAGTCATATGTCTAGCAAGTTTGGATTAAATGTCTCGATGATATTTCCAGTGATGACATAAACACATACATACATCCAAATATAGCTCTAACATATAGCATAGCGCTGTGCAAAGATGACTGGTGCACTCACATAAGTCTCAGTCATATGTATAGCAAGATTGGCTGAAATGTCTCCATGCGTTTTCGAGTGTTGGTGGAACATACACACATACATACATCCATCCAATTTTATATAAAAAGAAGATAGATAACCAAAAAGCACATTGTCACTGAGCAATAAATACATACATACATACATGCACATATACCTCTCACATATACCACAGTGCTGTACAAAGGTCAGCGGTGCACTCGCATGAGTTTGAGTCATATGTCTACCAAGTTTGGTTGAAATGTGTTGATGCGTGATGGCGGAACATAGCAAGTTTGGTTGAAATGTCTCCATGCATTTCCTAGTGATCACATACACACATACATACATACATACATCCAAATAAAGCTCTGACATATAGCACAGTGCTGTACAAAGATGACTGGTGCACTCACATAAGTCTCAGTCATATGTTTAGCAAGTTTGGGTAAAATGTCTCCATGCGTTTTCGAGTGATGGTGGAACATACATACATACACACTCACACACACACACATATACACACATCCAATTTTTTATTTATAGATTATTTTTGTGTATTTATGTTTAATTGCTTAATGGATTTAAGCGTAAAAAAGATGACACCTAAAGCAGCTAATCTGACTTACCTTGCCAGCAGTTTGCAAATGCTTTCTTTTATTTTGTTCATTATTTTTACAACTATATCCGAATACTAGTTGCTTCTTTTTTTTAAACAGGAGTGTTAATAAAAGGACTAAAAAAATCAGTATTTGTAAAAGTAGTTCACTATCAAGAAAAAAGTTGTAATAAAGTTTTTGTAAAAGTTTTAGAGCCTGCCATCTTTTCTGCATGCAAAGTTCTGGGCCTCCAAGGCTGGTTTACAAACATATGGCTGCACAGCATGATCTGGCAATGTTGTTTTTTGGAAGGCTGTTCTGCTGTAGTTCCTGCTACTGAAAATGATGCCAAAACAGAGAACATTTTGGTCTAATCTAAGTAACATGCAATGCTTGTGTTTTGTTTTTAGAAATTTGGGCATGTAACTTTTATTATTCTGTTAAAAAACAAAATCTCTCTGTGTGGACAAAGTATAGTTTTTGACAAACATGTTATGGTTATACTTTATAAACACTTTGGATAAAAAGTATTCCTACCCCTAAAGTTTTTTTTAATAGAACAAGGAATCACGGCAGATGTATCTGTTTTTTTCTTTTGCAACAAATATTATTATTATTATTATTATTATTATTATTAATAATAATGATAATAATAATAATAATATTATTATTATTAAAAAAACAATACTGACAGCACATAATGCAGTGCTCTACATTAAAAAGGGATTGCAAGTGACAGACAGATACAAACAATACCACAAAACAATGACAGGAGGAGGAGAGGCCCTGTCCAGATGAGCTTACAATCTAAGTGGTGGGTGAAGTAGCACACAATAGGAGGTGGGGTATGGAGTGGTGGGTAAGTAGTGCAGGTTTTAAGAGACAGAAGAAGACAGGTAAGTAAGTTTGAAAAGACGGTTTAAAGTGATCATTTAAGTGTACAGAAAGAAGGAGCAAGCCTGATAGGAGGCATTTTAACGCAAAGCACAGGTTTGAATTTTATTCTAAGGTGAAATTGAAGCCAAGTGTAGGAACTGGAAATAGAGGCACCAGAAGAGAAGTGTTGGGAAGGAGTGGTAAGTCTGCCTGCAAAATTCATAAGAGATTGTGGAGGAGAGAGTCAGGTTAGTGGAATAATAGAGATGAGGATGTTACAGTATTCGAGACAGGTAGGGGCATTCGTTGGGGATGTTGCACAGGTGAAAGTGGCAGGACCTGGAAATGTTCTGAATGTGTGGGGTAAATTGAAGGTGGTGCCAAGGCAACATGCTTGGGGGGAGGGCCAAACAACAGTGTTATTAACAGTAATATGTCAGAGGGAGGTTTGGCATGTGAGGGTGGCAGGTGGATGACTTATATTTTATCTAGGTTGCATTTCAGAAATCTGTCAGACAGTCCTAAAAAAAAGGCCAACAGATAGCACGAAACCTTATTCAGGACTGAGGGAGACAGGTCAAGGGATGGACAGATATATTTATCAGACAGAAGTTATCTGCATACAGATGGTTCTGTAAACCAAAGGAGGATGTGAGTCGAGTGAATGGGTGTACAAAGAAAAGAGAACCAGTCAAAGCACTGACCCCTGGGAAACACCAACAGGGAGGAGGGTGGGAGAGGAGGAAGTACCATTGAAGGAAACTTGAAAGGAGTCAGACAGATAGTAAGCAAACAAAGAGAGAGCAGTGTCACTGAAACCAATCGAGTTCATGATTTCGATTAGAAGGGGGTGATTAACAGTATCAAAAGCAGAAGAAAGATCTAGGAGAAGGAGGAGGGAACAGTTGCCTTATGACTTTAATGAAGTCGTTGGTCGCCTTAGTAAGAGCTGTTTCAGTGGAATGGGCAGCTCAAAAGTCAGAGTGAAGTAGAGAGTTGGTGTTCAGATAGTCAGTGAGTCTTTCATAGACAAGATGCTCAAGAAGTTTGGAAACATATGGAAGAGAAGAGATAGGATGGTATCTAGAAAGTAAGATGGGGTCTAGTGAAGGTTTCTTAAGGATATGTAAAACAATGGCATGTTTGAAGGTATAGGGGTAGATACCAGTAGAAAGGCAGAGGTTGAATAGTTTCATTACAGAGTGGGCCAGGGTGGAGGAGTAGGAACAAAGTGGATAAAAGTGGACTGGGTCAAGTTGAAAGGTTGTAGATGGAGATGGTGGGACTGGTTTATTAAAGCCCTCCAAGGCAGGAGAGGATCCACTTTTATCAGTAAAGCTTGGTGATTCAGCAAACCTGAAATGGATTTCTTCATTTGCTAATTGCTATGTTTGCTTCACTGGTGAAAGTGTATGCTCGCCAGTGTTGGAGAGCTTTAATAAATCAGGCTCTGATGGGAGAAGAAAGGAGACTTCATCCAGAGTAACAGGGCTGAAGGAGGTTCATGATTATATACAGGTGGAAGGGGTGGATATAGTTGTTTAATTGAATAATATGTTGAGCTAAGACATCATGTTTGATTTTGACAATTTTTTGAAGTAGGTGGCTATGTCTTGGGCAGAGAAGGTGATTGTAGGAGAAGCAGGTGTGGGGTTTAGGAGGGAGGCAGTTATTGGAAAGAGGTTTGCGTGAGTTGGAAGCTTAATAGCAGAGAAATAATTTTTATTTTCGACAATGAGTGCAGTGTTAAGGTGTTTGAGCCTAGCTTTATAGTCCATGAAGTCTACATGAAGACCAGATTTTCTCCATTTGGGCTTAGTTCATGAGCAGTCTTTTGTGTATGTTTGATGTGATTGTTGTGCAAAGGTTGAGGGTTAGCAGGATCGGGTAGTGGAAGATGGCATGGGCGATTCTATCCAGAGCCAAAGATAGATT
>NC_092859.1:56955092-56960872 GCF_032062135.1 Pyxicephalus adspersus
TCTTGATATGGTATTTTAGAAAGATTTGAGGTTAGGGACTTTAAGCGTACCTAAAGCTAGAATTTTCACTTAACATAAAAGGATAGGCAAGCCTTTTATGTGAAGTAAAAATTCTGTGTTTGTTTTTTTTTTAAAAAAGGGTGCAACAACGCTCCCTAAATCTAAATGAATGGGAGCGCAAAGCCTCCTGGGGTACCTACGTCACGCATCCCGGTAGGCTCTTGGGTGCTGCTTCTGCGCATGCCTGAGCACCTTGGGCATGCACAGAAGGAGCCCCTTTGTCAAAAAGGGAAAAAAAATCTGATCTCATGTATGTGCAGTGAGATCAATTACGTCACCCGATCTTGCACCTGGGTGGGGTGAGGTAGTAAGAAGAACCCAGAAGAAAAGGAGAAGATGGCGGCATCTGGAGCACCAGCCCAAAGACAGATACTGGGACGACGTGGGAGCCGATGGATGAGACCTCCGACCGAGTTCTTTAAATTAATTTGAGAATAGGTTGAGGTTGAGGTTACTAAAATCTTCCTGCCATTGACCTGGTCGGAGAAGAGGTAAAGCAAGACACGAATTAAAGAGGTTAAAGGTGGTTGAGGTCAGATAGAAGAAATTAGGAGTTGTCAAGGTGGGTAAGGTTGCAGAGTTTGTGGTCTGGTCTATTGTGTGTCTGGCAATATAAGTGGGGCCATTTGTGTTCTGTGTTAGCCCAAAAGAGAAGGTAATAGAGAGCAGTTTGGTTGAGGAAGCATGGTTGGGATCATCCACTGCAAGAAATAAATTACCAAGAACGAGGGTGGGCAGGTCATGAGAAAGAATCCTCCTGTCAGTGTGGGATCCCCGGGCACTAGAGGTTAAATGGTAACAAGTTTTCCCATTCAAGGGTCATCAGGATTTTCCTTTCCCCAGCATATCACAAAGCACTAGAGGTGAATGAATGGGGAGACTTGCCCAATTAAGCCTCTTGTGCCCGGGGGATCTTCTCAATGAATGCGGCCGCAGTCACATTCATTGAGAACAGTGTGCGATCCGCGGCACTGGAGGTTAAATAACAGGACTCCTGTGTTCTTGGATAGAGAAACTCTATCCAAGAACACATACAATTGGTAAAGGGCTGCAAGAGCAACCAGGGAAACGGAGCTGTCAGCTCTGTTTCCCTGATTGCTCTTTCAGTTCTTCACAGTCCCTAAAAATAACCCAAATTCTCCCACCATGACATTAATGGTGTTCAAATTCGGCATCTGAACAATATCTCCCTATTCGATCGAATAGCTGTCAAATCAAATAGTGAGATTTTTGACCAGCACTAGTTTCAAGGAAACATCCACTTCATTAGACCACAGTTCAAATATGTGTATAAATCATCAAGCTGTAGAACTAAAAACATATTAAACACGATTATGAAACACTTTTACGCAATAATTTACACAAATTTTGTTTATGACCATAAGTTGACAAAACATACTCTTTAAACCTCTGTCCTTTAATCAGTCTAAGGTGTCCAAAATTCTCTTGACTAGGGCACAGCCGATGAAGCCATGAGCCGCCCCTCCCCCAATTCAACCCAACGTACCCATTAATAGACCACACTGTTTTGTTGGATTAAATCGGCCATAGCAGCTCATTTTATTAACCAAATTTTACACATATGTACAACTTCAAACAACAAACATTTTATGACAGCCTTAAGTAACCCTTTGCTGTCCTGTCTTCCCTTCTTACCCTGTCATGTGGCCCTTCACTTAAATAGCTCCAGGCCAACTTATCCTTTCTTCACCAAATGTTATAATAAAAAATCTTCCAAAACTAGACATATATTCCAACCGAATATAGTCATAAACAAAACTGGTTAAAAGAAGGATTTCTCTGAAAACTTATACTGCTTTAAGAACTATAAAACGCAATGTACTTTATTGATGCGCAAAAAGATTACAGATATACTAGAGAATTTTCTTTATGGAATTAGTATTTGTGCATCAGCATGGAGATGTTCTATTGCCTGTGTCTTGTATGTATAGAATTGAAATATGGTCAATATATAATTTTTTAAAAATTCTGTAAGGAATTTGATGTTGGCAAAACCCTACTAGACACCTTAAGTCCCATCTTTGTTTTACTTTTGTTGTATGTACATTCTAGGGATGTGGAGCATATCCATGCAATCACACATGATTTTCTTACAACTGTTTTTACATAGTTTGATTTTTCACCAACTAAAATCTCAGCAATTATTTCTGGTAAAAGAAAAAAACACAATTTTTCACATTCCTGCTAATAAAATAGCCTGTTTTTCATTTGTGTGGTGTTTTTTTATTGTAAAAACAATTTAAAAGCAGATTACATTGTAATCTGCTTTTAAATTTCCCACCCGGACACACCCCTCAATACATCACCACTCGCATCACCACTCGCCGGAAGATGACACATCCTCCCGGGTGATGCGAGTGGGGATGTCCTGCCCGCCTCACACAGACGCTGCTGCTGCTGCTCTGCATCTCCGGGGAGATGCAAAGCACAATGCAGACCTTCTGCATTGTGCATCGCATCTTCCAGGAGATGCAAGCAGCAATACTAAATCCTGGGGGTGGTGCCAGCTCGCATCACCCCCAGAATTTACTATTGCTGCTCGCATCTGCAGTGAGATTTGAAGCACAATGCAGAAGTCCTGCATTGTGCTTTGCATCTCATTGCTGATGCGAGCAGCGACGTGGCCGGGACCCGGGTGGTATTTAAAAGCAGATTTGACCCCTGGCCACGCCCCCCAACAGACCGGCGCCCCAGCATCACAGCGGGACCATCAGATCCCCCATGAAGCGTGGGGCAAAGGTAAGGGGGGCTTCTAAAGTAACCCTGAGTGTCACTTGGGATTACCGCTTTTTGCATGTAAAATCCACCCTGAGACACACTCGGGATTACCGCTAGGGGGGTTAAAGTTCCTTTTGCAGGGCACTGAGTGCAGCTATTTCCTCAGAGCAGGGTACAGGGAACCAGAAGACGAGGGTGTTTGCCGTACAAAATGTAGAATGGGGATTCCTTGGTGCTGGTGCTGACATGGTTGTTATAGGAAAACTCCGCCCATGGTAGCAGTGATACCCAATCATCATGGTGGGCAGATACAAGGGCACAAAGATATTGATTCAAGACCTGAATACCTCTCTGTCTGCCTATTAGTCTGCTGGTGAAAGGCTGAGGAGAACTTCTCAGATATTTCCAGGGATTTACAAAAGCCTTTCCAAAAGCGGGAGGTAGATTGCACCCCATGAACTGATACTATATGCGTGGGCATACCGTGAAGAATAAAAATTTCACAGATGAAAATTGGTACCAACACAGCTTCTGATGGTAAGGCAGAAAGAGGTACAAAATGGGACATTTTTGAAAAGCGATCCACGACCACCTAAATAGCCATACAGCCAACAAAAGGTGAAAAATCCGTATTAAAATCCATAGACAGGTGACACCAAGGCTCCCTGGGAATGGGCAGAGAAAGAAGCGGTCCTGCTGGGGCAAAGGTAGATGACTTGGTCTGAGCATAGACAGAAAAGGCCTTTACATAGTCAGTCACATGCTCACGATGGTTGGGCCACCAGTGGAGATGGGAGATGAAAGTGTAGGTTCTCTGAACTCCCAGGTGACCAGAAAGTTTCGAGTCATGTACCCAACCGAAATTTTGGTGCGGAGTTGAGGAGACCAGGAGGGATAGCAAATCCCTGGATAGAGGTCAAGGCCAAAATGCTGGCTGGAGGGATGATAAAGTCTGGCTCTACAAATGAGCGAGAAAGTGCATCTGCTCGGGAGTTGGTGGAACTGGGTTTAAAGGTAATCACAAAATCAAAATGAGAAAAGAATATTGACCAACGGGCTTGCCATTGGAGTTGAGACGGAGAGCAGACTGCAAATAATGAAGGTTTTTGTGATCAGTAAAAATAGTAATTTTGTGAGGAGAACCCTATAAAAGGTAACGCCATTCTACCAAAGCTAACTTGATAGCTAGGAGTTCTCTGTCTCGGATTGAATATTTATTTTCTGCTGGAGAAAACTTCTTAGAAAAGAATGCACATGGGCGGTCTGCTCCAGTGGGGGTCTGAAAGACAAGAGCCCCCACTCAAACAGAGGAGGCGTCAACATCAATAGAAAAGGGTTTTGACACATCTGGCTTAACCAGAGCAGGGCCAGAAAGGAAAGCTTTCTTCAAAGCATGAAAGGCTTTAATAGCCTCAGAGGGCCTGTTCTTGAGGTCAGCAATGATGGGAGCTACTAGCGTGGAGTAATTTCTAATGAATTGTGGGTAGTAGTTAGTGAACTCCAGGAACCGCTGAGTGGCCTTAAGGCTGCAGGGTAGTGGCCAGTTAGAAATCGGCGAAACATTTTCAGGTTCCATGGAGAGACCCTTTTTGGAGACAATGTAGCCCAGAAAGGGCACCTTGCGAAGTTCAAACAGGCACTTCTCAGCCTTGGCATAGAGTCCGTTGTCTCTGAGTCTTTGTAGGACCAGGCGGACATGCTGTCTGTGAGAAGGAAAGTCAGGGGAAAAAACCAGGGTGTCATACAGATGGACTACAACACAGATGTAAAGCAGGTCACAAAATACCTTGTTGATAAAGTGTTGCAAGTCATTCGGGACATTACAGAAACCAAAGGGCATTACCAGATATTCATAATGCCCATGTCTTACATTAAATGCTGTCCTCCATTCCTCCCCCTCCTTAATCTGAATTAGGTTTTAGGCTCCTCGAAGGTCCAGTTTGGTGAAGACCTGGGCACCACGGACACAGTAAAAAAGCTTGGGGATAAGCAACAGCGGGTATTGGTTCTTAACAGTAACGTCATTCAGACCACGATAGTCAATGCAGGGACTGAGAGTCCCTGCACTAGCAGGGTAAGTAGCCTTAGTTACAGGGAGAAGTGTGGAACCAGATATGAGTTCCATAGCACATAGGAGTCATAGGAGTGGTGAGGAGAAAGCTGCTTGGCCTTGCATTTGGAATAAACCTCTTGAAAGTACTCCAAGTACTGAGTAGGGATGGATGGAGCAACCTCGGATGTGGAGAGAGCGAGCAGTTTGAGAGGCTTGAGACTAGTCAAACACTGGGAGTGGCAAGAGGGGCCCAAGCCAATACCTCTAGAGTGGACTGATCTAACACTGCAGAGTGTTGTTGAAACCATGGGAGTCCCAGGATGACCACAGATGAGGCCTGCGGAAGAACAAGGAAGGTGATGTTTTCCTGATGTAGCACACCTACAGACATTTTCATAGGCAAAGATTAGTCCATAGGACAGAGTGGTTTAATCCCCCGCAGAGATACGCAGGGGTTGAGGCAAAGGCTCTATAGGGCAGGCAAAATCCTTGACAAGGGAAGCGGAAATTAAGTAACCTGTCGCCAATGTGGTTCCTATCTTCAAAAGGCGATCAAAGTCATTACTAAGTAACTAAAGACTGGTTAGTTTAACATCCATAGTTGGAAAGGTCCTAGAGAGTTTGATAAAGAACACATAGAAGTGTTTCTGCTAGAAAAACATATTAAAAGTGATAGTCAACATGGTTTCAAGAAAGACTGAAGTTGTCAAACAAATTTAATCTCTTTTTATGAGGAAGTAAGTAAACAGGTAGACAATGGAGTAGCAGTTGATATAGTGTACTTGAACTTTGCGTAAGCATTTGACACAGTAGCCCACAGACAAATAATATGCAAGTTAGGATTTAGAAAAGTTAATCTGTAAACGGATAGAGAACTGGGCTTAGCCTCCGAAACTGTAAGCCCAAGTATGGCTTGGGGTAAAAAAAA
>NC_092859.1:56962972-56978025 GCF_032062135.1 Pyxicephalus adspersus
GATGCTTATTCTGAAAGGATTTTTCTAACCAGTGCTTCCGAAAAAACCTGTGAAAAAATAAAATAAGGGGGGGGGGGGGGGGGCTGCCAAATGCATAGCTGATGTTTATTGAACCAGGATGGCACAACAGATCATCACCAACAGGGGTCCTAATGCATTTCATACTGATACCCAAAGGTTAAAACTGTTTTCATTTTGTTTTTATTTTCACGTAACTGCACATAGAAACTAGTTTATTAGCCTGTAATTGGTTAATGCAGAGTAACACAGCTTCACCATGTTAAATATATTTATATTGCTAAGTTATGACTATTGACTAACTACTAGTGGAGTGTAAGTTCTTGTTTGTTAAAATGTTACTTTATATTAGGGCTTTAACTGCCAACATTGCCATTATAAAAGAGAAAACTGGTGTTATTAAGTACCGTATTTTCCGACTTTTTAACCCCGAAAATCTGTCCCAAAGTCGGGGGTCGTCTTATACGCCGGGTACTTACCTGCAGCTTGCTTCACCTCCGGCGCGGTCGAGTCCCCGCGAGTCCTCCTGTGCAAGCTGCAGAAGCTGGAGAACGCGAGCCTGCACAGGAGGACGTGAGCCTGGATTGGCTCTCCACTAGAACACGCCCATTCATTAAGAAGGAACGCGCCCATTCACTCCTTAGAGGAGTGTGGAGCAGTGTAGGCTCCTCCTGTATCCCTTCTCCAATTACTAGTACTGTACTGTTCCTTCTGCCTCTCAGTTCTCGCACAATAGTGAGATCTGACAGGCAGAAGGAACAGTAAAAATACTGGGTGTATAAGACGACCCCCAACTGATTGGTTAGAGTGGTCTGCCAATTAATTGGCAGACCACTCTAGTCAATCAGTTGGGGGTCGTCTTATACGCCCAGTCGTCCTATACGCCGGAAAATATGGTAGGAATGCACAAGACCAGTGCTAATTGTCTACACTGAGCTAAGCAACTGTTACTCTTTCTTAAAAAAAACATATTGCACTATATATATGGAAAACGCTTATAAAATATTAATGCACTGGCATTTCACTCCGGAGGTCTTTCACAGGATGTTTCCTGACACAAGCAAGAGGTGCTGGAGGTGTGGCTCTGATATTGGTACGCTACACTATATTTCTTTGGTGTAGGGTTTGGCCCATGTGTTACCTCCTATTGGAGAATGGTTAATGATTTGCTGGCGGATGTTTGAAAAACCAAAGGGTTTGGATATACCAACCATTTACTGGGGCTCCCTATTTGTGAATTAGCGAATCGCTATAAACGTTTAATGGCTCATATATTGACGGCAGCCAGATGTCTTCTTTTCCAGATGTTGGAAGTCAGATTTCATCCCCAACATGGTCTGCTTTACTTGATAGTATTAGGAATATTCAACTCATGGAATGGCTTACAGCTAGGCTGTATGATCTGCTGGATAAGTTTGACATTATCTGGGCTCCATGGGAACAGTAAGTCTACTCACCCTGGTCTATTTGATCAAGGAAGGCCCCTGAACACACCCAACTCTTTGAAAAAGTAGTAATTACGAAGTCACCACCTCATTGAAATATACACCTGACCCATCTCTTTTTTCTCACATTCTTGTTTTTCTTTTTTCTCTACTTTATTCCTTCCTTTCTCTTTCTCTCTGACTGTTTCTATTTGTATGGTTTGAACTATCGGTTTATGCAAGAAGCCTATTATCTCAGCTTACAATATCCTTTACAGATATAAATGGGAAGAGGCTATGCATATTGTTCAGTGAACCTGGTTTTTCTGTTTGTAAGGGAGTAGGTTGCGCACCGGTTACCTGATCACTTTGAAAAGGTTTCGCGATTTTTGAATAATTTGTTTAAATCTCCCTTTTGTATATATTAGTTTGTAAACAATAACGGACATAATTAATATGATAATACAGTGTACTTAATGTTATTTCTTTTACATTGCCTGTTTTGTCTCTTTTTTCCTTTCTTTTTTTATATTACATGGCTAATTCTTTTTTTTTTTGTTTGTTTGTTTTCTCTGTATTTTATTGTTGTGGTTTATTTATTGTTATTTACCATGATACCTGTATTTTTTTTCTGGAAAAACTAAAAAAAATTTCATTTGAAAAAAAACATATTTAGGTCTTTGCAAATCATTTTTAATAATTAAAATGTCTCTTTAAGCAGTTCACACACATGAATAACTTACTGCCTAAAATGCATATAAATTTGCCAACAGTTTTTTTTTGTAGAAAAATATCAGCTATTATTTGCATTGGTAGCTTGCCAAGGTACTTAGCTAAGTATTCAACCATTAAAATAAACACATTGTGCACTTTCGAATATATCTAAATGACATTTTCTATGCAATAACATCATACTGTAATTTTGCTGCCAAAATTGTGTAGGCTCTTGACTTTTTCTGTCTTTTTCTGTTTTCCACTAAGTGTTAGAGTAGGCTTATCCATAGTACATAATTACATTTTCTATCACTTCAGTAGAAAATGAAATATTTGCATGCCTGGTTAACGTGTCAATTGAAGCAGCATATTGATAATGTTTCGTATAATATTTAAAGTGGTGGTATAAGGCAACAATTAACTCTGAGCTTTATGAAAACATTGCATACTCATTGCAAAACTTTTACATCACTAATCATTGCTAATCAGTTCATTGCTTGTCTAATTGATATTCTTACAGGAATATTTATCTTTATATATATATATATATATATAACTAAGCAAATTCCAAGAAAAGATGTTACTAATATAACTAGCAAGTCCTCAAATTAGAGCATTTTGCCATATGCAAAAAAATGTTTTACACATTGGATTGGACTTCAATCATTCACAAATAGTTCATATTTAAAACCCAATAATGCATGATATTTTTCAAGGGCATATTATATAACACTGTATTTGTCCATGTATTATGTTTAGTACAGTGACTGATTGCTAGGGATCAGTGAAGCTTTTGCAATGAAACTACATGTTTTGTATTTACCAAAATTTCACCTAAATTGGCTCACAATATCATCTTGCAGCACTACAAATTGTTTTTCAGTAAATCTGCAATTGTTTTTAGGCTGGGAGCAAAAAGTACTATTAAAAAAATTACCACTGTGTGACAAGGCATTGTCCTAATGATGTGACTTAACAACCCAATATAGTGCGTTCTTGTACATAATTGGTCATTCTCCACAAACTAAATTTTACCATATTCACTAAGCTATGTAAATTACACAGTGATAATTTGCTTTGCTAAGTGAATCACCTAAACGATGGTAAAAGTAACATTATATACATGCTTCAACCTTCACTTATGGGACATCAAATGTCCTGGTTTTCTATTTTTGGAAGGCTTATGAGAGAAAAACAACCTTTGCTTATTTTTATTTTAATAATAAATGTCTTTCAATCTATTTGTTCATAGTTTCACAGTACTTTTTGGATCCTGACATTTAAAAGCAATGTTGTTTTAAGAGTTTACTAGGAAGAATAATTCTGGTGTCCCTAATTCTGTCCTGCTAAAAAATCCCAGATCTGATTTGTTGTATCAATGTACTTTGTAAATTAATATTGTACAGGTTGTCCCCGGGTTACATACAAGATAGGGACTGTAGGCTTTTCCTAAATTGAATTTGTATGTAAGTTGTTACAGGTAAATTATTTTAATAAATGCATTTAGGACAGATGTTTGACTTAAAATATTATTACACAGTGCGGTGTAACTTGCTACATAATTTTCTACGCCGCAATAATTGCAGTGCATCATTTGGTCCTCTAATGGAGCAAGATTCAACTACAGCCACACCAGGTGAAAGCATTAACCAATTCACTGTTTATGTGCTTCCACTACCAAGCTGAGGTGAGTAAGTCAATTATATATCGTGGGCCAACATCTAAAATGCCATTCAAATCTGCAAAAACCAGCTGATGATGTGGAAATCCTCCTCGGGCAAGGCCCCCAGCCTAAATGGGTTAACTCTTTTGTATTACATATGATTCCTTATATGGTGACAGTCTTTAATCCTATCTGGAATGGGCAGTTTACCATGGACTCTATAAGAGCCCACATACCAGTAATTCACAAAAATGGCAAAGACCCTTTGAACTGTGCTAGCTATAGGCTTATATCCCTACTAAATCAGTATTTAAAGTTGTTCACAAAACATATTGCTTTGAAACTACAAATTATGATCTGCAAGTTGATTCACTCTGACCAAGAGGGTTTCGTTCCACTACAGGAGGCAAGGGATAACACTATTACGGAATTAACTGGATTCACCTGGCCAAGTCCAAGGACAGTCTCAGGATTTTTAATATCCACAGATGCAGGAAAAGTATTTACCAGGGTGGATATGAATCAAACCTTGCAGCACATAGGGCTAGACCACCACATGTTATTCTAGATCCGTTCCTTGCCAATGACATGTCTGGAATATTCCAGTTGAATTTTCTGCCCCTCAGTAATCAGATCAAGGGAGATCTACAGAGATGGTCCTAGATTTCTCTATCTTTTTTCAAACACTTCCTATAGGGAACCTAAGTTGTATTTGATAGAGTTAACTCCTGCCTGTTTCAGTTTATCTGGGAAATAGTGCACCCCAACTGAACCTCTTTCTTGTATTTAAGCTAAAATCCTCAGGTGGACTGGGCATCCCGGACCTCCTTAGGTACTATGTGGCTGCTTACCTGGTCAGCCTGATTGATTGGATGCACACAATAGGTCCCTTTAGAGCAAGAGATAGCATCAGTGGGTATGTCAGTGTTACCATGGCTTCCTAAGTTCATGTCATAGACTTTTGGGCAACATGACCTGATAGGGCCAACCTGGAGTCTGTGCCAGAAGTACTTCCAAAATAAAAATGTGTCTTTGTCCCCTTCACTGTTGTTTCCCATACTGGGTAACCTGTCTTTCAGACCTGGAAAACAAAGAATAACCTAGAGGATAAAATGCTTTTAGAGCAATCCAGCCTGGATAAGGCATCCCAGTATATTCAGCAGGGGTCTTGGATGCAATACTAGGAGTTAAGGACTTTGGGGGGTCCTCAGGTGTATGGAGGCCAGGCAATTACTAATTTCCATCAGTCCTTACCTCCAAGCAAATGTTTTTCCAGGCAATTGACCCCTACTAGTTTGTCATTGCCCCCCACCATAAGTGTTCACTCCTTATATACACCAGTGGGAGGAAGAATTGGGGGTCTCTCTCGTGACTTTTCAGAAGCAGAGAATTATCTGGATGGCGAATCATGCCTTTATTAGCAGCAGGTTTCAGGATGTTAACTGTGAAATTTTAACTAGATGGTACAGAACACCTGCTTGCCTGCATAGGTTTTTCCCAGAAGTGTCTGGGCTCTGCTGGAGATGTCGGGAAGCAGAAGGGTGTATGATGTACATTTTCTGGTCCTGCTCCATTTTGAAGCTGTTTTGGGAGTGAAAGAGATTACTCAAGAAAATCACTAATTATGAGATACCAGATGATCCGACATTCTATCTCTTGCAACAAAGCCCTTTCACACTTACATTCCACAAAACTTCTGTAGTAAAACACCCTAAAGCTGCTGCCAAGGCATGTATTCTGTTAAATTGGAATTCGTCTAGCTGCCCCTTGGTGTCCCAATGAAATTATGCTCATAGAGGAGCTCATTGCATGCATTCATTATACAGAGGGGAAGTTTGGGGTGACTTTTTTGTTTTTTCTGTAAATCGTTTTAAAATCTACAGAATATAGGAAATACCTTCAGCCAAGTCCAGAATGTAGATAAATGTAAGATGATGTTTGCATTGTTATGCATACCATGTTAAGGAATTCAAAATATAGTGTCTCTGCGGTGTACCACTCACCTTGTACCATTTATGATGTTTGAATGTTTCAACTGTATAACTTTGTTTGTCTACAATGACCCACTTTGTTTTGTATGTAACTTACAAATCCTGTTTTCCTTGTGGCTAGGATAAAGCTTCTTTATTTTAGAAACAACAAGCAGCAAGGGAACGTGGCTGGAAGTTGTCCCGAATGGAAGCACTGGTCGGAGTGGGTACTGTGAAAGGGGCATAAAAGCGACGTCTTGGAGATCTACTGAAGGATTTAATCATCAAGACCATGATGGGAATGAGAAAAGGTAATCGAGGTTTAGGTAGAGTGGCGGAATTATTCCCGGCCAGTACCTAATCTCGAATCCAAGATACAACGACACATTAATGACAAGCAACCTGAGAAATTGTCATTAGAACCCCCTTTAACTGGATCATCGACGGCTAATAGCCCAGCTAAATCTAAATTCCGCAGGATGGATCTAGCGCCTGTGGAAACCCAGGTGAGGGATTCTACCAATAATTTGGCAAAAAATCAGACCCCAAAACTAATTTTCCTACTCTGGACCAACCTATATCTGAAAGGAATGTAGTATCTCTGGGAGGATCTCTGCACAAAGATTTCTGAGATGATGCAACATTTCAAATCAGAATTATCTAATATTGGCCACAAAATAAATTACGTAGAAGACAAAATCTGTGAAGTAGTGGGAGCATATCATGCATTGGCAGATGGGCGTGATTCTATAATAGAAGAATTACAGATAACCAAATCAAAATTAGCAGATTTAAAGATAAATCTCGCCAAAATAACATAAAATTTAGAGGAATTCAGGAATCGATTCAAGCAGTGGTCCATGATCCCAGCATCCATCTACCAACAACACCACAAGGTGAGCTAATCATCAACAGGGCTTATAGACTGCTAAAACCCTCTTTCAATACCTCCTAACCTCCCAAGAGATGTACTAGTATGGATCCACCACTTACATAAACTGATGTCATTTTCCAGACAGCACAATTCACTACCAGATCCATATTCTACAATTTGTATGTTTGCAGACCTTTCTGCTGCCACTATATTAGCGAGAAAGGCATTCCATCCAATTACTAAGGCCCTTAGAGAGCATAACATCACATATAAATGGGGATTCCCAGTGAAACTACTTATTAGTAAAGATGTGAAAGTAATAAAATCGTAATAAAAGTAATTTTCAATTGTGAAAATGGTGTAACCATCCTGGAACAATGGGGAATCAAAATTTCCCTATTGGAACTACCAACTAATAGGAGCTGCCTTAGCCAAGAATGGCAGAAAGCTAAACGCTGACCTCTAATGGACACTATATGTTACCTAAATGTTCTTCTAAAATTTTCTCTAAGGCCTTCTAATCAACCTCAGATGAGGCTCCACTTCAACTGCAAATACTCCCTCACTAAGTATGATGAGTGTACCGATTAGGGATGAACGAGAATGCTGTTTTTTGATGTTTGCGAGATTTCAGCCAAATTTCACAAAACCATCAGAAATCACTATATGAAGGATTATCACGGCTGCATTCAAAAATACAGTAATAATGGATTCAGACTATCCCTATACTATCCCAGATTCCTAAATCCTGCTAAAGGAACCTTTCCTAGTGATTTTACACTAAAAATAAGTATAAACATTTTTTCAAAAAAAAATCTGAAATTTAACATTAACTCAGATTTTGTAATCATTCAAACTAAACTTGGTCAGAATGTTTACAGCTCTAAGCACCTCTAGTATTTACATACAACTACGTATATGCTGCCTATATGATTGGGCCTATCAATAAGTTGCTCAGACACAAATGATTGCATTATAGCATAGGAAAGATAGTAAATGCATTTTCCCAAAACTCAGTAGTGGGAGACAGTAGACTAAATCAGCTTTCATCCAATACCAGCGGTCATCATGTCAGCCAGTCCAGCTGACAACACTGACAGCTTTCATCATTAAACAGCTATACCTGTCATTGAGGGATTTAGTACTACTGATTAAAAAATGCTAATTATAAGTTTCCCCACAAATCCAACTGGAGTTGATCCAAGTCAGAATTTACAGTTTTAACTGCCTCCCTTTTAGGGGGTTGCAGTAGTACATCAAGAAGTATAGAATGAACTTTTATTGCAAAATGTTTTGCCAACTGTGCCTACCTTGCAGGTTTTGGGGTAACCTTGAGGTACATAAAAATGTTCAGACAGGACATATTACCTTGTTAATATATCAAAATATTTAATAGATAGTTAACAGTTTAACAGATTACCATTAACAGTCTTGTGATAGTTCACTGTACCTATTACTGTTGACTTTTTGGAGCAAAAAATACTAAAAGAAGAATTTCCTGAAATATTATAGGGTGGACACACCTATTCATTAATTTACTTTTGTTTCTGAATGGTGTTCCCAATAACTGTGAATTGAATAGCGCTGATTGATGTTTTTATTTCACTATACATCTTGTGTACATCTTGCTCTTGATTAACACTTTGAAATGCAAATTAGTTTGCAGTGTACTCTACATGTTGCCACTAAGTATTTATTTTTTGTGATTAGTAATATTTCCAAACATTGCTAGGTAAAGTATAAAAAAATACAAAAAAAAGGAAATTGCTATATAGATACATTTTCAGTAACTATATATTTTAAATATTATCTGATTTTCCTGAAAAACGTAACTTAATATTGGCCATTTCACTATACTAATACTTGTTTTATCCATGATAAATATCCACTTAGTAAGATTGTGCTTATTTGTTAATACAAAATGTAAAATAAACTTTTTGGAAAAAATGTGTTTTGGAGGATGGATGACTCATAACACCACTCTTTTTGTGGAGTAATACCATACAATTATTCTTCACATATCTGTATTCTATCAAAGTTAGCCAAATAACCAGACAAAGGAAGCACAACTTGCTTAGGCTGATATGAAGTTGCTTTTCTTCATTTGAATGCAACCAATGAGCATGAGTGTTTAGAGAGCCAATCAGGTGTCATGTTGTTTTGACAATGAGCCAAGCAGGTCACAGTAGGATTGTGCTATTGATGTTATGTATTGGAGCTGAGAGAAGAAGGACATTTGTCAGTGTGGTATGTGATTGCTATCAAGTAGCTTGTTTTTTTTTTTTTTTTTTTTTTTTTCGTTTTTTCATTTAGTGAGCTTGTAAAATGTACTAAACATGAAAGAAATGGCACAAAAAGTTTACTAGTCACCTAGAAAGTGATGTAAAATAGTAATAGATAGATAATAGATAATAGTATAGAGAGGTATCATAAGAAAGAGGTAATTCAAGAGGATATGTAGTCCTAGAGTGGTGCCCATCCTTAGTTAATACACAAATGAAAAAAAAGGAGAAGCAAAGAAGGCTTTTTGTAGGGCATGTAATAGTGGCTGATAATGCAATATTTTATTAAAAAACTAAACAATGTTTCACTTGGAGTACAATTAAACACAATACAAAATATTTATAGTTCACATTTATTTATTATACAATTAACCAAGCTTGATGGTACACTGATAATCGGTATATTTAATAAGTGTAATTACGTACAATATCTCCTGTCCGACGTGTTTCGCCCTTTTTGGGGCTTACTCAGGGGATACGGAGGATAAGACGGTAGTGTTCAAGCTTGATTTTTCATGAAGGTAGTCCTGTTAAAAACACTGGTGGAATAGACTTGGTGGATTGACTGCTTGGTGAGGATAAGTTATCTGTAGAGAGATGTAAAAAACCTAAACAGAGATTCGCTCTCCAAAGTGAGATGATGAATATGGGTAATATGTCAAACACCCAGGATAACTTCTATGGTATTAGAGAGAGATGAGGTTTCAAGTGTACAGGAAAAATGGGGTTGGATATTGTTTTTTTTTTTTAGATAAAAAGGAACAGAGTGTCCTATCAGCAGACAACCAGCCAGAAATTAGAAGAAAAATAACCAAACAGGGCATTTCTAAATTTTTGAAGAGGTATAAGGTGACTCAGTGAGTAGAAAACCACACTGGAAAAGGCAGGAAAAAGAAGAAAAGAATGAAAAGACTTTCCCTAGATGACAGAAGGAAGTCATCTGGGTGTATACAAGGTGAAATGTCACACTGCAATGTGAAGATAAGTGGAAGGACTGTTCGGCGTATACTACAGGAATTTGGTCTAAATGCTAGAATTTCATAAAAAAAGCCATTTTTATCTTTGAAACTAAGTTTTAAAAAATTAAACTGGGCTAAAACCCATTTTAACTGGGCAGTAGACCAATGGGACAGTGCTCTTTGGAGTGATGAGACCAAAGTCTCCCTGTTTGGTGGTGATGGCATAAGATACATTAGGAGAAAATTGGGAAAATATTTGCATCCTGATTGCATTACACCTACCTTGAAACACCGAGCGAGTTTTATGATCTGTGGTTGTATGACATCGAAAGGTGTGGGCAGAATGTGTGTGATTACTGGGAATACAAATACCCAAAAATACTCAAATGAAATACTTGGGCCCAAACTGATGCCTTCTGCACGTGATCTTTTCCAAGATAATGAAGGATTTTATTTCACCAGGATTCAGCTCCATGTTATGTTGCTGCTGTTTTCAAAAAGTTGTATCAGGATAATTATATTTCACTGCTGGAATAGCCTGAGAATAGCCCAGACCTTAAACCAATCGAAAATCTATGGAGCCAACTAAAGAAACAAGTTAGTTAGAAGCAACCAAGCAATAAAACCCAGTTAAAAGAAGCATTAATTCAATCCTGTTTTTACAATATAACAACTGCATAACTAAAAAATTGGTTTACTCCATGGGAAGGCTTTGTAGGCCATAATTAATGCTAAAGGTTACCTAATTAAGTATTAAGGTTGCTAGTGCTCCAGCGTGCCCTCAGCACACGCAAAGGTGCTGACACTTTACTGGAAGCAGGATCTGCTTGTGATACTTGTGAGCCATAATTACTTACTGCATTACATCATACTTTCCCACAATCTCATTGGTTACAAGTGTGCAGACTTTACTACACATGTCTTGGAGCCTCTACTAATTGTCGCCATATCTCCTTACACCCTAAGGACATTTACCTGTCAATAACACCATTCTTGGTGTTTTTGCTGTATATCAGCATCCTAATGCAACACACTCCCTCTGGAGTCCATATGCAACACACTCCCTCTGGAACTCCTTCTATGCACACCTATATAATAAGTGTATTTTTTGTCTACTTTTGCACTAGCAACCTAAAAACCATTTAGTTCTTAAGCTTAAGCTCTCCTGAGGACGCCTAGGAAGGCGAAACGCTTCACGACTGCTTAGGACATACACGGTCGATAGCCAGAGCAATTTTGTCTAGTAAATATACTCCAGTCGGTTGACATATATCCAGACAGGATATATGCTTTAACGAAGTATGCAAAATAATTATGTATGGAATTTGATTTATATCAATACATAATTAATGATTTTACCAAAAATCCCATGAGCTGAAACCTCTTTCTTTCTTTTCTCTTTGCATATTTTGAAAATTTAAAGATGTAGCTCAACATTCACTTCTGGAGGGTCAATAACTCTTTTAATTTTAATCTGTCTGCAAAAGATGCAACAAAACTAAAAACTGTCCAGTGAAACCGGTGTGTAACCTGTGCGGAAGTTCCGCTCATCTGTTTAAAGGGTGTCCGCATCCGAATGATCCTGGTTATACATGGTCCAGCAATATAAGTAAGTCCCGCATTGACTTTGGTTTTTGCCATCACTCTATCACTTCAGGGAAAATCACTTCCCCAAGCAACATTTTTTCAGATCATAAGCCATTGCATTTTTAATGCAATTTTCTAAAATTATCAGTTACATCCTAGGGACCAGGGATCTGGAGGCTAAATATCCCACTTCTAGAGGATCCTGGGATCAAAACACAATACACATTAGCATACAAGTCATAAGTTGGTGGGATAACATAAAAAAAAACTAGCTCCTTCATAAAGGAAAACAGGAAGCAAGAAGGAAAGTAAATTGGTTCCAGAGGCTAAATACACAGCTCCAAACTTTTATTAAGTTTAGCAAAAATGGCATAGCAAGGGTTGTAGGTGCCTAGGAGCTTAAATTAGAATATGTTGACCAACAAGTCTTTTCTGAAGTTCTGAGTGAAAAAGAGCTATTAGTTACCATCAAGAGCTTTACCAAAAATAAATGTCCAGGTTATGATGGTTTGCCGATTGAATTTTATCTGTCATTCCGGTATCTCCTGAAAAATAACTCATGTCTGATTTTCCGTGAAGTTTTGTCATCTAAAAGGTCTCCTAACTCCTGGCTATGAGCCGTCACCACTCTGATACCTAAAAAAGGTGACCTATCAAACCGGTGTCCCGTCACCTTGCTCAACACGGATTAAAAAATCTACTCCAGGATTCTGGTAAATAGAGCCAAAAAGTTGTTGATAAATTTATCCAGGGTGATCAGGTCTGTGGGATCCCTGATAGAAGTGCACACGATGGTCTAAATTTTTTCTGTGCCATGGCACTCAAATGAGAAAAAGCAAAAATTGGCCTTTTTGTCCTCAGACTTCTAAAAAGCATTTGAAAAAGTTTCAGTTATCAATCTGTGGAATATGTTGAAAAAAATGGGTTTTCCTGTTACACTAATAAACCAAATCAAATGTGTTTAGAGAGGTGCTTCCAGCAAATGATGGCTTTCTATCAGATGATGTTCAACTCAACTCAAGAGTTAAACAAGAATGCCCTCTCTCTCCTCTTCTATTTCATTAAGAAAGGACAAGGTTATCCAGGAAGTCCCCATACCAGGGGGTGGTGGTCAGTCCGCCAATATTGCTGTATACATGGACGATGTTACTGTCATCTGTAACACAGAGGCTGCTCTCAACAGGGTAGTTGTAAACACTGAAATTTTTTTTGCACAGGCTCAGGATTCAAGCTAAATATCAACAATTGTAATTGTCTTTATCTTGGCCAATGGCACCTTCAACATCTAAAAATTGCAACATTATGTCAAGCTATCAAAATTTTGGGAGTGTCTTTTGACCATCAAAACAACGGGCACCTAAGCTGGAGCATGGTTCTAGGAAAAATAAGCCAAAAAAAATTGAATTCTGGAAACTACATAACTTAACATTAGAAGGTAAAATGCTGGTTGTAAAATCAATAATTCTGCCTCAATAACAAAACCTAAGTCTTGTCTATCCACCATCCCTCTCCATGATTAAAAAAATACCAGAAATATCTTCACATTTTTTGGAGCTCATCTGTTGAGAAAATTAAAAGGTCAACTGTGCCCAAAAGCAAGGCAAAAAGGGGTAAAGACCTCCCGGATATTAACATCTTTCTGTGGTCCAGTTTTTTCTCCCTCTGCTTCAATTGCCTCCAAACCAAATCTATAAACTAGTCATATTTTCTCAAGTATGCACCTGGTCATGTGTTAGGAGGAGGGGATGGTACTAACCACTGGTGTTGGTCGAATAGCTCACTATTCGATTCGGCAGCTATTCGCTCGAATATAACAAAATTATTCGGGTGGTCGAATGTCAAAGTCGAACACCAATAAAGTCAATGGGAGGAAAAATTCAGGTTTTTTTCAGCACTGTCTAGAGCTTCTACATCCTCCAAACAGATGTAAAAAGATACATTAATAAAGGATACATAAAAAGATACATAGTAAAAAGATACATTGTAAAAGGATACATAAAAAGATACATTATAAAAAGATACATTGTAAAAGGATACATAAAAAGATACATTATAAAAAGATACATAACAGTATTACATACCCCTGTACTTCACATGAATATTAAAGAGCACCTGTCACATCAATTTTAGGCTAAAGCTAGGTACACACTTCCAATAATTATTGTTAGAAAATGAACGATTANGACCNATCAACGATTATGCACGATTATACTCGAACAATCATATTGTGCACAATTCTGTAAATGCTGTAACAATATGATCGTTCATATATAATCCACCAGGTGTGTCCACACGCTAGATACAATCGTTTGAACGATGCAGGGAGGGACATGTAAAGGAGAAAGTGTACCGCAGAAACATGCACGATCACTGAACGACTGTACACAGGATAGATAGTGAAAGATCGTCGGCCAATCCAGCCAATCAGATCCACCGTGGCGGTCGTTTATTTCCAACGACAATCCTCGTTCGTCGGCGTCCTTGGTCACTTTTTTTGGCCAATCGGTTGTGCGACATTAAATAAAACCTAACTCTAATTAGTGTTTCACAGAGTAAATAGTGTACCAACACAAAGAGAAACAAACAATTGCTCCAAAAATTTGGGATTTTCAAGGACAATTAGTCAATTTTAAAATCAATATGCAGATTTTTAGACAAAAAAAAAGAAAATCAACCTTGTGTTTCGCTAACAATACTTCTTCAGGGGTAAACAGATAGAAACATTTTTTAGTGTATTCAACAATGCATGTGTGTTAAAATACATATTTAGCTCACATAGTATACAATACTGTGAATCACACAAATAGGAATGGAGTTTCTCCAATTAATTTATGCCTGAAGGCCAGTTACTGTAGAGCACGTCCAAAAGGGATACTAGTCAGAGGTTGCTCAGAACTAGGGGTTATCTGTGCAGTGATAAGGGGTCTGAGTCATAAGATATCATTGTTCTCACACACTTGAGATATTGGCCCTCATTCATCAATGAAATGCGCGTACGCTGGACGCGCATACGTCCGCGCCGGTCAGTGACCTCTATTAGCATCAGTCGGGCCCGAGTTTTAGTGAACTTGCCTGCTGGTTTCCTGCAAAGATCTTGAATACTGCAATTAAGCCAAATAATTTTCAGCTGCACGATTCAGAAGGAGATGTTAACCTCAATGATGAGGTGATAGCAATTGATTAGCGCACACCTGTGCCCTTTTCTGTGCGCATCTCCAGTCCATTTTACAGGTCAGTTTGAATCTTTAATGCTTGATGTTTTTTTTTTGTAAGTGTTACCGGTACTTTTTAATGTTACAATCTACTCCATCACTCCAACTTGCTTCATTTATAGTTACATTTGTTGCACTTCTTGTTACTTTTTCTTTTGCTTACAACACTGCAAACTAATTTCTATCAAGCTGGATATATACTAAGTTGCACTTTCAAATATGTCATCCCACAATAGTGTGTGTAAAAAAAATATGTGAACAAACATTTTTGACCTCATAAAAATTTCGTTACAGTTTGACTTTAGAGAAATCAAATATTTTAGTAAAGGATTATAGGCAAACATGTTATA
>NC_092859.1:56979323-57030082 GCF_032062135.1 Pyxicephalus adspersus
ACAACATCAAAGCTCATTGATTGCCAAGCTCACAAGCAGGGTCAGGCACTCTTAGAAATGAACAGATGTTGTGTTGTTACTTAACTTAATGCTCATAAATACTGTATGCATTATTTAGGTGTTTACACAAAACAAATAGTACTAGTATATCAAAATTCCAAGGCCAAAATAAAGGTGGAAAACAAGGAAGTGAAGGGTTGCTGACTCCATGGACAATATAGTAATGAAGACAATTGTCTCCTATATAAACCTATAACAAACAAGTGGATTAGGAGCTGATGCAATCACATTACTAGAATATAAATAACAACAATTTCTGAAAAATTTCAAGTTTTTTAATGTAGCTGTCATAATCTCTGATAAAGTTTAAGAGTTAACATTTAAAATACCTTCCTCTTTTATCACCCTAACCTTTTTAATTTTGTTCTTTCCACCCCTACGTCATCTATAGCTTTTAGATTTTTTTTGGAGTGAGTCTGCATCCCAACTTTTCTGTTGGAAAGGTCATATAGCTGTATCATTATGTTGAAATCCCCAAAAGATTCAAATCTAATATAGGTTTCCTCCACTTTCACATTGTTTGCGAAACACACCTGAACCCTAAAACTATGCATCTACCAGTAATATTATTCCACTAGCAGTAGAATATTCCACCAACAATAGAATTATTCTACTAGGCAAATTTTCTATTTGACTCAAAACCGATTTTTTCAAACTTGCCTACCCACATTCTTATGTCTTTTAAAACCATCACTACTTCCCACCACTACATATCCCCTCTGCTATTGTGTGTTACTTCCCCCACCTCCTAGATTGTAAATTCTTTGAGGCAGGGTCTTCTCCTCCTCCTATGTCGCTGGCTGTATTTGTCTGTCATTGGCAACCCCTATGTAATGTACTGCACTGCGTTATATGTTGGCGCTAAAAAAATCATTCATAACAAAAATTATTCATAATATTATTAATAATAATAATAATAATAATATTTTTTACCTACTTTATTCTGCTTAAATATCCTTGGCATCAAACTGCAAACCTCTGACAATGACAAGTACAGTGTACAACTCATCAAATCCAACCAGGAAATGCTTGGTTGTCCTAAGGGTGGTCAATCTGGATGGGTCAAGTAGTTGTACATCACAAACCACTTGCTCCAGGGTGACCCACTGCTTAGTCTTTGCATTTCGCGGCCGGTCTACAACTCTGACCAGGTGGGATGCCACATAATACTTGTAAAAGTCTGGAACTCCCATCCCTCCCACCTCTTTGGTACTAAAGAAAAGTCTGCGAATAAGTCCGAGTGTCTAGTGTCCCCATATAAATTGGAATATACTCGCGTGAACCTTGTTAAAAAAGGATTTGGGTATCCTGATCAGCAAAGTTAGGAATAAATTAAGAAATTGGGGTAACACGTTCATTTTGACCACCTGGATTCATCCAAACCATGACAGGGTCTTAGATTTCCACTTTAGTAGATCTGAATTAACACAGGTCAATAAAGGAATTAGATTCAGCTGAAATATACGTGCTGTATCTTTCGACAGCCGTATCCATAAATATCTCCGTCCCTCTCGTGTTCATTTTTCTAGATGAGAGCATAGCTGGTCAGGGAGGGATATGTTCATGGCTTCTGATTTAGTTTAGCTGATTTTTTGATCCTACCTGGTCGGAGTATACTAGCTCCTGTATTACTTTCTGCAACCTCATCGCTAATATCTTGGTAAATAGTTTGAGATCCTGATTTAAAGAGGATATGGGATGATAACTGGCACAACTGGCTGGATCTTTCCACTTCTTCACAGTAATATGGGCTCTAAGTGAATCTTGGGGGAAAGTACTACCCTTCGATAGGCCATTAGACAGTTTCCTGAAACTGATTATAGTATTTCAAGGAAAACCCATCAGGGCCTGGAGCCTTTCCCAAGGGAGTACTGGCAATGGCTTTTTACGAGGGGGTGCTGAGAAGTTCCTGGCTTTGCCCCCCTCCAGATGAAATAGAAAAATAAGTGTGGGGGCATATGACAGCCTAATATCTTGGTATGTAAATGTGCAAATATCAGCTCTTTGTGGTTCTTAAAACTGTTTTTTTCTTTTAGTGAGAAGCTGTGATGGCAGGGGCACTTCACACGAAGATGTCATGAACACTGGGGGAGAAGTGCCTTTCCTACAGCACTGTCAAAACCTGTATATCTCATTTCAAGACTGGGCATTTCACCATTGAAGATGAGCCCCGCAGTGGACTCCCCCAACCTCAACTGACCCGGCAACCTGTGATGCTGTCCATGAGCTGATTATTGAGGACCGGCGAAAATCCACAAAAAAGATAGCCCAGATACTTGACATCTGGGGACTGAGGATGAAACCTGGCTCCAGATCTATGATCTTGAAACCAAGGAACAGTCAAAGGAATGGCGCCACAACAAGCCCCCGCAGCCGAAGAAGTTCCAAACCCAGAAATCGTCCAAAAAAGTCATGACGTCTTTTTTCTGGGACAAAGACAGTGTTCTGTTGGTGGACTACCTACCTCAGGGATCTAGTATCACCGAACAGTATGCTAACCTCCTCGACCATCTGAAGGGGACAATTAAGAAGAAACGCCATGGAAAGCTGACCAAAGGGATCCTTTTTTTGTAGGACAGTGCACATGCGCACACGTCCAACGTTGTGGCTGCCAAATTGAACACCCTAGGTTTCCAGTTGGTCCACCATCCCCCCTACTCACCTGACCTGGCCCCTTCGGACTATTATCTGTTCCCGAATTTGAAGAAACACAACAAAGGGGCAATGTTTTGAGGACATTTCTGACATCAAAGATGCTGCTGAGAGCTGAGGTCTAGAAAAGCTGTAACTATGCTGTACCAAGTGCATCAGTCTCAGAGGGAATATGTTGAATAAATGTGTTATTTTATAACTCTGGCTCTCTTCTTTCTGGGCAAACCCAGGAACTTCTCAGCACCCCCTCATATATCTCCTTGCGTCCCATGAGTGCTTCAAGTGGCTCTATCTCCTCTGCAGAAAACTTGGGTATTTTAACATGGTTCAAACATGTTTGAGCCCCTTCCATCAAGGAGGTTTCCTGATTCCTGGAATCATGGTTAGGTATAATGAATAGCCCCACATAAAAATTTTCAAAATTCTTAGCTAATTCACTTGGTAGCGCTTGCTCCCATTATTATCCACAATACAATGTGCAGTGGCCGGGTTTGGGGTGTCCCAACGCTACGCTGGGTCCCCTGGACACCGCCGAGGTGTCACCACATGTTGCTGCTCTCCGGAAGGGATGGTAAGGCGTGGTGCACCCCAATGGGAAATAAGTCCAGAGAGACAGAGTCTGAAGTAAACCAGGGTGCTCCTTTACTGGAGGAATTCAGGTACAAAACAATACAGGCGAGGCATTAGGCTGGCTTCTCCAGTCTCCTCCCTGGCAGAAGAAAGGTTTGATGCTGAGGAAAGGCCTGAGCTAGCTGTCCCTCTTTCTCTTCAGAAGGCTAGTACCCTGGTCCAAGGCTGGTGATCCAGGGTCTGTGGCAGCGTATCCTTGTCTGAGTGTCCTCTTCTAGTCCCTCAGTAGTCTGGCAGAGTTTCCTCTTTCTAGTACTGTTCCCTAACTGCAGCACACTAGGGGCTCTGACTGCTCTCCTTATATACAGTTTTTGCTAGACTAGAACCTTCTATAGGGTGGAGTGGAGAAGCTCAGCACAAACAGATACATTGTTTCAGCTCCTGTCTGGTATAGACTTAAGCTGCGTACACACTTCCAATTATTATCGTTTGTAAATGAACTTCAATGATATTCAATGGCAATGACAGCAGGTTTTCCAGACAAAAACAAGTTTCCAGCCATAACAACAGAGCTACAACCAGACATTTTTAAAGGTCAGGGTGTCTGCTTTTTGGTGGTAAACAAGTCTGGATTTTTCCCTCAAAAACATAGTCCTCTTTAAAATCTATGGCAGCTGTGTGTGTCGTTCAGTATTCATTAACCCTTTCCACAGAGCCATGTAAATACAGTGATAATGAACAGAATATATATATATCACAACATAGAAAATGCAGTTACACCGTAATAAACAGTGTTAACCCTATCAGGTGAAATGAAGTAAGAAGATTTAACTTTGCATAGGGGAAATAGGCAAATGTCCAACAATGTCCAAATGTCCAAGTACTCCCTGCTCCAGGGCACTACAAAAGTACAAGCGCACATTACCTCTGACCATGTAAAGCGCATGCCAGAAGGCAACCACTTGTTCCCATGCTGTTTCTCTAAATCACGAATCTTGGTGAGCAAATTAAAAATATCCTGCTGTCTAGCTTTTTTAAAACAGGTACCATGCTTCATAAAGTTGCCTCTGATAAAAGCCTTGTGGGCCTGCCACACCATCACCATCTGGGGTGTTGTTTGCTTTAGTGTTCCCAGTTCTGCATTGATCTCACTAAGCACTATTGTACCCCGCAGTAGAGACTCGTTAAGAGTCTGAGAAGAACATTTCCCAAATGGTGCAGCCCTTAATGTGGTGCAAGTCAATCTGGCAAACCCCAAAATGTTCAATCTGTGAGTATGTCTGATGAGAGTGGGGAAAAAAAGGTGTAAACCCACTCTTGACAGTTAAGGATACGCCAAGCATCCAGCAATTGGTGCTGAAGCATAAGATGTGTCAATCATCCCCCCTCCTCCCTGGTGCTCCCCCATGAAAACCTCTGGAAGTGTCTGCTACAGGTTCAGGTAGAAAATTAAAATCTCCACCTAATATCAGGGTACCCTCCATAAAATCCACCAAATTCTCTAGTACAGACCCCAGAAACAATTCCTGATTCAAGGGAGGCATATAGACTGTAGCAAATGTAACCATGTGTTCTCCTAATAGGCCTTTGATGCTTAAGTATCTTCCCTCTCGATCTCAGTTAACCTCTCTTAGTTTCCAAGGCAGAGTGTTTGAGATTATTATGGGGACACCTCTTTTTTTAACATCTTTAGCACAACTATGATATACTATAGGGAAACTTCAGTTATCTAGTGAAGGTGCACTTTAAGGTGGGTTTCTTGAAAAAACGCTACTTGTGTTTTCAAGCTATATAATCTTGTCAAAAGCTCTGTGTACTTCTCAGGTTTAGCCCTTGTACATTTAATGTAAAGAACATAAACAGGTTCCTTCATGAGTCGTTAGGTGTAGCTACAAATAAAAGGAAAAACAAAAATATGAGGGAATTTGGAGACAAAAAACACTGATCAGGGAAACAAAGGGGAGAGATATAGAACAGGTGCCAAAGTACTAAAATCAAAATGATGCTCAGCACCTTACTAACCCATCTTAATATATAAACAGTTATGTCCTGTCTCTTAGTGAGAGCATTTTAGACAATTAAACAATTACATGTTTAGAGAAATTTTAAGACTAACTACAATTTGTAACAACAGTAAATGACAGTAATATCTCGACCACGAGTTGTGGGCTAAGAAGGTAAGATCTCACCCATCTGTCTTCTCCAGAAATGTTTCGGTGAAGTAGACCCCCGGGATTGAAGGCGTTTTTTAGTTGCAAGTTGCCAGGTATCCTCTGGAGGTTGATGCACTGATGCTGCGGGCATGCCTGCAAGCTCCGGAAGGTTGAAAGTGTCACACAAAACTGGTAAGACCTCGATGATTCAAATTTTTTATGCTACTTGTTTGTGTCTAAAATGTTTTTTTTTTGTTTTTTTGTTTAAGTCTAATTACGTTCTCCAAGATCACAGTTTTTATAGTACTCAGGACAGCTTTGAATTACTAGCATGATAAAACAAAATTTTTTTTTTGCAGTTATTGCACGGATAGAAATAAAAACTACAAAATAGGATATAAAGACAAAAATGAAACAAATGAGACAAGTTCATTCTGAGGATTTATGTACGTATTAAAGTTAAAAAAAATGTATTGTTATTTTCAATTTTAGAATAGACAATGGTTAAGATCTCCATCTGTTTTTATATTTATGTGTGTATATGTATGGTATATATTATTTTTTTAACTACAAAACTTCACCTCCATAAATTTGATGAGTGAGTTTATGAAGTGTAGAGTTAAAAAATTAAGCAGCTTTTTTTTTTTTTGTTAACAAATGAAAAGGTTGATTATGTACCACATATTAATATATGTGCAACTACTATTCTATAGATGTTTTCGTATTTTTACCCACTAAACTTTCAAATGTTATAATAAAGATACTCTGTTGAGGTTAAATGGCAATAACCTTGTTAACCCCCCTGGCGGTAATCCCGAGTGGGACTTGGGGTGGGAAAGCTATGTAAAAAGCGGTAACCCAGAGTCACACTCGGGGTAATTTTGGGGGTCCACCTTACCTTCGCCTCTCTCTCTAGCGGCGATCGGACCGATTACTGTGCATGAATTTAATACATAATATTACATTACATTTTGACTCAAGACTTTTGAGCCTCAAACTTCTTTCTTTGCTCCCTCTGAGTGATTTTTTTAAATTATTAGTATTAAAGAGGGAGGCTCAACTGTACACTTCTTGGACATATAAGGGACAATAGGAAGTACCCTTATCCTCACCACCCCTCCCGCCCTTACCTCCTGACATTTTCAAGACTACTGATGGAGCCTTCAACGTGATTGTCCTGATCATCAGCATAAAAGGAAATCATACAAACTAGGTTTTTCAATGACTTCTTTGTGATTAGTTCTGTAAATATACTGAATATAGAATACATTTACATTAGGTATTTCAAAAATTTAATTTTGTAAACGTAGGCATATCTAGTTAAATTTGCTTTTTTTTTTATGTTTTATTAGTTTTCTTTGAGGTTATTATTGAGGTCATTATTTCAAAAATTGGAGCCAATCTAGCAAAAAGAATACCATCTTTGGAATCTATGCATCAAACATACCCTAAAATGTTTGTTGACCAGTGTTATATATCACATAAATATTATGCTGCCCTGTACTGAATGATACTTTTTCATACTGTTCAAAAAATTTTCATCAGCAATTTAATCTTGAACTGGTATTTTCCTAATTAGTGTGAAAAGGAACCTTGTGTGTTGGATTTTAAAGAGGGACACAATCACTAATTTTGCACCTAAGGCATGGAGACAATTATATTATTCCTTATTGACTGCCAACAAAATGTATCAATATCATGGCTACACCTATTCTAGGTAGCCAATAAGAATTTTTGCATAGAATGACAATTAAAGTTGTAAAACAAGCATGTTGCTGCAAAAGTATCTTTTTCCAGCACACAGAAAGGACACCAGGGGCCTATTTAGTGGTATGTTGGGTAGTGGCATGCATGTAGAGAGAATCTTTCCTTTTAGCCCTTTAAAAACCAAATTCTATTGACAATACCACCATCCATTTTATTCATCTTAGGCAAGATACACTTGGTGAGGAAAAATATTTTGTACATCTGTACATTTACATTGGAGACAAATTAATATTTTTTTATATGATGGGTGAAGTCCCCCTACAATGTTAGTACATTCTAAAAAGATAATTCAACACTGTACTTATGAAATTCATCACAAGGGAACTAAAGGATGAAATAGCTTAAATAAAAAGGGTTTTGGGAAAAGGCTTGTGGAAATTCAACTCGATTAAAGACCCCATAGTGAGCAGCAGCGGGAAACAAAGTGATTCAGAAGCTTTTGAGGTATATGGGAGTTCTGGAGTCAAAAAGTCATGTCATGTAATGAATTGAAGTATTGAAGTAAAATATACAGAGAGTCAGTTTGCCAGTATCAAAGCTTTTATTTCAGCATTTTGTGTAGGTAGAAAATGAAAGATGATAAGATAAGGTTAGTTTATTGTTTCAACACATGATTCTGTTGGAGTAATAAAGATGCACAGAACTAAAACTGGAGTAAAAAACGAATGTATTACACATGGCCATCTTGCCAATAAGGGTAAACAATGTTACTTTTCTTGGACTCAGAATAAAGCTTGCTTATTTATATAATTATAAGTATGAATATGTACATCCATGTTCCTAAACACAGCCTTATGTGTCTTCATCAGTGAATGATTTCTAGGTATATGCTAACAGCCACACAGCTGGAATGAAAAAATACCATTTAAATAAAAATTACAAAACATTAATTATTTTAAACTAGTTACACATTCAAAACATTATTAAAAAAATACTTATTAAAAAGAAGCTCTTTCTGTAACAACTGTACTAAAATCAAATTACTGCATATAATTAAACAATGATTTTATACACGTGTGGTAAAATAATCCAAAACAATTCAGTACTGACCTGAGTATCGTCTATATTTTGTTTAAATGTTACTATTTCACCAAAGATACTAATCTAGTACACAAGTAGATAAGCTAGTACCCCATGTTTGGATAGAAGCGTGTTTGTGCCCCCCCCCCCCCCCCAATATGCTAAATTAACTCAAAAGCCCTTTAGTAAACAGCAAGTGCTCCAGACCAGGGACCCAGGGATGTTAGAAAGTGACTAGGGTTTTCATTACAACTATATTCCCTATAGTAGGTTTGTTGAAAAGCACTGTTCTCCAGAAGTTTCCTGAACAAGTCTATTTTTTAAATAAAAAAGCAGCTACAGTACTTTATATTAAGGTATAGACAAAGACCATAAACAGAACATATGAAATGCCTAGAATTTTTTATGGTTTAACAACTACTGTTGGTGTCACAGTGAACAGAAAAAGCAATCTAATTCATTTTTTAACAGGGTCCCATGTATGGGTAAAAACTTTCTTGCTTAACAGGTTGGGCACTTTCATCTAAACTCCCCCAAAGCCAGAACCACTTGAGTAAAAGGCATAATCCTTTCCAGCACATAATGGCAGATTAAAAAGGTGGTTTTATTATTTTAGAGTGTTAAAGATTATTCTTAACTTAAGGGCTATGCTGAGTGTATATCATGTAAGCATGTTATAGCAACTATTTCAAGAACATACAATTTTGAAATGTTGACCTTTACATAAATAAATTCATCTACAAGCTTGTTTTTAGTTTTCACTGCCCACCATGTTGAATAAAAGAATAAAAAATAGATTTCCTAGACTCCACATTCACATTTTTATCAGCAAGTGTTCATCTATGATGACTACATACTTTACCACAAATTGATAAACTAAATTACTGACAGTGATGCATAGCATGATTTGGGATTATGGGCACACTTAAATACACATTGCAAAACAAAACAGAAAACAGGCATACAAATAGGCAGATATATGGGAGTGATTTATTTTATGCATATATTCATAAGCAATCAAGGAGGAACAGCATTACATCATGAGTATTTTTTGTAAATATTCATGTAATTCAGTGAATATATAAATAAGCACATGTTAAAATGTATCTGTATTTAAAGCTATGCATCTGTTAAAAGACTGCCATTACCAATAGTGGGGACACACAGCTCTATCAGAGACATGGTTATTTTAAATTGTATTGTAATCAATATATTATATGATGTTAGTGAGACAAAACTGTTGTAATATGTGTGGTATGGAAGAATGTGCAAGGGCAATAAAGTAGACAGAATGGAAATGATGTGAAGCATGCTCTTGAAAGAAGTTAAAAGAAATTGATATAACCTTAATTACCTAGCCTGCTACTATGTAGGAATATAAAAGCAAAAAGAATTATCAGAGTGAAATACACAAAAAAGATGAGACCTTTTTTCATCCTAAATTGACAGTAATACTCCTGTGCATCTGTAATATTACTCTGCTATATAACAGGCTATCAGATTAACATCATTTTTTGTTGAAGTCATATTTTACTCTGCACTTATTTTGTAAAAAATCATCATAAAAGTTTTCAGTAAAAGCAGCTTTGACTGAATACAATATTACTGTATGTCCATATCTTTAACCTTGGCAAAACTATCACACCATTCCATAGGCTAACTACACACTGTAACATTGTGTTTTATATTTTACCATAGCCATTAGATATGCATTCAGAAGACAAAAAATATGGAACAAGTGCACCTGTATAGTGTAAACCTTGTATGATTTATATACATAAATATGGAACAAGCGCACCTGTGTACTGTAAAAGCAAGCAGTAGGTGTCCAGGAATATTGCTACTCTTAAGGTTCTGAAATTTAGGACTTCCAGCTCCAGGAGTTACAGCCCATGTGACTTCCCCTTCATTAACCCCCCCTAGTAGTATTCCCTAGTGTGGCTCGGGTGAATTTTAAGTACCAAAAGTGGTAACCACGAGCCACACCTCGAGGTAGCATAGAAAAAAACCTACCTGCTCCCCACGATCCAGCAGCGTCCCCCAGTGATCCACAGCCGGCTTTTGCATTGCATCTTTGGCTTGATCGATGTGATGGGTGAAGCGTCAGTATTCTGGGGATGCTTGGCATGGTGGGAAATTAAAAAGCAGAGTACATTGTAATCTGCTTTTAACACATTGATCACAGTGATATAGTAATAAAAAAAAGTCCAAATAATAAATAATAATTCCAAAAGTTTTTCTATTAGTGCATGCAACAGCTTTGTCCAGTGCCCTGATTTACTGCTTGTCCAATACCAGCCCTGACCTTGGTCTGACCTTTGCCTGAACTTCTCCTGACCTTTTCCACATTTCCTTATTTGAACACTTGTCTCTTACCTTGAACATCCCTGACTTCTCACTGGAAACTTGACCACATCCATGGCTTCCGAAAGGCATCTCGCCAGCGCAAAAGCCATTTTTGAACAGCTAGAAAGCAGCGATAGTGATTTAGAATCGCTTGTAGAAATCGAGCGATGGTGAGTCATTAGGAAACTTGTCATCAGACAGTGGCAATGAAAGTGAACACAGCAATGAATCTGAGTTTAAGGTCAGTGATGTGCAAACTTGGTGCTCTATTGACCTTGGTAAGGCTCAGGCAGTGCCCCCAAGATTCCCATTTACTGGAGCACCTAGTGTGAAAAGAAATGCTGAATGCGACGACCCCTTGGCATACCTGCAAATGTTTCTGACCGATGAGGTTATTGAAAAAATAGTTGCTGAGACAAACAAGTATGTCGAACAACAATTAGCTGCTCCACACCTGAGGATTGCTAGAGGAAAAAAGTGGGAACCAGTGACCAAAGATGACATTTGGCTAATTCTGGGCTTAGTGATCATTCAGAGAGTGATGGGCAAATACAAATGAAATACTTGCCACTCCATTCTTTGGCACAGTCAGGTCAGAGTACAGATTTACCCTATTAGTGAAATATTTACACTTCCAAAACAACAAAGTATTTGATGAAACTACTCATCCTGCACCAAAACTCAAGAAAATTTAGAAAGTATCTCAAATGATTCTAAAAAAATTCCAACAGTCCTAGGAGCCAGAAAGAGACATCAGCACAGATGAAAGTCTAATAGCCTACAACGGGAGGCCCATCTGTGTGCAATACATTCACCCTGATTCATCAATGAAATGCGCGAACATTCGACGCAAGTACGTACACGCCGGTCAACAAGCTCTATTACCGCGAGTTGAGCCAGAGTTCTAGTGAACTCACCTGCCGGTTTCCTGCAAAGATCTCAAATACGCCAATTAAGGCGATTAATTTTCAGCTGCGCGGTTCAGGAGTAGATGTTAAGCTTAATGGTGAGGTGATAGGAATTGATTAGCGCACACCTGTGCCCTGTTCTGTGCGCATCTCTAGTCCATTTTACAGGTCAGTTTGAATATTTAATGCTTGATGTTTTTTGCGTAAGTGATACTTTTTTATGTTACATTCTACTCAATCACAAACTTGCTTCATTTATAGTTACATTTGTTGTTGTTTTGATACTTTTTCTTTTGGTTGCAACACTGAAAACTAACTTCTATCAAGCTGGATATATAGTAAGTGGCACTTTCAAATATGTCATCACACAATAGTATGAGTGTAAATAAATATGTGAACAAACATCTGTGACCTGATTAAAATTTCATTCTAGTTGGACTTTAGTCAAATCAAATATTTTAGTAAAGGATTATAGGCAAACATGGTATAATACATGTATTAAGGAACATTTAGTGATTTCACTTGTGTGTGTATGGCAAAATACATTTAAATGTATAGAAATACATGCATTTTCATTGGTACTGTTTTAAGTGGACTGGTTTGTGTGTGTGTGGGGGTGGTTACTTAGGTAAGTTTGCTTGGATGGTATGCATTGATGTGATTTTTTTGTAATCTGCATTATTGTTAGTTTCATCTGTTCCTGCAATGTTTGTGTGTCTGGTTTGTTATGCCTGTTTCTGTTGTTTAGCAATTCTTCAGCAATGTGTTGTCATTTATTCTACAAGTATTGAGTACAAATGTCTGCATGGTTTCCACACCAAACTCCTACTTGACCCCCCTCATTGCCTTTGTACCATTGTCACATATTGGTATTTGAATGTATTAGGTACTATGTATTATAGTCCTTTTCTGAATAAATTGTCATGGTTTTTATTTATGTTTATTTTTTATAGTCTGACATTTTCACTTATGTTGATTTGCCCCCACACAACTCCTCTGTTCATTAGTGGTAGTGTTATAGGTTTGTTGTCATTGTGCTGTGCTGCCTGATCTTAGCCATATTGTATACAAGCACACTTCTACTTGCTGTCCAAACTGGTTGTCAATTTGTTGTCCAGCTGAGTTGCATACTCATTCTAACACACCTGATGGTAATGGAAGGAGGCCCAGGTTACCAAGCACAACATAGTTACATAGTTACATAGTAGGTTAGGTTGAAAAAAGTCCGTCAAGTTCAACCACTAGGGAACTAAACATATCCCAAATATAAAACCCTATAGGACATAGCTGGTCCAGAGGAAGGCATAAAAACCCTTGAACAACTTGCTTCAACAGGGGAAAAAATTCCTTTCTGATTCCATGAAGCAATCGGATGTTCCCTGGATCAACAGTCACTGTTATTTTTACTTTAAAGCCTTAATACCCAGTTATATTCTGTGCTTCTAGAAAACATCCAGCTTTTTCTTAAAGCAATCTATAGTAGTCACTGAAACTACTTACTGAGGGAGCTGATTCCACATTTTCACAGACCTTACAGTGAAGAATCCCTTCCTTATCCGGAGCTTAAACTTCTTTTCCTCCAGACGCAAAGGGTGCCCTCTTGTTCTTTGTAATGATCTCAAAGTGAATAATGGGGAACAGAGTTCTCTATATGGACCATTTACATATTTATACATGGTGATCATATCTCCCCTTAAACGTCTCTTCTCAAGGGAGAATAGATTCAATTCAGCTAATCACTCCCCATAGCTGAGCTCCTCCATTCCTTTTAATAATTTACTTGCCCTTCTCTGCACTCTCTCCAGTTCCACAATGTCCTTTTTGTGAATTGGTGACCAAAACTGGACTGCATATTCCAGATGTGGACTGACCAATGCTTTGTACAGGGGCAGGATTATGTCTCCATCTCTGCAGTCTATTCTTCTTTTAATACAAGAAAATACTTTGCTAGCTATATTGCAGCTTGGCTTTGCATGCTGTTATTAAGTCCATGATCTACCAGAACCCCCAGATCCTGTTCTATTTCTGACTCCCCGAAAAATGCTTTCCCCCTAGAGAGTATGAGGCATGCATTTTGTTAGCTCCCAAGTGCATAACTTTACATTTATCTATATTAAATGTCATTTGCCACTTGGCTGCCCAATCAACCAGTACATCCAGGTCTGCATGTAGATTATTGACATCCTTTATGGACTTAATACCATTAAATAGTTTGGTGTCATCTGCAAACACAGAAATGGTACTTTTAATCCCAAACTCTATATCATTTATGAAGATGTTAAACAGTAAAGGTCCCAACACTGAACCCTGGGGTTCACCACTAATAACCTTAGACCATTCAGACTATGAATCATTAATTACAACTCTCTGGATGCGATCTTTAGGCCAATTCTCTATCCATTTCCAGATTGACTTTTCTAAACCTATCGACCCTAACTTGCATATTAACCATCTGTGGGGTACAGTGTCAAATGCTTTAGCAAAGTCCAAGTACACTATATCAACTGCTATTCCACTGTCTACCTGTTTACTTACTTCCTCATAAAAAGAGAGTAAATTTGTTTGACAACTTCTGTCTTTCTTGAAGCAGTGCTGACTATCACTTATAATAATATTTTCTAGCAGAAACTCCTCTATGTGGTTCTTTATCAAACTCTCTAAGACCTTTCCAACTATGGAAGTTAAACTAACAGGTCTGTAGTTACCTGGTATTGACTTTGCTCCCTTTTTGAAGATAAGATCCACATTGGCCTTACACCAATCCATCTGTACCTTGCCAGTGACTAAAGAGTCTCTAAAAATTAGAAATAATGGCTTTGAAATAACTGAGCTCAACTCTTTGAGGACATGTGGATGTAATCCATCAGGTCCTGGTGCTTTGTCAACCTTAATCTTTCCCAGCTGCTTCTCAATCATATCAATTCTGAGCCTCTGCCATTTTCCTTAGTGTACACAGAGCTAAAAAAAAGTTTTTAGTAAATCTGCCTTGTCTTTATCCCCAGTTACCAACCTAACGACATCCTTTAAGGGCCTACTTGCTCAGATCTGAACTTTTTGCTAATAATATATTTGTAAAATTTCTTTGCAATCAGTCTTTCATTTTGAAGTTTTGAACAGTTTATCTCCCTTTTTCAATTTTTGTTATATTCTTTATAGGTTTCAAATGATGAAGGTGATCCTTCATTTTTATATTTTTGAAATGCCCTTTTCTGGTTCCTTATGGCTTTTTTAACATCATCTGTAAGCCACATATGTTTTAATTTTAGCCTCTTAAACTTATTACCCATTGGAATATATTTTTCAGTTTTCTTGCTTTCCTTTTTCCTTTTTTTTTCAGTTTTTGCTTCCTGTTTACAGCTAACATTAAATGAAATCATTATATGGTCACTGCCACCCAGATTCTCTTTTATTTGCACATTTGTTATAAGCTCTGCATTGTTAGAAAGAACTAGGTCCAGCAGAGTATCGTTTCTAGTTGGGGCTTCTATAAACTGTACCAAAAAATTATCTTGTAATAAATTCACAAATTTCCTCCCTTTTTCTGTTCCTTTAGTGTCATTACTCCTCCAGTCAATGTCAGGGTAGTTGAAATCTCCCATGATTAAAACACAAAACACTTTTTGCTGCTTTTTCTATCTGTGCTAGTAGTTTTTTTTCTTCCCTAGCACTGGGGGGCCTATAGCAGACTCCAATCATTAATTGTGTTTTTTTTTTAACCCCACCCATAATTTCTCAACCTCCTCGCTTGTTCCCTCCGCAATTTCCTCTTTCACATTCACTTTCAAATCACTTCTCACATCTAGACAGACACCATCACCCTTTCATTTGACTCTGTCTTTACGAAAGAGTATACCCAGGAATATTGACAGCCCAGTCATGCTAAGAACAAAGCCAGGATTCAGCAATGCTAAATAAGTCATAATTCTCTTCACTCATTAAGGCTTCCAACTCCCCTATCTTGTTTGCTAGACTTCTAGCATTGGTGGACAGGCTCTTTAAACCATTGCTGCATTTACCATTCTTGTTTTCCAAATCATTTTGTTTTTCAGTACAACTAGTACTGCACAATCCAATGTTTGTTTGTAACATGGGAAGCTCCTTACAATCATCCATAATCCTCCCCCCAACTATCCGCAATCCACCCTCCACTAGTGTCTGACCCCTGACTAACCTTTCTGCCACCTTATTTGACTGTCCCACCCCCCTCTGTCCTTGTTTAAATATCCCTCAACTATTCCCCTAAATTTTTCCCCTAGCCCAGCAGACCCCCTTTCATTTAGGTGCAAACCATCTCTGGCACACATGTTGTACCCCAATGAATAGTCAGCCCAGTGCTCTATGAACCCAAACCCTTCCCTTCTACACCAGGACTTAAGCCATGCATTTAGCTGCCTAAGCTTTTTCTGCCTTTCCTGTGTTGAGCAGGGCACAGGCAATATTCCAGAGAATATAACCTTCAACTTGAAACCTAGTTCCCTAAACTGATTTTTAAGGATCCTCCATCTTCCATTTATATTGTCATTGGTTCCAAAATGGACCAAGACAGCTGGGTCCTGTCCAGACCCTCACAGTAGTTTGTCCACTCAGTCCACCACATGCCGAACCTTGGCACCAGGGAGACAGCAAACCATTCGGTTTAAGGGATCAGGATGACAAACTATTCTATCAGTCTTCCCTATGATAGAATCCCCTATGACAACCAATTGTTTTTTCCTTCCTCCGTTTCCCTCCCCACCACTACTAGGATGTGCTGCTCTCCCCGCTTTTAGGGGTAGCAGTAACATCTAGAGTTACCACCACTGGGTCTGCCACTGGCACATCTTCACATGACTTTGCAAACATGTTGGGGTGCTCAAGCCCAGGGCTGGCCTTCCTTTTCTGGGTGCCCCTACCACTCCCTCTAGTTACATTAACCCAACTCCCTACACGTTCATCCTGACTAACCTCTCTACCCTCCATATCTAAGCCAATAACATGCCTGCTCAGTGAGCAGGAGACCCCTCTTAAGGTGATCTAGTGATTTCAGTGTTGCAATGTGCTTTTCCAGCTCTCCAATGTGAGATACCAGAAAGGCGACTTGCACACATCTGTCACAGTGTTATTCACCTAGGAGCTGTTGCTCTATTTGTGCATACATGTGACAGACTGTGCCCTGAACCAAACCTTCCACCTTGCTACTGTTTCTCCTGTTGAGAGTCAATCATGTTAAGTCCATGATTAAAAGTCCACTTGATTAAAAGCCCACTTGATTAAAAGTCCACTTGATTAAAAGTCTACTTGTTTCACAAGCCAAACAGTGAGCAAGCTCAAAATGAGTGCCACAGGAACTTAAATCTCCTGTGAAGCCTTGACTACTCCCCCTTGGAGGTCAGCAAGGAAGAAAAGCTGTTAAAAGAAAACTGACAGTCAAGCAAACACCTCTCCCAAATGAACAATATTCACAATATGCACAATATAAGCCTTCTGTTTTTTCTAACTCCACTTGATTAAAAGTCCACCCTTTTCACAAGCCAAACAGGGAGCCATCAAACCACATTGATTGCCAAGCTTTGATTGCCAAGCTCACAAGCAGGGTCAGGCACTCTTAGAAATGAACAGATGTTGTGTTGTTGCTTAACTGAATGCTCATAAATACTGGAGTGTATGCATTATTTAGGTGTTTACACAAATAGTACTAGTATTTAAAACTTCCATTTTCTTGCTTTTCCATCCCTTCAGGATGTTTCTGCAGATTTGAATGGCATTTTAGATCTTGGCCCACTATATATATTGACTTACTCACCCCAGCTTGGTAGTGGAAGCACATAAAGGTGGATTCCTTTTTTTAACCAGAAGCAATATCATCCATGAATGTTACTTGTAGCCAAGCTAATGATATCAGAAATCATAGGAACAAATAGGCAATATTTTCAATGTGAAGCAATATGGTCCAAAAAGCCCTCTTTGCTTATTTCTTCTTAAAATTTCTCTTTTCAATGTATATGTACACACATCTAAATGCATACATACATATTTTGCTTTATGTGCACTCATGTCTATACATACATGAGTGCATATGAAGCAAAACAAGCAATATACACAAAAAAATACAAACGTACCTGAATGAGGACTGTGCAAAAGTGCGGTGCATTTTTCAACTGATAAAACACAGTTGAGGCGCACATAGCGGGCCTGCCGGGTGGTGCACAACTATGAGCTACACACTCCTGAAGTTTGGAGCACAACTATGCTCATCAAACAACTGAGTTTTAACAAGACAATTGTGCTGTTTTTAGCCTTACAAATAATTCAGAGAAAGGAACAGCTTAAAAACAATCACAAATGTCTTTTTAAACTGTGGGGCTTGACTACGCCTCTTCCAATATTGTAACCCAAGTACTTGCCTTCTTCTAGACCAATGCTACATTTCTTGGGGTTCGCATTCAACCCTGCTCTCCTCAAATCATTAATCACTGCCTGTACTTTGAGTAGGTGTGTCTCCCAATCCAATGTCATCAAGATAGGCAGAAGCGTACTGTCTATGAGGCCTCAAAACCCTGTCCATTAGTCGCTGAAATGTTGCAGGAGTCCCATGTAGTCCAAAAGGCATAGCTACATATTGGAATAGGCCATTAGGTGTGGAAAATGCTGTCTTCTCTTTGGCAGCTTCTGTCAGGGGAATTTGCCAATAACCCTTTGTCAGGTCTAAGGTCGTAATGTAACGGGCTGTACCCAGTCGGTCTATTAGTTCGTCCACTCGTGGCATCGGGTATGCATCTAACTTAGACACAGTATTCAGCCTCCTGAAATCATTACAGAACCTTATGGTACCATCAGGCTTTGTAATTAACACAATAGGGCTTGACCATTCACTATGAGACTCCTCAATTACTCCCAACTCCAGCATCTCTTTCACTTCTTTTGAGCCTACCTCCCGTCTGGCCTCAGGAATCCTAAGGTTTGACATGGACCCTAACCCCAGGTTCAGTCCTGATATCGGGTTTTATGAGTGGTGTCTGCCCTGGCTTTTCAGAAAAAAACCCTATGTTCTGAGTGACCAGCTGTCTGGCTTCCTTCTTTTGGACATTGGACAGAGTCGCGGCTATTCCGACAGCAGGCATTGCTGCCCCAGTATTGATGGGTGGAGCAAGTTCTGCTGCCAGGACTTGCCGGTCTTTCCAAGGTTTTAACAGATTTATGTGGTAAATCTGTTCTGGCTTCCTTTTACCTGGTTGGTATGCTTTATAGTTCACTTCTCCTACTCTTTCAATAATTTAAAACGGACCTTGCCATTTAGCCAAGAATTTACTCTCCACGGTGGGGATGAGAACTAGTACTCAATCTCCTGGCGCAAATTTTCGGATCTTGGCCCCCCTATCATAAATTATTTTCTGTACTCCTTGAGCCCGTTCCATATGTTCCTTAACAATTGGCATGACTGCTGAAATCCTGTCCTGCATCTGTGACACATGCTCAATTATTACACTTTTGTACGGTGTGACCTGTCCTTCCCACGTTTCTTTAGCCACATCTAATAAACCATGTGGATGGCTACCGTATACCAGCCCAAAAGATGAAAACCCTGTGGATGACTGCGGTACTTTCCTTATGGCAAACAGCAGATATGGGAGCAAAAAGCCTGCAAAGTTCCTTCATGACATTAGACATAAAGGGCATCCCTTGGTCTGTGAGTATTTCTTTTGGAATACCAACCCGACTGAACACATGGACAAGTTCCTTTGTGATGGTCTTTGATGAGGTATTGCGCAAAGGTATGGCCTCGGGGTAACGGGTAGCATAATCCATTATGACTAAAATATGTTGGTGACCACGAGCTGACTTTATTAGGGGGCCAACCAAATCCACCCCAATGCGCCCAAAGGGTATTTCAATAATCGGCTAGGGCACCAAAGGGCTGCGGAAATGGGGCATAGGGGCTGTATTCTGACACTGAGGGCAGGATTCGCAATACGCTTTAATGTCTCTATGCATTCCAGGCCAGAAAAATCATTCTAAAATTCTTTCAGTAGTTTTCTGGATCCCTAAATGGCCACCCATCATGTGTCCATGTGCCAGATCAAGAACGGTTCTCCTGTAGGGCTTTGGAACCACTAACTGCTGTACCACCTCCTCTCCCTTCTTGTCTAACTGATACAACAATTCATTCTCTAGAGCCATGTAGGGAAAAGCAAGCCTAGAACCAGACTCCACAGGATTCCCATTGACCACTTTTATATTTTCTCTGGCTCGCGTAAGGGTAAGGTCCTGCAATTGTTCACTTTGAAAGTCGTCTTTTTTAACGTCTAGGTCAGGCATATGCTGAAGTGTTACCCCTTCAGTCTCAGTCTCTGACGTGGACTCATCTAGGTCTCTTGCCATAACAGAGAATGGAAAAGGGGTGAAGCTATCTGCCGGTACCTCAACTACATCCCCTAGTGGGGAATCCTCTAAATGTTCTGATCCTATATCAGATGCTGTCAATATCTGCAGTGCACCTCTTTTTGGTTCCAACTTGGGACTCCCATAATTTCCAAAAATGTGGAAAATCTCTCTCAAGAATAACTTCATGCATTAGTGCTGGGACTAATCCAACTTTATGAAGCACTGACCCATAGGGAGTTGTAATATAAGCAAGGGTTGTCTGGTATTCACATGTATCCCCATGCACACAATTCACAGTGAACGTGTCTGAGGGGCCTATAAGGCCTGTTTTCACCAGAGTTACTACACTCCCTAAGTCTAGCAGCACCGTCACACTTTGATCATTTACTTTTAATTCACACAAATGTTTTTCCACGCTGTCTGAACCTTGCGCAGTACACACCACTTGCGCACACATAGACATGCGGTTTTCATGAAGGCAACATCACAGTACATAGGTTCAGTAGTTATAGGACAGTTCACTGCAATGTGTCCCAACTCATTACACCGAAAACATCCTATAGGCCCTTTGTTTACCCCAAAATTATACACCTTGGGCTTTCCTGAGCCTACAGTCTCATTATCTTCTTCATTTCTCCCAATTCCCTTAAGCCCCCGAACAGTCTTATCAGGAACTTCTGGAATCCGTGGGGTTGAGGGCTGAGAGTTTTTACAAGATCCTCAGCTGCAGAGTATCGCTCCACCAAATCAACAAGCTGGTCTGCTGTCTTGGGGTCCCCATGACTCACCCACTTCCTTAGGGCTGGGGGTAGCGATCTCAGGAACTTGTCGAGGACCACCTGCTGCACCACGTTGGGTGCTGATAACATCTCTGGTTGTAGCCACTTCCGGGTCAAATGGATGGGATCGAACATCTGCAAATGAGGTGGTTTATCCATTTTATATGTCCATTGATGTACTCTCTGGGCTCTGATTACTAGGGTAACACCTAGCCGAGCCAGGATCTCCGACTTAAGTTTATCAAAGTCCTGGGCAGCCTCAGGTTCCAGGTCAAAATAAGCCTTTTGCGATTCCGCAAGAAACGGAGCGAGCAGTTCTGCCCACCGTGCCTTTGGCCATGCTTCCCGCACTGCTGTCCTCTCAAATGTAGCCAGGTAAGCTTCTACATCATCTTTCGCTGTAATCTTTTGCAAAAAATGACCCACCTAGATAGTGGTCCGCTCTTTTCCTGGCTGTATCACTGGAAGACTTGCCACACGCTGCACCACTTCCTGCAAGACTTGGCAGTCTCTATTCATGGTTAGCTGTGCAGACAGTAAGCGGTTTGCTTCTTGCTGGGCTGCCGCAGACTGTATCAGGGCCTTTATTACGTCATCCATTTTCAGACTTTAACGTGCTGCCCGCATCCTCCACCACTTGTGAGGGTTTATGCTCAGGATCGCATTTGCGGGGTCAAAGGACACTTGTCTGGTTTATCCAATTCAGATAACACACCGAGGTGTAAGTTTTAAGCTGTCTTGTAGTCAGGTTTATTGCAGATTGCAGATAAAATAAAAAAAAAAAACAGCAAAAGAAAACCTCGCCTGTCCAGCACTTACTATACATAAGACGTTCCTGTCTATCAGCTGGAGGGCTTCTCCCTGTCAGCTCAAAACAAAGCTTTCAGAAACCTTTTACTCACGTTGGAGCTCATTCACACAGACCGACCTGCTGTGTCCCCAGGCAGAGAGCCTCTGACTGAGCTCCTGGCTCTGTTATATCCCCCACTCTAAGTGCTGCTTCATTAATTACCACACAGGTGAGTCTTCCTCCTGCTACTTCATATAGGAGAGGAATCTTGGGCAAATATATCTCCCTTCCACCACCAATCTTGCCTTGGTGTCACAATATATACAAATATATATATATATATATATATATATATATATATATACACACACATACATATTTATCTATAGAAGCAAACAAGAACATTGTGTGTGCTTGTGACTTTTGTGGAGAAATCTAGTCCGATGGCAAAGCCAAGGTTTAGCCTGCAGAAAAACGCAATATTTACCCCGGCGGCTCCTCCGATCAAGCGTTTAGATAGGCGCCTATGTAGAGGAGCTGAACTCAGTTAACTCTTGCCTAACAGGAAAGAAATAAGTCATTTTAAAATATGCTTTTTTCTTAGCGCATATAGATGTTTTAAACATTTGAACAGCACAAACATTTTTTTTAAGGCTAAGGGTAATATGTGTGCTATTTGAAAGAATGCTTTTTTAGGGGAACAGTGACTTTTAATGCAAGCTCGCCAGTGTCAAACTGCCGGGGATGCGCAGCTCCAGCAGCGAGATCATTTTGGCTACTAACTTCCACGCAAATACGCCAGCGCCTGAAATTTAGTTGATAAATTGATCGAAGGCTTCCGATTTTGGATCCCGAATACGAATGCGCGAGCGAGCTTCTGAATTTGCTTGGTGAATCAGCCTCATTGCATCAAAGAAAGCACAATTTGGCGTAACATGCTGTGCAAATTGTCAACTGGCTACATTTGGAATTCATTCCTATACACTGGAAAAGGTAAAACATTCAATCCAAAATACAGTAACTATGACATGGCAAAATCTTCTGATCTCTCACTCATTGAGTCATTGCTAAATCAGGGCTATTGTGTCACAACCGACAATTTTTATACTACTCCTGAACTTTCTGAGTTTCTTCTGCAACACAAAACAGATGTATGGAACCGTTTGGGCTAACAGGCGCAACCTGCCATCAATGTTTGCAAAACGGAAGCTGAAGACAGGAGAAATGGTTGCTTGGCAGAAATGCAAAATGATGGCCCTGCAATGGCCTGACAAGAAAGATGTGTGCCTAATGAGTACAGTCCATAATACCTCCACTGTTATGGTACGCACAAAAGGTGGGAAAGAAATCATGAAGCCACAAGTAGTGATGGACTACAATAACACCATGGGAGCTGTCGACAGAGCTGATTAGGCAATGACATTCTACCCAGCAATGAGGAAACAGCAAAAGAGGTACTACAAGAAGATCTACAGGCATCTTGTTGAGCAATGCTTGCGGAATGCCTACATTCTCTTCAAACAAAAGAGTGACAGACCTGTGAGTCATTCTGACTTAATTTGGAAAGTTTCTGAATGTATTGTCATGAACCACCAAACACCATCAATGGCTGTGAATAGACCTGGACGTCGTGCTGTTGCAGTTGTCAACCTGGAACACCTGACTGGTCGTCACGGACTACATCCCACCAACTGAGAAAAAAGCGGCACCTACAAGGATGTGCGTGGTTTGTTGCTTGAAGAGAGATGACAGTGGAAGGAAGATAGAAGGAAGGAAGGAATAAACAAAAACAGTTTCTACTGTCCTGATTGTGACGTTGGACTTTGTGCAGTCCCATGTTTCAAAATTTACCATACCCGGGATGTCTACTAGACCAATATGCAGTGTCTACTAATTTATCAATATAATTGCACCCTTGCTTGGACAAATTTCAGTGTTTTTGATTTGATTAACCTATTAAATTACATTTTTTGGTATTATATTATTTCATTATTTTTTATAATTAATATTTATAATTATTTATGATATTATTATTTATGATTTGTGTTTCAAACTTCATCATACCCAGGGATTATTCTTAAGAATAACCGGCCTACGATAATAAACAACAAATTTCCATGCAAAACAATGTACCGCTTTTGACATGAAAATACTGACATAATTAGACCGCCAGGGAGGTAAATGATACGAGCATCTATATTTATATCCCTTGGCCCCATTTCTCTCTTCTAGTGTGCACATTCGGATGTTCACTAGCCTCTATATTTTCAGGGATTGCCAATATTTCCATAGTTCTTTCCAAAGAATACACTTAGATAACACTAGGGAACGCATTTTTTGTTGAGATAGATCTTACACTTGTTTTTTACTAGTTTTTGGGTGGTGAATCCAAAAATGAACCCAGTTTTTTGCTATCATATCCAGTTTTTAAGATACGGGGTACTCTCCATTTTTCTCAAAAAGCATACAAATTTTACTTACAATGAAAAAATAATGGAATAATAACTTAAATGTATTGTTTATTTAAATTTATTTTGTTCAAAGGATTTATTGTTACTCTATGACATTTTTTTTTTACAGTAAAACATTTGAAAATTATTCGGGTAAGCGATTAAAGGAACAATTTACGCCTATAGCTTTTCCTGGAGTGTTCAGTGTTAGGACAATCCGGCCGGATGCTCCAAACAATAGTCAGCCATCATATGTACATCCCATCTACCCTGATACCGTCCATGACCTTCAAATCTTGGTGGAATCGTTCACCTTGTTCATCACTGACTAGTGTTGGTCGAACAGCTCACTATTCGATTCGGCAGCTATTCGCTCGAATATAGCAAAAAAATTTGGGTGGTCGAATGTCAAAGTCGAACACCATTAAAGTCAATGGGAGGAAAAATTTGGGTTTTTTTCAGCACTCTGCAGAGCTTCTACAGCCTCCAAACAGATGTAAAAAGATACATTGTAAAAGGATACATAAAAAGATACATTGTAAAAAGATACATAACACTATTACATACCCCTGTACTTCACATGACATCACATGAAGATTAAAGAGCACCTGTCAAATCAATTTTAGGCTAAAGCTAGGTACACACTTCCAATAATTATTGTTAGAAAATGAACGATTACGACCGATCAACGATTATGCACGATTACACTTGAACAATCATATTGTGCACAATTCTGTACATGCTGTAACAATATGATCATTCAAATATAATCCACCAACAGCGTCCACACACTAGATACAATTATTTGAACGATGCAGGGAGGGACATGTAAAGGAGAAAGTGTACCGCAGAAACACGCACAATCACTGAATGACACGATACTGTACACACGATAGATAGTGAAAGATCTTCGGCCAAACAGACCCACCGTGGCGGTCGTTCATTTCCAACGTCAATCCTCGTTCGTCGGCATCCTTGGTCACTTTTTTTTGACCATTCGGTTGTTCATCGGTCGTTCGTCGGTCGTTTCTAACGATAATTATTGGACGTGTGTATGCAGCTTTAGTCCACACGGACTGTTTCCCCAGCGTTTAACCTGAGGCTTTTTAAAGCCTATGTTTGAAGTCCCCATGCATTCCCATGGGCTAATCTACACTAGGACGTTTCCTTCCAGGACGTTTTTGAGTGTTATCTTAAACGTTGCTTGCAACATTTAAAAGATTAAAACGCTGGTTAAACACGGGAAAACGCTTCCATTGAACTCAATGGAGGCTTTTTCAAGCGTTTTTAAGCTTTTATGAAAGCTTCCACTGAAAACAATGGGGGCTTTTATAAACATTTTTAGCAGGACTTTGGAATCTGGAAGCCCCCTTTAATAAGGAGACTCCCAGATCTCCACCGCCCCACCCTGGGGAATGAGTACAGGGGTACATAAATCCCCTTACTCATTCCCTGAAAGGGATAAAATATAAGTTAAAAATAGGACAAGGCTTTAATGTTAAATGATTTTATTAATGTGTGTGTGTTTGTGTAATTAAACTTTTTTTTTTTACAGGTTATCCCAATGACAGGAGGATTTCCAGGGTTGCAATGAACAGAGCCCTGGAAATCCTCCTGACAGTGAGGGATTGCAGGGCACTAGGGGTTAAATGAGGACAAGCCTCTCCATTCACCCCTAGTGCTCTGGCTGAGGTTTTATATTTCTCAGCCATTCAGCACTAGAGATGAATGGGGAGACTTGTGCCCATTCATCCCTAGTGCTCTGTGATGGCTGAGAAATAGGAAATCCTGATGACAGCTCAAGCATCATCAGGATTTCCCTTTCCTCAGCCAATCAGGGAGCAGAGCAATCAGCGGAGCTTTACTATGCTGACAGCTCTGCTCCCCTGATCACTGTGACGAGTAATAACCTGTAAAAAATAAAAAAAAGAACAAGTTTAAAATAAAAACACATACGAAATAAATTTTTTTTTTTTCCTCCCGAATTTTTGCTGTCGAATCACGTGTTTTTCGGGTCGGGTCTACCCGAATTCGAACAGCCATATTCGGGTCGAATATAGGGACAACCCGAATTCGAACATCAACACTATCACTGACTACACCAAGGTTTTCCAAGAAATTAGAAAGATGGCTATACAGAAAATGCATCTTGATGCTCATATTGCAACCAAGCATTTTGTAGCTCTCCAAGAGTTTCTGGACAATTTCTGTGTAATTATTTGCTTGTGTATTTCCAAGAAAGTCCTTTGAATAATAACCAAGCATTCTTCTAAACTTCTGACATTGTCCTAATGAAATGTTCATCTTTGATGAGCTGCGGAATCTGTGGACCATCAAACACAACAGCCTTTATTCAATGAGGTACTTGAAACAGTCTACTTCAGTTGGCAAAGCTTTACCGAACTTCTTCATCAGACCCAGTTTCATGTGCAGAGGTGGGAATAAATTATATTCTTTCTATCAACAAGTGGCTCAAGTAGAATGTTTTGATCACCTGGTTTTAGGGATGATCTTGGAGGCCAATTCCTTTCCACCCAATGACTCTCAGCAGCTCTGCTGTCCCCCATGCACAGATAACAAAGATACCAGGTGTATCTTCGTTGCTGACCAAGAAGGAAACATACCATTTTAAGGTCAACACTGATGACCCAATTGTGTTGGTGTTGTGGTGATATTGCAAAAACTCAATTACTCTCTTTATGTCTGCATATTCTTCACAAAGAGAAACTAAATGGCCAATTGGGACTGACCCAAATATATTTCTATGGTGAAGGTGGACACACTTTAAACACCGCTTTAAGCAATCGATGGATAGTCGCCATTCAGTTGAGTTATAGATTGGAATTTCCAATTCCTCCAATAAACCAGGTATGTTATGGCAATACACAAAGCCACTGTCAGTTCTAAAGTACTGCAGAAATGTAATTTCTCTGGTTCGAAAGTACGATACCTTAGTTTCTTTATCAAGCAGTCTTGATGCTAGGAATTCTGAAGCCTTCGTCAATAGTCCCAAATCATGTGCCAAATCACTCTGATCAAATTCCATACGTACAGAGTCCTCTTTAATTTCAAACTCTTCATCATTGTTGTCACCTAGTTCATCACCAAAATCATGTTCAAGAGACGGTAGTGTAACCAAAACCTGCACTGGGATTTCATCTGAAAGCCACTGGGCGTATAGCCAATGGTAGACTAGGATACTCTATGTTACATTTATTTTTCTTGCTATATACTGAAGTTTTCACTATACAAAAATAACAGTCACTGAAATGATCTCCTGCTCTCCAATCTATGCTCTCACCAAACCAAGACTTATCTTGATCAACAAGTTTAACTTTGAAAAATGCCAAATAGGCTTGCTCTACAAATGTGCTGATGTTCGCCCTTTGACTTGAAATGGTGAAACTGCCACAAATATGACAAAATGAATAAGGGTTGTTTAGGCACTTACAACGAGATACAGCAGAGCCAGATATGATCTGAAAGAAAGAAAAAATGTGTGTAAGTAGAAAAATAAATGTTGCCTTTTCACTATGTAGATTAGCGCACAACCTCTGACCACACTGTCTTCCGTGTAAATGAATAGCCTATACAAATCCACACTACAGTAAACGCATTAATATAAGTAGAGAACCTGATGTGATAGAAGGAAACTAACTGCACTTCAGAATCAGCATACCTATTTTAATGTAAATAATCCTCAAAATTGAAGTCAAGAAACTATTTGTTCAAAATTGTTCCCCAGTGTAATGCAGTAGCTTCTTTTAATCATTGATAACAACAATGTTTCTTTTTGAAATATTAAGGTAATAAAGGTTGTCAATTGAATATGAGTGAAAAAAAGTAAAAGTACAGGTTGACAATTTAAAATACGGCCATCGATAATTCAGTTCCTTTAGTTTTCCGGCATGAATTTCGGAGGGCATTTTCAATACATGTACTGCATTACACTGTTTGGCCACTTATGTTTTGATGGCGCTGTTCTACTGAAACAGCTGTTAGGTCTTGCTTTCTACACTAAATACATGTTGAGAAGTCCCTGCTGCCTGCTCTCCGGAACTGTTCCAGATGTCCGCGAGTGCGGTGAGAGGAAGGCTGGCCTGTGTGTGGAGGTAAATATAACCTTCAAAAATCCGTATTATTCGAAAATCCAGCACTCCTCAGGTCTGGAGTTTGCCGGATTTTTGAATGTCAACCTGTACAAGGAAAATACAGAATGTGACATAGTGAAATGAAACATGGAGGTACACTGGATAACTCACCATGGTAATGGATTTATGGAGGCTTTTTGCAAAATTCTGTGTGCAGTTGTGTACACTTTCCATCTGTGAGAGATGAAGGATTGTTGTCCTCACTTACATATTAGTTTGAAATGGATCAAAACATGCAATATTTTCCTTGCAGAGTAGTAAAGTTTTAAAGGAAATGCAGATTTCCAAACTATACCATTACTGGAAGAAGAGTGCAGAAAAAAGCCCAATACAATACACTCTTCCATACAAGCCCAAAAATACAATCTTTTGTATGCTCAGGAAACACACTAAAACAGAATGTACCAAGCACTACAATATTCTGTACTGTTAGGAAACGCTTATTGGGCCAGCTATTCTGTGCTGTGTGCTGCCACTGTATCCCACACCACCTATTTTGTCCAGAAATGTAAATTGCAGTAGCAAGGAGATACAGCAGCAGCTCCTGCTTACCTTTAACCTTGCAGCCTCATGTATTTTATGGGCATTCCCAGCACACACTCTGAGGCTGTACACAGCTGAAGGGGATTTTAGATGCAAATTAGTTCCTGACTATATCCTGCTCTGTGTAATGCACGGGGGTGTGGACCCACTGTGCCACTGACTAGGTATGCTTTGGAGGGGCGTAACTAAGCCGCTACGTGGTTTTCACTAGAGCCTCAGATGGTGAGGATAGGTTTTGGCCGCAGGGTAGCTGTCAGGTGCCACTCCAAAGCAGTCCCCGGATCAGTGGCAGCTGACCAGAGGGGTCAGGGCACTCTGTGTAAGCACCAAGGGGGCTTGCATGGCTTGGAGGGTTTGGGTCAGGGGAGGCGGCAAAGTCCATAAACAAGATCCGAGATCAAGGGTAGGCGGTAAACCGGCAAAGTCCATAAACAAGATCCGAGGTCAGGGTCAGGCGGCAATCAGGCAAAGTCCAGGAGTTCAGTAAACAAGATCCGGTACACAGCAAAGCAGACAGAAGAAACACCCTTGCACTAGGAGTTAGACTAGCTAAAACCATGAGATTGCTCAGGCAGCTTCCTGTAGTAGGAAGCGCCTTTAAATACCTGCAGAAATCCAGCTATAGGCTGGTGAAACAGAGGGCGTGTATGAATTGTCTCATAGGTGAAGAGGGACACACCCACACCAGCACAAACAGCAGAGCAAGTTTCCAGCAGGAAGGAAACTCCAGCATGGAAGTCAGGTAGCAGGGTTACGCTATCTGCTGCCCGCGAAGTCAGTATGGTGGCAGGAGAGGAAAGAGAGGACCCGGCGCCCATGCCTCTGCGATTAGGGGCAGCGGCGCCGGTACGGCCCGCAGGGCTAACTCTGCCAGTCGAGTACTGTTGCTGGACCAGGCCTTACATGCAAATTTCTAAATAGCAATTTCAATGACCAAACCTGTACATATATACTGCCTTTGTCCTAATACAACATACCCCCTTTTAATTTTGTTAAACATTGTTCAGGTACATTCAATGCTTGCTACTTTCTCAGGTCACAAGCAAATCACATTGGCTTGATTGTGTGAAAGCATCTCTATTTTCCTTTTCTTAACCGGGCGACTCTTCCAGTAACAGCCAGTAACACTGCACAGTATCCCATAGCGTGGGCTAAAAACAATAATAAATATACAACACAACAGGGACTGAAAGCAATTTCTCAGAAGATTTCTGAGATATATTTCTGTTAGCCTTGATCACTGTACTTAAAATGACAGCTGTAGTTATATGATGTGATAGTCATATAATAGTTATGATGTCATATCATAGATATGATGTCATATCATAGTTCTTTGATATGATCTATGAAAATTAGGTGTACTAAACTCCAGGAATTAAAGTTTAAAAGATTACCTTACCTACCTGGCAGCATCCTTGCTGTCAATGTCTGTACTCAATAATTTAAATGTAGCTTACATATATGGAGAAAAGAAATTACCTATTTTTGCTAACACATTATTAGAATTAATTACACTACTTTTTAGTAATTCATTTTAGTAATTGAGTTATTTAGGCAGTCCACTAGATGTCATTGTTCCTGTTTCTTTGAAATTTTTCTGTTGCTGTAACAAAACATATTTAATTGTCTTCATAGGCAGTGTATTGCTTGTTTCTTCGGATAAGATGGGATATTTTAGGGAAATGTGGGGAAATCTGTATCTATGTTCATATAGATAGGTAAATATTTTCTTATACTGGATTAATAAATTCTGGTTACATAGTTACATACATAGTAGAATAGATATAAAACCCTATAATACATAGTTGGTCCAGAGGAAGGCAAAAAAAACCTTGCTACAATTTGCCTCAACAGGGGAAAAAAATCCTTCCTGATTCCATGAGGCAATTGGATGTTCCCTGGATCAACAGTCACTGTTATTTTTACTTTAAAGCCTTAATACCCAGTTATATTCTGTGCTTCCAGAAAAACATCCAGCTTTTTCTTAAAGCAATCTATAGTAGTTGCTGAAACTACTTTCTGAGGGAGCTGAGTCCACATTTTCACAGACCTTACAGTGAAGAATCCCTTCCTTATCTGGAGCTTAAACTTCTTTTCCTCCAGACGCAAGGAGTGCCCTCTTGTTCTTTGTAATGATCTCAAAGTTAATATTGGGGAAGAGAGTTCTCTAAATGGACCATTTATATATTTATACAGGGTGATCATATCCCCCCTTAAACGTCTCTTCTCAAGGGGGGAAATATTCAGTTCAGTTAATCTCTCTCTCATAGCTGGGCTCCTCCATTCCTTGTATTAATTTAGTTGCCCTTCTCTGCACTCTCTCTGATTCCACAATATCCTTTTTGTGAACTGGTGACTAAAACTGGACTGCATATTCCAGATGTGGTTTGACCAATGTTTTGTACAGGGGCAGGATTAAGTCTCCATCTCTACAGTCTATTCCTCTTTTAATACAAGAAAGTACTTTACTAGCTTTAGATATTACAGCTTGGCATTGCATGAACCTATCAAATCTATGATCTACCAGAACCCCCAGATCCTTTTCCATTTCTGACTCCCCCAAATGTATTTCTCCTAGACAGTATGAAGCATGCATGTTGTTAGCTCCCAATTGCATACTTTACATTTATTTTTATCATGTACAGTATACTATGTAATTAGATTTTCTAACCCATTTAAGGATGAGCAGCTGGCAGCCTGAGTCCTGGTTTGGACAGCTGCCATTAGCTTTTTCCCCCATAACTCCTCACACAACAGTAAGTAATGATTTTACTAAGGCACCTAACCATACAGTTTCTATTTATTTTCTAAAGATATTTATTCTTTTTTTTGTCCTAGCTTAAGATGATTCTTCCTTATACTCGGAAGCACCTCTCAATTAATCTATAAAATCTTCTTTGGAATACCCTTCCCTATTTTTGATAGTAATCCTTACACTGCTTACAAGATCCAACACATCTTCTGAGATATGTTTTTTTATCTAACTTTATTATTATACTTGATTAATTATATCATATTTGATCATTACTTTAAACTATAAAACAAAACCATTACCATTATTATTTTCTCACTGATCTATCATAGGTTGAAGATATATAAAAAAATAAAACCACAGCCGATACATGTACATATTTAAATCTAAGGTATGCCATTTTGTAGATTAAATGTATATTACATAATTAGGATATATTCTGTGATGCTACAAAAAAATATATATAAAAGAACTTCATTTATTTATTTTTTTTTAAATATATTTCTAGGTATCTCCATCTACTAGAACTCGATCAATTAATAAGTATTACATCATTAAGATAGCCATCCAAGCAAGAATTTTATTTCCTAAATATTTTCTTTATCTTTATCCCAGTACATTAACATGTTTGTTTACACTTGCGAATATTTTTCATATGAAAATGTAGAATCTACAAACAAGTCATTTCCCCCTTTTTGTGACATTTTCTGGGTTAAATGTACTTTTCCACCTTCTTCTCGCGAGGTCAATATACCAAGTAAGTCAGGACTATTTAGATGAATCTGCTTTTTTCAAAATTGTCAAAATTGTAAGAATACTGTGGAAATTCTTTACAATACTATCATTAATGTAATTTCTAGGGTCTCGGAAATCCCCTGTGGAAGCCCGTTTAGGTCGAAACACGTCAAGAGAGACCATAAGTACAGTACTGACCCACATCTTGGACTCTTTAGTGAGAGTATTTTATACAGTCATGGTTAAACATTGCCATGGCCTCTTTTACCAATTATGTTTCTAAGAAGCATATGTTTTAGTAACTGAAATTTAAGGTTTTATGTCATGCTAGACTTTTTCTGCCATAAAGAGCCGCTATCTTTCCACTTTTTCTCTTATTTACATTTATCTATATTAAATGTCATTTGCCACTTGGCTGCCCAATCAAACAGTAAATCCAGGTCTGCTTGTAGAATATATACATCCTATATGGACATAATTCCAGTACATAGTTTGGTGTTTTCTGCAAACACAGAAATGGTACTTTTAAACCCAAACTCTATATCATTTATAAAGATGTTAAACAGTAAAGGTCCCAACACTGAACCCTGGGGTACACCACTAATAACCTTAGACCATTCAGAGTATGAATCATTTATTACAACTCTCTGGATGCGATCTTTAATCCAGTTCTTTATCATTTACAGATTGACTTTTCTAAACCTATCGACCCTAACTTGCATATTACCCATCTGTGGGGTACAGTGTCAAATGCTTTAGCAAAGTCCAAGTACACTATATCAACTGCTATTCCACTACCTGTCTACCTGTTTACTTACTTCCTCATAAAAAGAGAGTAAATTTGTTTGACAACTTCTGTCTTTCTTTAAGCCATGCTATCACTTTTTTATTTTCTGGTAGAAACTCCTCTATGTCGTTCTTTATCAAACTTTCCAAGACCTTTCCAACTATGGACGGTAAACTAACGGGTCTGTTGTTACCTGGTAATGACTTTGCTCCCTTTTTGAAGATAGAAACCACATTGGCCTTACGCCAATCCATCGGTACCTTGCCAGTGACTAAAGAGTTTCTAAAAATTAAAAAGTTCAGATCTTTGAGAGCACGTGGATATAATCCATCAGGTCCTGGTGCTTTGTCAACCTTATTTTTCCCAGCTGTTTCTCAATCATATTAATTATGAGCCATTGTGACTGATTTAAGGCAGTGACATTGCTATTATAAATTTGGACTTGAGCTCTGCCATTTTCCTTCGTGCACACAGAACTAAAAAAAAGTGTTTAGTAAATCTGCCCCTGTTTATACACCTTTGCCAACCCAGCGACATCCTTTAAGGGGCCTACATGCTCAGATCTGATCTTTTTGCTATTAATATATTTGAAATTTTTTGGGGCGTTTGCCTTACTTTCCTTTGCAATCTGTCTTTCATTTTGAAGATTTTCACATTTTATCTCCTTTTTACATCTTTTTTTATAATCTTTAAAGGTTTCAAATGATGAAGGTGATCCTTCATTTTTATATTTTTGGAATGCCCTTTTCTTATTCCTTATGGCTTTTTTAACTTCAGCCGTGAGCCACATATGTTTTAATTTTAGCCTCTTAAACGTATTACCCATTGGAATATATTTTTCAGTTTGCTTTTGTAGAACAGACTTGAAACATTCCCATTTCTGTTCTTTGTGTTCTTTGAGAACAAAATGTGTCCCAGTCCAAGTCACAGGGAGCCGCTCTTAATAATGTAAAATGTGCGCTCTTAAAATTTTATATTTTTTTATATTTCCTGTTTTTGCTTCCTGTTTACAGCTTACATTAAATGAAATATTATGGTCACTGCTAGCCAGATTCTCTTTTATTTGAACATATGTTATAAGCTCTGCATTGTTAGAAAGAACTAGGTCCATTTTTAGTTGGGGCTTCTATAAATTGTACCATGAAATTATCTTGTATTAAATTCACAAATTTCCTCCCTTTTGCTGTTCCTGTAGTGCCATTACTCCAGTCAATGTCAGGGTAGTTAAAATCTCTCATGATTAAAACACTTCCACTTTTTGCTGCTTTTTCTATCTGTGCTAGTAGTTGATTTTCTATTTCTTACTTAGAACTGGGGGGCCTATAGCAGACTCCAATCATTATTTGTGTGTTATTCAACCCCGCATCCAACTCCACCCATAATGACTCAACCTCATCGCTTGTTCCCTCCGCAATTTCTTCTTTCACTTTTAGATCACTTCTCACATACAGACAGACACCACCACCCTTTCGTTTGACTCTGTCTTTACGAAAGAGAGTATACCCAGAAATATTGACAGCCCAGTCATGCGAAGAACAAAGCCAGGATTCAGCAAAGCAACTAAGTCATAATTCTCCTCACTCATTAAGGCTTCCAACTCCCCTATCTTGTTTGCTAGGCTTCTAGCATTGGTGAACAGGCTCTTTTAACCATTGCTACTTTTACCATCAATGTTTGCCAAATCATTTTGTTTTTCAGTACAACTAGTACTGCACAATCCAATGTTTGTTTGTAACATGGGAAGCTCCTTACAATCATCCATAATCCTCCCCCCAACTATCCCCAATCCACCATCCACTAGTGTCTGACAGTTTGTGGTTACTATTAGGATTAACTCCTTTTGTTTTCAAACTCCTGTTTTTTCTAAAGCTGCGTACACACGTCAGATTTTTCTCGCCCGATAATCGGCATCGGCCAGATATCGGGCGAAAATCTGGCTTGTGTACAGTCGGCGTCGTCCATCGTACGAACGACCGTCCTGGCGGATCCACGGACGATGAACGACAACCGATCCTAATGCAAGGGAAGGGGGAGAGCATGCAGCAGGGTGCCGCTCCGTCGCTCTCCCCCTCCCCTCTCCATAGAGCAGAACGGTACTGTATATACAGCATCGTTCATGCATCGTGTACTCCTTTGTCGTTGGAAAGGATCGTGAAAGATCCTTTCCAACGACAAAAATTGCACGTGTGTATGCAGCTTATGTCCACTTGATTAAAAGTCCACTTGATTCACAAGCCAAACAGTGAGCAAGCTCAAAATGAATGCCCCAGGAACTTAAATCACCTGTGAAGCTTTTACCACTCCACTTTAGTGGTCTGCAAAGCAAAAAAAGCTGTTTAAAACAAAACTGTCAGTCAAGCACTCTCTTGTATGAAATGAAAGTGTGTAGTATGTTTTATGACTAGGGATGAGTGAGCAAGATTTGTAAGTACGATCTTGCAGCGAATTGGGCCTTTCTCGCTTACTGAACATTTAAGAGAGAACGGCCTTGTGATTCACCATGATGTCGTGTTCTCCGCGAACAAACGAGGGAAAATGCAGGAGTTGGGAATGGCAACTATTTCCAGCGGGAATGGCGTGGCAGTGGGAATGGCGTAGAAACATTTCTTTACTACTCTAAATACCTAAATACTACATACAGATATTTAGTTCTGATCCCACTTGCTATCTATCAAAAAAAGCCAGAAAAATTTCTGTAATTCTCTCCAAAAACACAGATATTTCATTCTGATCCCACTTGCTATCTATTAAAAAAAAGCCAGAAAAATGTCTGTATTTCTCTCAAAAAAAGTCAAATATTTTATTCTGATACCACTTGATATTTATTAAAAAAGCCAGAAAAATTTCTGCATTACTCTCAAAAAATTGCAGATATTTCATTCTGATACCACTTGCTAATTATCAAAAATGCAGAAAAATGTCTGTATTTCTCTCAGAAAAAGTCAAATGTTTTAGTCTGATCCCACTTGCTATCTCCATTGATTCCTTCTCCACCTCCAAATGTCATTGCTACTACATTTTAGGAGGTTGGTGCCATCCAGACTTCCAGCTGCGAGGAAGTATCAGCTTCTGGCTTTTTTGTTGCCAACAGATGGGTACTCCAGTGACCCCTTTAGCTCCCCTAGTTCTGCCCAAGGCATCAGGCTTTGGGCCCAACCAACAAAAGGGTAATTGAGGTCAATTAGCGTCTAACCAAACTATTGGCCTTGCAGCTACTGTCTGTGCTAGGTTGTGGGGGATTGCTCGAGGCAGCAGGGATCAAACCGGTCACAACAAGAGGCAGAAACCCTCAAATCAACTGAAAAGTCCAGGCTCCCACCTGCAGGCTTTATTCTCACAGCCATTTAACAAAAACAACAACAAACAAAGGGCAAACCAGCTAACTCACTTTAGGTAAGCTATCCCTCTGTCCAACTTGTAAACCACAGTGGTGCACAGTTCATGCAAATGTGATAAACAGAATCCACCCACAGTTCATGCAGTCTTGGTAAGCTCAGTCCAAAGTCTCCTCTCCAGCTCTAAGAAACCTATAGCATAATCTCTCTACCACAATAGTTCCACTGACGGTTGATGTTGTTTGCCCACTGGCTTTCCTGGAGCTCTGTCCCCTTCTCCTGCAGCCTGGAACCCACTCTGGCTCCCTTCTCCTGCCAGGAACAGATTCTGGTTCCCTTCACATCCTGGAAGCTTCTTCCTCTGAGCCTCTGACGGCTCACTCCAGCCTCTAACTGCTCACATTTCCAGTTTGGATCCCTCCGGCTCTCTCTTTCAGCTTGGCTGATTACTCTCCACTCAGCTTCATTCTGCTCACTTTCCTCAGCCTCTTGCTGATCGCATCTTCCCCTCTTGCACCTAAGTGCAAGTGCATTTATTACCACATTAAGGTTGGGCCAAGGAACCCACCTTTCACTTCCACTGGCCGGCTCCAGGGCCCTAAAAACCTGGTTTGTTCCTAAAACCTATTAACCTTTACAATTCTTTTTTCCCTGAATTTTACCACCTTCCCTGACGTTTTAGGGACACTCTGTCACAAATCTCCCCCCTCTGTTAGACCCCGTGGGGTTGGACACATTATTCCAATACAATTAACCCAGGATAGGGCGTCTGCAATCCCCTGCATTTTCTTTCTTTATCCTTTCTATAGGCTGCCATTGAAGACCTCTCTGTATTTCTTTTTCTAGGCCAAAAACAAACACACAACAACACAACAAACAACCTCTTTTTTTAAAGACTTGGTGCTCTGGACCAAGTTGTCTCTGGTATCTTTACTACTTGGTTTAACCTTCTTGCTTGGACCACACTTTCTACTTTTGTCCAGGTTTCTCCCTTTGCACTTTCAAGCTCTGCATTGTTTCCTTGAAGAAGCTAAACTAGTAGCTAAACTTTTCTGCAGTGTTTCTATTTATTCTTGAAAGCTGGCTTGAAGCGAGATGATCTTCTTGTCTTTTGCATTCAAAAAAAAAAATTTGGCCCCACTGGCCACATAAGTGATGGCCCTGACCGCTTCACATTCAATGTCCCCAATAGATACTGCCCCTACACTGTCCATGTGAGGGGAAGCCTCAGCCTCTTCACATTCATCAATAGTTGGAGCTTCTACAGTCTTAACCTCTTCATATTCACCAATGTCTCAAATAGCTACAGTTTCTACACCGTCGACATAGGTGATGGGCCTCAACCTTTCTCTTTTGTCCCTTCATTCTCTTTACCTTCAGACTCAACTGAAACAGGATCCCATCCTTTAGCTTGGACTTCAGTAAGTGGAAACTTTTCCCCAGTCCACACAGGAACACATTTATCAGCCTGCACCTCAGTCAGCACTGAAGAATCTTCCACAGTAATACTTTCAGCAGTCTGAACTTCACATTAAACAGGGACACTTATTTTAGCCTGCCCCTCTTCACCAGATTCCACTGTAGTTGGGACATCAACTTTAGATTCCTCTGCCACAAAAGAAACAGGAGTGAATACAACAGTAATTTCTTCTACTACTTGCGTCCCACCATGTCTAAAGTTTCTTCAACCACTTTTACCTCAGCAGAATTTTGTAAATCTTCATCTGATTTTTCAAAAGCTGCATCATAAACAAGACTGGCAATTTTCTCTTCAGCTGCTCTGGAGGAACATTCTGTCTCTTGATCATTAACAGTATTTGTCTGCTCCAGGGTAGGCAAAAAAAATGTTTCCTCCCAATTCTGTGCTGCCAGTTGCTGCACCACCTCAGTCAGCATTTTTGATTCTCCACTGGCTTTCATGTCATCTACTTTATGATGGAAACTAGCAATATTGTTTACCTTCCTACCGCTTTCACACCACAGACCACAGCAACAGTCCAGGCGCACACAAAATCTTGGTTTGGCCCTTCTATGTTGTATTACACACGTCTGGGTGTCATTGACGATGCACTACACCCAGCTCTAGATGCCAGTTACCAATGCAGTCCACACTCTTTCTCAGGGCCCACCTCCTTCTTTCTGCTGTTGCTGCTGCCTCCTGCCCAGTGCTTCATTCACAAAAATTGTATTACACACGTCTGGGTGTCATTGATGATGCACTACACCCAGCTCTAGATGTCAGTTACCAATGCAGTCCACACTCTTTCTCAGGGCCCACCTCCTTCTTTCTGCTGTTGCTGCTGCCGCCTGCCCAGTGCTTAATTCACAAAAATTGTATTACACACTTCTGGGTGTCATTGACAATGCACTACACCCAGCTCTAGATGCCAATTACAAATGCCGTCCATGCTCCGTCTCAGGGCCCACTGCCTCCTCCTCCTGCTGTTGCTGCTGCGCCCTGTCCAGTACTCCATTCACATAAGTTGTATTACACACTTCTGGGTGACATTGATAATGCACTCACCCACCTCTAGATACCAGTTACTAATGCAGTCCACGCTCCATCTCAGGGCCCACTGCCTCCTTCTCCTGCTGTTGCTGCTGCCGCCGGCCCAGTACTCCATTCAGAAAAATTGTATTACAGACTTCTGAGTGTCATTGACGATGCACTACACCCAGCTCTAGATGCCAGTTACCAATGCTGTCCACGCTCCATCTCAGGGCCCGCTGTCCTCCTCCTGCTATTGCTGCTGCCGGCTGTCCAGTACTCGATTCACTAAAATTGTATTACAAACTTCTGGGTGTCATTGATGATGCAATACACCCAGCTCTAGATGCCAGTTACCAATGCGGTCCATGCTCTGCCACAGGGCCCACCGCCTCCTCCTCCTGCTGTTGCTGCTGCAGCCTGTCCAGTACTCCATTCACAAAAATTGTATCACACACTTCTGGGTATCATTGAGGATGCACTACACCCAGCTCTAGATGCTAGTTACCAATGCCATCCACGCTCCGACTCAGGGCCCACCACCTCCTCCTCCTGCTGTTGCTGCTGCCGCATGTCAGTACTCCTATAACTAAAATTGTACACTTCTGGGTGACATTGATAATGCCCTCCACCCAACTCTAGATGCCAGTTAAAAATGTGGCCCACTGCCTCCGCCTCCTCCTCCTCCTGCTGCTGCTGCTGCCGCCTGTCAGTACTCTATTTACAAAAATTGTATTACACACTTCTAGGTGGCATTGAGGATGCACTACACCCAGCTCGAGATGCCAGTTACCAATGCAGTCCCCGCTCTGTCTTAGGGTCTACCGCCTCCTCCTCCTGCTGTTGCTGCTGCTGCCTGTGAGTACTCTATTCACTAAAATTGTACACTTATGGGTGGTATTGACGATACACTACACCCAGCTCCCTGGGTACTCCCTACATGCAGTCTCCCTGGCGATAGCTGACCAGAGGCCACACATTGCTACTGCTCTCACTGACCCACACTCCGTCTCTGGACCTCCACCCTTTCGCCTAATGTCACTGCACTACTTGTCCACAACTTTATGGGTGTCATTCCTAACACATGTCATCCAGGTCATAATGCCAGCTAGCAATTATTATTATTAATAAACAGTACTTATATTTTTTTATCAATAATATTGTCTGGTTTTCTAACATTTGTAGTCCTGGCAACATCCCGACATACATTAAAGAATACAAAAGCAAAAAGATACGGGACTTTAACGCAGTAAATATTGTAAAAATTATCATGTCTTTTATTTCCTTCATTAAAACGCAACAATTAAAATATACATGCATCTTCCCCTATACTGCGTTTAGCAGACTATGTCCACTTCCTCATGATGTAATTGGTATAGCTAGTAGATGTATCAGCACTACAACATATACAAAAAACAATAAGTACAACTCCATTATAAACTAAGTACAACTCTATCAAATACATAGTTTCCTTAATATAACCAAATTGTTCTATACATACCAAAGGTTGTTACATTTACTAGTATGCGTATTCCCTTGGCATGAAGGCAGGCAAAAGGCAGAATTAAAATCAGAACACACAGTGATAGCAGTGTCCCATATATGTTCTCCACAGCAATATTCAGTACTTCTACAATTATTATTGGTAATGCTCACTCTGTTATGTAGTGGTAATAGGCAATTATCTTCAAAAACTAGATTAAATCACTGTGTATAAAGAACCAATAAATATATAGGTGAGATGTCCAGAATTATCTGTATATATGTATATTGTGATACCAAGGCAGGATTGGAGGTGGAAGGGAGATATATTTGCCCAGGATTTCTCTTTTATATGAAGTAATTTGCCCAAGATTCCTTTCCTGTGTGAAGTAGCAGGTGGAAGACTCTCACCTGTGAGATAATTGATGAAGAAGCAGTTAAGTAAGCATTACCAAAAATAATTGGAGAACTACTGAACATTGCTGTGGAGAACATATATGGGACACTGCCATCTCTGTGTGTTGTGATTTTAATCCTGCCTTTTGCCTGCCTTCATGCCAAGGGAATAAGCATACTGGTAAATGTAACAACCTTTGGTATTTCTAGAACAATTTGGTTATATTGAAGAAACTATGTATATGATAGAGTTGTACTTATTGTATAATGGAGCTGTACTTATTGTTTTTTGTATATAACTGTACCAATTACATCCCTGATGAAGTGGACATAGTCTGCTAAACGCGTTGGATGATCTCAACATATGTAATGTGTACAATGTATCTAGCCCATGTATGCTAAAATGGCTATTAAACTCTTCCTGAATTGGTATAGGGGAAGAGGCATGTATATTTTAATTGTTGCTTTTTAATGAAGTTAATAAAAGACTTATAATAATTTTTATAATATTCACTGCCTTTAAAGTCCCGTATCTTTTTGCTTTTGTGTTCTTTAAACAGCATAGAAACATTATGCAGATATAAATTAAATAGGGGTGCGTACATTTAATAGCAACACGTTCCTGCTAGTTTGATGGTAGAGACTGTTGCTAGTAGGTTGAGTGCTCCCTTTCTCATTTTTCTAATGTTTATGCTGCCTACTGGACACTGTCAATCACGCAAAAATCCTTTTTGCCTGCTATCACTTTGCCTGCTATTTTCTTAGACCACAAGGTCTTATGGAACTTTTGGATTTTTTTCCTTGTTCCCACTGTTCTTCTACACTTACCAATTAGCAAATTTGGTGGTTCTAACATGTATAGGGGCTTTGTTATTAATGTTTAAAGTCGACCCATTGACTTTAATGGAATTTGCGAAACCAATTCGCCGAAATTTTGCGAACCCACCAGAAGGTCAAGGAAATTTTCGCAAGACTTTCAGAGGCCTTCTCGCTCATCCCTATTTAAAACTTCTAATTTAAACTATTTCTTTTTTTCCATTTGAGACCTACCAGTTTACATTTGTGCACCTTAGTTTGTTAGATTTATGAATTTGAAGCAAACAGAGGCCTATGCAATAAAACAATGCGTAAAGGCAAAATATGGTAACTCCTAGCAATCCACAATAATTGTTTTAGCATGATTCACCTGATTAAAGTGAATTGAAATGCTTTTAGTTAGTTTGGACTTTTCTCATCCTTCCTCCATCCTGATTTGTTAAATATAAAAACCTGATAGGGTCTGCTTTTATTGGCCTCAATGGTTACACTTGTGACTGTACCCTTATGGCATTTCATACAGTGAGTTGTAACATTTTGAATACACAAATCAAATATTCAAATTATCCACTATCAAGGAGGAACCTGAGTGATCCAGTAAACCTGATTAAAGAGACAAGAAAATAGGGGTTGCTCAATAATTGAATCCTAAATATTTCTATGATTGCCAAGCCTCAGGATACACCACATGTATAAAGAAGAGAAGGAGAACACAGGCTTTTTGTGGCAATGCTTTGAAAAAGTGTAATTAGTTTTTTTAATGTGATCAAACATAAAAAAAGAATCCTACTTATTAACAGAGATCTGCTATTCTAGATCCATATACTAGACATAATGCTCCTATTTTCAATATGGAAGTTTTTACATATTTGGAGAACATAAAGCATAAACTCATATACTTAAAGTATCATGTTGTCTCTATTTATTTTAACTCGACGCGTTTTGCCCAAACTAGCTTCCCCAGGGGATAAATAAACTTGGGTTATAGAACTATAAAAGATAAAATTTTATTGAGATTGATTTGATGTGTACTGTTCAAACAAAGTTAAAACATTGACCAATGTGTCTAAGAGTATCCGTATCAAAATATTAGTTATCATTTCCTTACATTAGGTAGATGGGAACATTATAATATACTTCTACATACCTGTATAAATATTTGTTAAAGTATTATTCATAAATGTAAAATGAAATCTCTTATAAAAAAATATCATATACAATCACTAGGAAATGATGTAATAAAACAATAGTAAATGAAATATGAATTCTGTAATAATATAATAAAGAAACTTACTATGAGTTATAAGATATTCCAAATATGCAAAGTGACTAAAAGAGTTTGGAAGTACACTAATGTATGCTGACTGTGTTTACCATTTCGTATCTAGAAACAATAAGTTATTAGTGAGCTTTAATTGATAGTTGTGTGCTATATTATCATAATAAAATTAGTATAATGGAAAGGGTCTTATATCTTTTTCAGTAATTGATGATAATATCTTGAGGGGTTAATCATAGTATCCAAGTCACACTTATAAGTGCAACAAGAAAATATGGTTTATTATACAGGTCAGAGTTCAGCTTTTAATGCAGAGCATACAAACTGTAAAAAATGGATATTAGAATAGGTAATTGAAAAGTCTTAGGACATATTGTGCAATTTTATTAATACAGAAAACTTAGATACTCCTTGTAAAAGGATAGTGTATATCTTACCTCCCAAAAAAAAGGAGCCTAAAGTTTTAGCAATTTACTATTCTTGTTGCAGTGTATCTGCAGCCAGCCACCAGGGGACTGGACTTGCGGATAGATCGTCTTATATATAGAATCTGATAAAATGATTAGAGAAACACTGCGCCTGTTTACATAAGCCGCGCAGGCGCATAGGGTTGGATGGGGCCAGGAACTCCTTACAGCTGTTGCCCTGTTGTGGTTATTTCCTTATTTGTTACTGCGCGTACATTAGAAGGTCCACAGTAGTATGGGGATGTTTGTTGAGAGGTTCAGGGTGTTTGAAAGTCCGCCTCTGATAACTTCCTAGGTCCTCCTATGGGCTAGTTCGTTGTTGATCCTCAGCGACCTCACCCGACAGCAAAGGAGAAAGAGCAGATCTCCTCCAAGTCGGGTCCTGGGCAACAGATATTTCCAATAACCAAACATAGGATGGTGGTGGGACAAGCTGGGAGAACCCTGTGCAGTCACATCAATGGCATCCGTATGGCACCTCCCTTTCCTCGTAGAACACATGAGTAAGAAACAAATATAAAAATGGAAAGAAAACAAGATAATAACATGTGTCTCAGGATTACCAAGATAGCAGAAAAAACATATTTCAATACAGTATAATGGTTAATTATTCATACATTTCATAGTAACAAAAAAAGAGATGTTACAAAAGAAGTAAATTGGAAATTATAAGAAATATCAACCATAACAATCAATACATAATACATAAAGTTACATAATAAAAAAAGACAATGTAAGTAAAGTGTCATCAGTAAATAATCAAAGAAAGGAAGAGAGGAAAATAAAAACCCAACAATGTCAATCAATGATTACACAGATGTCAAGTCAGAACAAAATTACCTCTTGCATTATAGTATATCACATAATAACCTAAAAAAAAAAAAATATATATATATATATATAAATATATATGTAGCGTACATTGAAGATTACGTAATAATGTGAATATGGCATCTTGATAGTACATGTTTTAGTAATTTATTATAAAAGGATATATAAAGAATAAAGGGGTTTACCTTTGTTAATAAAATTCTATATCTAATTATTTATGATATACTGTATTTGGATTATAGATATTTCAACTAGTTTAAATCCTAAAGGTGATTTTGGTCAGGTGTTAAGTAGTAATTTTTGGCATGAATGCCTGATACAGAAAAGGTTTGTATGAGACCATTTCATTCACGCCTGGAGGAGTTGACGCATTTACTAAGAAAATCCATCAAGTTTCTCATTGCAGAAGTATTTTATCTATGTCACCTCCTCTAGGGTTCTGGAAAATTCCTTCCAAAGCCATAAAGGAGATGCATTTAATGTTGAAATTATGTCTAGTGCCTACATGATGGCTTAGTAGTGTCAGCAGTTTGCCCGTATTGATGATGTTAATGTGTTCATAAATCTTCCTACGTAAGGCTCTTTTTGTCTTCCCCACATAATAACCACATTCACAAATATTAGGATGGATAATTCAATCCACCTAATAAAGTGGTTTAAACTGTAGATTATTTGGAAGTAAGGTCAGTTGCTGGTCCATAATCCATGGGCACTGAGAACATTTACCACACCTATATGTTCCTAAACGATCTGCTTCATTATGTTGTTTGTTATAAGTTGTAATTATTCATACAGGTTCAGTTTGTTGATCAGGTTTCTTTTGAATGAGTAATATATTGCAGTCTAAGCTTTTTGCTTTTTGATATGCTTTGCCTAAGATTTTTTTACTGTAGCCTCTTAAGAGTAATCTCCTTTTGAGAGCTTTAGCTTCTTGTTCAAAGTCCTTGTTGGCCATACAATTTTATATAAGCCTAACGTACTGGCTGAATTGAATGCTTTTTTGGTGGTTCTAGGAGCGCACTAGAGACGTGCAATATAGTATTTCTACTTTAAATGCTAACAGTAATTTTGCTAATCAGTACATTATTCATTATTTATTATTCATCATTCTTTATCCCTTATCTACCTTCTCATATTCTTTCATAAATGCTGATTTGATTCATAGAAGTATCCAATTACTTTTCACATAAAGAACCCATTTGCTGCTGTCTAATCCAGTTTTCTACGGACTAAAGAATTCATTCTAACCACTCAAGGACAAGGAATTTAAGCTCCAATTTTTGGGAGGTAAGATATGCACTATCTTTTTACAAGGAATATCTAAATTTTCTGTATTATTATGGTTGCACTATGTCTTAAGACTTTTCAATGACCTATTCCAATATCCATTTTTCACAGTTTGTGTGCTTTACATTATAAACTGAACTCTGACCTGTATATTTAACCACATTCTCTTGTTGCACTTATAAGTGTGACTTGGATACTATGATTAACCCAAATACTATGTTGTCTGAACTCAAGCCACAAGTTTTTTTTTTTTTTTCAAAATGTTTTTATTAAATTTTTCAAATATACAGAGACAAGTAAACAAGCAAAACCAGTAGGGTAACTATCCTTTTTACCCATGGATTCCTGGCTTGCAGAAACAGAAGAACGCTCCAGGAATCGATCCATCCAAGTCTCTGCTAGGCTGGAGAGCAGCTGCACACAGGAGGGGGGCTGGTGGGCCTGTATATTAGCTTGAAATCCCTGAGGTGAAAGGAGCCGTGTCTCACATGCAGCTGGCTTGCGAGGCGCCGGAACCAGAAGTCACAAGGTTTTTGATCACTGCCAACATCCTCAAGAGATCAAACAAATGAAAAACAAGTATATTCATGGGACTTTTAGGGCAGTCTAACACAAATTACAAATTGGTATATAATTAAAAACTTTTATTTTGGTACAAATAGAAAAATAAAAGAGGATATAGTAATACATAACAGGGTTAAAAAACTACGTACATTTGACCAAATAGGTATCTATATTATTGATACGGTAAATTCTGATAATCCAATGCGTTTTGCAGATATCCGCTTCACCAGGGATTATGCATATACAGAACATCAATGGGTAAAGCACACTAAAATATTTATAATAATGTAGAACAATCATATGATTAGTTCCTTCATATCAAAAAGAGATACTCATATTTTTTAAATGATAATGTTTTCAAGTCAAACAAAATATGAAGGTACATACCAAAAAATATTAAATCAGGTGTAACTGAATCTGGCATGGGGTTTAGGTACAGACCTTGTCTATATACCTGCACCACATTGCGCTTTGGCGCAGATATATAGACAATGTTTTTATCATTTCCACTGGCTCTTTAAACTTGTTTAAAGAATTTTTCCTGAAACTTTAAACTAATAAATATAATCTCAGGTTCACAATAGACTATAGTCATACACGTATACCCTTTCTCGACATTTATATTAAAAAATGTGAAGATGATACCCTTGCATTATACCTATTTAGAAAGTCCAGGGCAAGAAATACCATCCTCTTTGCCACAAGTGCGCATCCCCTTTTCCTTATTTGGAGTTTTCTATACTCACAGTACCTAAGGGTTAGGAAGAATTGTTCTGATGACCAGGAATATCAAAGACAGGCACTGCTATTACGGAATCGCCTCCTCAAAAAGGGCTATAGCAAAAAAAAGCTGAAAAGCATATCATAAGGTCAATCTACACGTCACCAACTATTATTTATTAAAAACCCTACAAATAAGATAAACGAAGACATAGACAAAATTAGATTTAATACTACTTTTTCCAGAGAGCATGATAAAGTAAGATATCTGTTCAAAGTACTGGCCATTATTGTTGGCGGACCCAAAAATTACCGGGGTAAACACATTGCAAACACACCTGAAATTGTTTATAGAAAGACACCGTCATTGAGTAATAAGTTAGTCAAAAGCCATTTAAAATACCTGTGACTGACAATGACAATGAAATAGGTACATTGAAATGTGAGATGTTTCCTCAATGTAGATGGATCTATGACCCAGATGATAAATCATTTATAGGCAAACTTCCATCAAATGTTTACGCTAAATTGAGAGGCCCAAATAATTGTGCTACTAGTGGTGTAATCTATTTAACTTTTTGCACATGCAAAAGATAATCATGTGGGTAAAACAAAATGCCAATTGCGGAAAGGGATTTATGAGCATGTTTATCTCATTAAAAATGGCAAGATCACTATGCCTCCTCTCCTAGGTCTAACTTTTGCTGAAGAGGGACTGACTCATATTCAGACTTATTTTTTTTTCAACAATGAATGCAAGTACTCTTCTAGATCATGTTATTTTCCCATTCATGTGTTAATCCCAGTTTGATTTGATCTACCCCCAGTCAAATTTGTAGTATTTAGGTGATTAAAACCTTATTAATTGTTGGGCTCTTTTTTGACAATATGAGATTTTCATATCTATATGAACTGCTATATAAAAAAGGCATGCACATGTGTGCATGTACTTTGTTTTTATTGGCCTCTTGATACTATTGTCACTATTATTTATTACATTTTTACAGTTGCTGACTTTCCTTCAATGAGACTTCATTTGATTTAGAAGAGTAAAACTTGTATCCATCGGAAATACCATTGTTTATTTTATATCTGTTTCTGGTTTGAGTGTATTTTCCCTCTGCTGCCGGGGGGGGGGGGGGGGTTCCTCCCACCCTCTGTACCTACACCCCATGCCAGGTTCAGTTACACATATGATATCTATTGGTATGTACCTTCATATTTAGTTTAACTTGAAAACATTATCATTTTTAAAATATGAGTATCTCTTTTTGATATGAAGGAACTAATCATATGCTTGTTTTACATTTTTTTAGTGTGCTTTAACCATTGATGTTCTGTATATGTATAATCCCTGATGAAGTGGATCATATCTGCGAAACGCGTTGGGTTTTCAGAACTTACCATAAAATTTCAATAATATGGATACCTATTTGGTCATATGTACTGAGTTTTTAACCCTGTTATGGATTACTATATCCTCTTTTATGTTTTTTATACCAAAATAAAAGATCTATATAACAATTTGTAATTTGTGTTAGACTGCCCTAAAAGTCCCGTGAATATACTTGTTTTTCATACTGTGAATAACCCCACAAGATAGTATAATCAATTACTGAAAAAGATGTAAGTCCCTTTCCATTACACTCTTTTTATTATGATATTATAGCACACCACCATCAATTAAAGCTCAATAATAACTTATTGATTCTAGATACCCAATGTTAAACGCGGTCAACATACACCAGTGTACTTCCAAACTCTTTTAGTCACTTTGAACCATATTTGGAATATCCTACAAATCATAGTAAGTTTCTTTATTATATTATTACAGCATTCATATTTCATTTATTATTGTTTTATTACATCATTTCTTCATTAGTGATTGTATACTATAATTCTTTATAAAAGATTTCATACTACAATTATGAATTATACTTTAATAAATATTTATACTGGTATATAGAAGTAAAATATATAATGTTCCCTTGGAAAACCATCTTTTGCTGTATCTAATGTAAGAAAATGATAACTAATATTTTGATATGGATACCCTTAGACACATTGGTCAATGTTTTAACTTTGCTTGAATATTACCCATCATATCAACCTTGATATAATTATATATTTTCTAGTACTATAACACAAGTTTATTTATTCCCTGAGGAAGCCAGTTTCAGCGAAACGCGTTGGGATAAAATAGAGACAACACAATATTTTAGGTATATGAGTTTATGCTTTATGTTTGCAAGATATGTAATCTATTTCATATTGAATATAGGAGCACAATGTCTAGAATATGAATCTAGAATAGTAGATCTATGTTAATAAGTGTGATTCTTTATTTTTTGTATGATTGATCTGATTAAAGAGACTTCTTCCTGGCTTCCTAATATATATTTTTTGTAGTCCCTATAATGGCATCACAGGGACTGAAAAAAGGGATTACACAGTTCAGCCTCAGGAAAATTAAAAACATTACTATGGGACACTGCACAGGGGCAGTAGGAAAGTTTGCTGACTTTGAGTTTAGTAATTTGCTTAGCAGCATACTGCTTGCTTTCATTGTAGAATAGGTGACATATGAATAGGTAAGCATTATGTTCTCCTCATAACCCCCCAACACCACTATGGGGAAATCCTGAATGTTTACCTAAAATTCCCATAAATTTAGTCCAATAATGGATAAACACTGGGTTCTTAAGAACTGGAGAATTCCTTAGGGGGCAAGGCAACTTTTGATTTTCATTTCTAGTTCAATCAACAAAAACTTTCCAGGAAAAAAAGGTTCCATTATTGCCAGATCTCTTGATTTATTAGAACCAAGTTCAGATTAGGGTCTTGTCCCTGCCAGACTAAACCTTTTTCAGAGTTTAAGTAAATCAATTGATGCATCCAGAGGCCAAATATTTATGCTTTATTCCATTTGGCAATATATATACATCTCTGGTTGAACTGCATTGCAAAACAATGTTGTTTTAAATTTGATCAAGAGAGATCAAGAGATAAATCTAGAGAGATTAGCATAACTTAATCCACAAGACTCTCCTTTCTGCTTTTGTATTTGCAGGCAAAGGGGGCGATGGTCTATATATGGTGGTCTTGCCCTGGACCAGAATGTATAATCTCATATTCCGTATCACGCAACTCAACCTATGTACAAAAACAGACACCATATTCACACGGTTTAATAAAACTGTCTTGCCTATACCCAAGTATGTCTCACTTGGCAGATCATATTACTATAGCTACATTTTGGAAGATGCCTACACTGGGGACCCATTTATACAGTATTTAACCTAAATAGCAATGCTATATTCAGTTATTCACTCTTTTTCTCTTATATTCTAGCAGTTTTTTTCCTGTTTTCTAATGATTTTTCTTTTCTATGATCTGATATTGTTACTGGAGGTTGTATTGTGAAATAAATGGGATTTTTACATTTTGTTATGTGAAGAAGTAAACCCTTTTTATTAAGTGTCTCCTTATTTACTGGTACAGTATGCCTTTGTTAGTTTTATTGTATCATTATATATTTTTTTAATAAAAATATTAAAATGGATAAAATTAATGTAGATACAACAGTGAAAATGTATCCCTAATATATTTGTTTCTCTATATTGTGTTTGATATCTGTGATGCAACTTCTAGAGCTGCTCTATTTACACAGCTGTGTTTCTTTCAAATGTTTTATGGAAACATTTCAGAAAATGACAATGAATGTGTAAGCAAATAATTTGTTTTGATTAGATTAATGAAAGTATAAAAGGTCTTCATGTCACTGACAGACAGGTTGTACCTTTTGTTATGGCTAAGCCCCTGGCAGACGACATAGGATTACCCAGTTAGACATACAAATTGCCAAGGACTAGGCAGATGGCAGACAATATTTGAGGCCAGGACAGTCCAGGGTCAGTGCATAGTTATAAGCTTTGCATTGTTAGAAAGAATTAGGTCCAGCAGAGTATCATTTCTAGTTGGGGCTTCTTTAAACAGTACCATAAAATTATCTTGTATTAAATTCACAAATGTCCTCCCTTTTGCTGTTCCTGTAGTGCCATTACTGCAGTCAGTGTCAGGGTAGTTGATATCTCCCATAATTAAAACAGTTCCACTTTTTGCTGCCTTTTCTATCTTTGGTAGTTGTTGATTCTCTATTTCTTCCTTACCCTGTTTCCCCGATTATAAGGCACTCTCTTAAATTTTTTGAAATGCCAAAATATGCCCTGGGTCTTATTTTCAGGGGATGTCTTATTTTTCCATGAAGAAG
>NC_092859.1:57030678-57059059 GCF_032062135.1 Pyxicephalus adspersus
GCATCAGAGACACACACGCTGCAGCCAGCATAAAGGACACACACGCAGGATCAGATATCTGGAGCTGTCTTATAAATGGGTGAGTGTCTTATTTTAATTATTTTTTTAAAAATCGGGGGTGGCTTACTTAATGGGGATGTCCTAAAATCGGGGAAACACGGTAGCACTAGGGGGCCTTTAGCAGTCTCCAATAATTAATTATGTATTATTCAACCCCACTTTCAACTCCACCCATAATGCCTCAACTTTCATTCACATTCATTTTCAGGTCACTTCTCACATACAGACACCACCACCCTTTCGTTTGACACTGTTTTTTATGAAAGAAAGTATAACCAGGAATATTGGCAGCCCCTTCATGTGAAGAACAAAGCCAGGATTCAGCAATGCCAACTAAGTTATAATGCTCTTCATTTATTAAGGCTTCCAACTCCCCTATTTTGTTTGCCAGACTTCTAGCATTGGCGAATAAGCTCTTTAAACCATTGCTGCATTTACCAGCATTGTTTGCCAAATCCTTTTGTTTTCAGTACAACTAGTACTGCTCAATCGAATGTTTGTTTGTAACATGGGAAGCTCCATATATGTATCCATAACCTCCCCTAGTGGCTGACCCTTGACTAACCTTTCTGCCCCCTTTTTAACTGTCCAACACCCCTCTGTCCTAGTTTAAATATCCCTCCTTCATTCAGCTAAATATTTCCCCTAGCACAGCAGACCCCCTTTCATTTAGGTGCAAACCATCTCTAACACATAGGTTGTACCCCAATGAAAAGTCAGCCCAGTGCTCTATGAACCCAAACCCTTCCTCTTTGCACCAGGACTTAAGCCATGCGTTTAGCTGTCTAAGCTCCCTCTGGACCAGGTAATCATCAACGTCTGAACAGACCAAGGTCAGAGAAACAGAGAACAGGAAGGGTTGAGCCATGGTCAGTGTTCGAAAAGTCTTACAGGTAGAATTGGATTTACTGGATGTCCTGCAGATACGAGATTGGAGAAGACAGAGAAAACATTGTCATTCCATAACACAAATTGTCCACACAAGAACCTTTAATAATTATGTTTATGGAATATTCCATGATATTTTAATCAAAGCTTGGATTAGATTTTAATAAATAGGTTTAGCATACCTAAGTTATAGTTAAGTTAGGTTTACTTTATCTTACTAAATTGTAGAGTTTAGGTATATTCTCTGTTGTGCCCTTCGTGTTTGCCCAAATCTAAACACCAAAATCTGTGTGCAACAGGTGACTGATATTGAACTTTTTTTTCCCAACAGTTTAGCTGTTTTTTTCAGCACTGAAACCTCCTGGTTAACCCCAATTTTCTAGCCTTTAGGCATAGTATGGTACAAAAGTGCCAGGGAAGTGCATGAAAATGACCAGGTAAAATAGAATAAAATGCAATTCAGAAATAAAAAGGAATTTATTATTTAGAGTTTTAATAAATAAAACAACAATCTAAATTTTCTATGACTCACCTATTGGGAATATTATGATTGTGATCTGTGAAATTCAGAGAAACAGTGAAGCTGACACATTTAACGTGGCAAAACACGCATATGCTTTTAATTCTAAAAAGTAAATGCATAGATTGTATGACAGTTAAAACACTTAAAATAGATAGTAAAAACTGCAATGTCATTTTCCTGTCTTTGAAGTCAAGGCTGAAGCCTGTCCCTTTAGTTTAGCTTTAAAAGTATTAAGAAAAAATCAAATAATAATATCAAACTCTTTAAAGACTTAATTTCAAGAATAATGAAAAAAATGTTTTCCTAAAATTGATGACTTAAAATGTGAACCTATGAACAATATTGCTAAACGTTTTTTTTCAGAGAAAAATACAAAGGACATACGCAACATTTTTTCAACATTTATCCTAAATAAATTATAATCAACTGGTGTTTATTTTGAGGTATAATTTTAGCATTTATCTGACTGTGGTTTTAGAAAATATTTATTCTTATTTCTTTTTATGAACTATATTTTAATTAATTTAATTCATAAATAGATGTGTATGGGGTTTCCTAGTGGAATCTGCTTATGATAAGCACATTTAAAGACATTTGTTGTAAGTTAAAGTAATATATATTCATATGTGAAAGTGGTGCTTGCATTTTTTGATACAATTTTTCTACCATAATAGAATGGTCCAAGGGTGCGGTCACTGAGGGCCGGCCGGAGCTCGGTGGTGACAGTGGCCATGGCTTCTGCCCCCCCCCCATGGCTTCTCCTTTCTGGCTGGGCCGCGGATGTAGTCCACGGATAGAAATGACGTTTGGGGATAGCCGGGACCGGAAGTAATGTTGGGAATAGGCCAGCTGCATTACAAGGATTCCTGGAAGTGACGCAGCCAGGTTCCTAGTACACAGAACTCCTCGTTTGGATGGGGAGCTCGCTTCTACAGAGGATGATCCAGGCGGGCTTGGCACCAGAAGCGGTGCTGGGCCTCAGGGACAAGCTTGCCGGCCCCAGTGGACTGGGGCTGTCAGGTAGGTGTTTTTTGGGGTTTGTGAGGGGGTGGGGTTTCATGTGTGGGGGGCTGATAGGGATGGTGTCAGATGGGGGAGGAGGGTTTGTTTGTGTCAGGTAGTTTGTTGGATGAGGGGGTCTTTTGAGTGAGGGGGGTTTGGGCCAGGGGGGGAGTAGGGCACAGTGTGGCAGGGCATGCAGCGGTGGTTGTAGTTTTTAGGAAGGTGGTGGGCAATATTGGAAAGGGTGGGCGGGGGTTGCAAAAGGGGAGGCTGTGAGGGAGAAGGTAAAAAGTGAGGGGGAGGGGTTCAGGGGCATATGATGGAGCAGCTTGTAAGGCGAGAAGATCTGGAGGAGTGTAGGTGGGGACATTTTGCTGGAGCTTTCTAATTCGGGGTGAGTTTAGGAACAGCTTTGTCCGCGGGGGGCAGCGGTTAGCAGGCAGGTAGTTTGCTTACCTTGTTAAGGCAAGAGGTCGTTGATTTGGAGGTGCGTTGGGGTTCAGGCAGAAGGGCTCGGGTGCAGTGAGGGCGTTCGGGCGTGTAGTTTGACGAGCAAAGTGGTGGGGGAGGATTTGAAGCTGATGGGAAACACGGTTAGCGCTGGAAAGGCAAATTGGGGAGAGAGGGTGTTTTGTTCAGTACTGGGGGTTGATATGCTTTATTTTTCCTGGTGTTCGTGCTAAGGATGGTATATACTATTACTCCCTGGTGTCAGTGCTGTGGGATAGTATATGCTGTTTCTCCCAGGTGTCAGTGCGAAGGGATGGAATTTGCTATTACTCCCTGGTTACAGTGCTGTGGGATACACTATTTGTCACAGGTGTCAGTGCTGTGGAATGGTATACAGCATTGCTCCCTGGTGATGGTACTGTGGGATGGTATTTTCCCTGTCAGTATTATAGGATAATATTTACTATTACTCACTGGTGTCAGTAAAGTGGGATGGTATTTGCTAATGCTCCCTGGTGTCAGTACTGTGGGATGGTATTTGCTGTTACTCCTTGGTGTCAGTACAGTGGGATGGTATACACTATTTATACTAGGTGTCAGTTCACTTGGAAGGTATTTTCTATTACTCCCTGGGGTCAGTGCTGTGGGTCAGTACTATTTCTCTCAGGTGACAGTACTGGGGGACGGTGTACTCTATTGCTCCCTGATGTCAGTGCTGTGGGATAGTATGCACTATTTCTCCCAGGTGTCAGAAACGGGTGAAGGTATGCTGTATTACTCCCTGGTTTAATGCTGTTTGATGGTATTTTGCTTTTGCTCCCTGGTGTCAGTGCTAAGGGGGAAGTTATACACGAGTTCTCACAGGTGTCAGTTCTGTGGGATAAGAGGAAAAGTGGAAAGATAGCGGCTCTTTATGGCAGAAAAAAAGTCTAGCATGACATTAAACCTTTTATTTCAATTACTAAAACATATACTTAGAAACATAATTGGTAAAAGAGGCCATGGCAATGTTTAACCATGACTTTATAAAATACTCTAAAACCAAACCAGCTTTTTTCACCCATACCTCCTCACACAACAATACCTCCATCTACTAGAACTGGATTAATTATTATTACTTCATTAAGATGCCATCTTAAATGCCAACCAAGTCTCCAATCTAGTAATTTCCCCCTTTTTCTGACATTTTCTGGGTTGAATGTACTGTTCCACCGTCTTCTAGTGAGGTCAATATACCAAGGTCTCGGCAATCCCCTGAGGAAGCCCGTTTAGGGCGAAACATGTCTGGAGAGACCATAAGTACTGTACTGACCCACATCTTGGACGTTTTAGTGAGAGTATTTTATAAAGTCATGGTTAAACATTGCCATGTCCTCTTTTAACAAATATGTTATTAAGAAGTATATGTTTTAGTAATTGAATTAAAAGGTTTTATGTCATGCTAGACTTATTTTTTGCCATAAAGAGCCGCTATCTTTCCACTTTTTCTCTTATGTACTATTGGCTAGGCAACCACTCTAGTGGTATTTTCTAACCTTATCACTGGGGGATTGGCTTCCTCTCCTTCTGAGTTCTGTGGGATAGCATGTGCTATTACGCTCTGGTCAATGCTATGGGATGGTATACTTTATTTCTTCCAGCTGTGGGTACGGCCGGATGGTATTCGCTATTACTCCCTGGTGTCAGTACGGTGTGACAGTATACTTTATTATTCCTTGGGTGGGGTAGGCTTTATTGATCCCTTGTTTTGGTATAGTAGATTGGTATGTTCCATTCCTCCCTATTGTCAGTGGTGTTAGTTGGTATGTTTTATTACTTCCCGGTGTTAGGGGAACTAGGGGGTATATTCTATTATTCCCTAGTGTCAGTACTGTGGGTTGGCTGAGTCGGGGCCTCCTTACAATCAGAGGTTGGATGGTATACTTTATTACTTGATGGTGTCAGTATTGGGACGGGGAGGGACATGGTATGCTTTATTTCTCCCGGGTGTCTGTATGGTGGGAGGATATATTCTATTACTCCCTGGTGTCAATGTTGTGGGATTTGCCTTTCTCCCCGATATCAGTACTGGGGATGGCATACTCTAATACTCCAAAGGGAAGTACTGGGGGGCTCTACTTTATTTCTCCTAGGTGTTGGTGCTGTGGGATGTTTTACTTGGTTGCTCTCTGGTGTCAGTACGGGGGATGCAATTTTCGTTTTCTCTTCGGTGTCGGTTCTGGGGATATGCTATGCTTTCTTACTCTCTGTTGCCAATTATGTTGGCCACTATTAAGTATTACTCCCTGATGTCAGTACTTTAGGATGGTATGCTCTATTGCTCCCTGGTGGCCATTCAGTGGGGGGGGGGTATGCTTTATTACACCCTGGGGGGTCAGTACGGTGGCTGTTTTTAGCATAGTAGGGTGGTATACAGTTTTTGTTTGCCAGGCCTCTGTCCTGGCTATTTGGCTGGTATGTCTATTTGGGTTGGGATGCCAGTAACATATTATTTTTACCATTGCTTGGCACTTTCTGGGGGGTTTGTCTTGTTTTCAGTGAATTAGGTTTAGTAAGCAGCAAGTTTTTTTTCTGGGGTGTGCCCTGGCAGAGGTGACATTCCGGGCTGGGGTTTGGGTGGTAGGCCTGTTGAGGATGTGGTTCAGGGGTTGTTGAATTTGATTGCTGGGCATTCTGTAGTTTGTGGAGTACGGGGAGGCAGTTAGCAGGGGCAGCTGGTGTATTACGCTACAGTTGCAGGATTTGCCCATGGATTTGGAGGGAATGAGTTGTTTACATTTTAGATTGGAGCATTCAGCTGTGGTTGGTTCGGTTTGAGTCGGGTGGTGAGTTGGGCGTTAGTGGGTGAGAGACGGACGGCGGTTCAACTGAACAGCTGTTCAGAGACAGTGTGCTCGCCTGAAGCAGAGGTGGCAGTGCATTGGGTAGCGTAGTGCTACATCATGTGTTGGCAAGTTTGTGGCGGGTGAGTGGCCCCTTGGCATGGTAGAGCTCCATGCCACGGTGGGCTGTGATTTTGGTAATGTTCCAAGTGGGACATAATTTGTGTTGTTGGGCTGGCTTTCAAGGTGGCGGCGTTTCGAGGGGTGACCTGGCTAGGACCGTTTTTGGGTGGGCGCCTGCTTAAAAAAGCAGGAAACAGAACGGTTTGCCTGGAAAACAGAACGGTTCAACACAGCTCGAAGAATGGTGAATATTGCAATGGGCCATTTCTGCGGCCAGGAATAGAGAAAGACTAACTGGCAGTTTGGAATTCAACAAGCTCGTCGAGTGTGGAGGTAGCGCTCAGGTGTAAGGTTTCATACCTGAGCGCTGTGGCCGTTGGGGTCTTGGAAGGTAAGGATCCAATGCATGGTAAAGTTGTGAATTTTGGCAGGCAGGGATCCCCTTTGGTGGGGGTCTTCCCCTTTATGGTGAATAGATGATTATGGCTCCTGAGGCGGTGCTGAGAGGCTAGCGGCCAAGGTGGAGATTTTGGAAGAGTTAAATTCCTGTTGGGTGTGGATTCTGCCTCCTAAGACCTGCAGCCTGGTTGTTTGGGTGTATAACTGGGAGTTTGATAACATTATGGAAATTGTGGTTATGGTTATGTATTAATAAAAAGGGGAATTAGGTTGTTGGTTAATTAGGTTATATTCAATGTATATGTTTGTACTATATAATCCTGGTTTACTAATATTAATAATAATGATAATAATAATAATAATGTGTTATGTTAATGTATGCTTGCATATCAAAAGTGTAAAATATATTTATTTATTTGTCATTTATTTATTATTTGATATTTGTTGGTTAATTACTTGAATGGTTTATTTAATTAATGGTGGTTAATAAATGGCTGCTTGCCAGCCAATTTAAATCCAAGATTGGTGTCTGGGTATTTAATGGTGGGGGTATGGTTGGTAAGCAGGTGAGGGGTCTGGGGGAGGCGGAGGTTCTGATGGGGTGATAAAGGATGGGCTAGAAAGTCTAAGCTACCCTGGTCATGTGTCATAGGGAAAAAATTGGATATCTTCGGATACTTAATAGAGCCCTATACTGTATAGTGATAGAATACATAGCCCCATCCCTGTAAGCCCCTCAAAGTTTTATACTTAAAACCCACAGCTGGTGCTGAAAATTTACTACTAAATATATCTTCTACATGGGTACAAAAAATACATTAACTTTATCTGGATGTCTATTATGAATGTCAATGATACATGGACACCTAAAGGTACAAATAAGAAGAGTGGCAGGGACAATCATTCTGTTTATAGTAGTAATGTATGCTGCTCACTGTAAGCAACACAATGTGAAGGGAATATATAAATGAAATATAAAACTAATTATGTGACATTACTGCAAAAAATGTTTTCATTTATACAATAGACCTAAATTATTAAAACTCTCCAAGACTGGTGAAGATAGACTATCGTGGGAGAACCTGGGTAATCCTGCAAACATGGAATAGATTTTTTAAATATCAGCATTAGTTGGCAAATGTTTTCAATTACATTGTACATTGTATCTTTCCACTTTAACGAAGGGTCACCACAAAAATTATATAAAATACAGTGTATCTTAAAGGCATATACTAAACCAGTAAAAAGAACACTGGTCATTGTTTCATCATATGTATATTTTATGCGTAGGCAATAGAGAGTTCTTGGGAGAAGCACATTTTTGATAGATCTTCAGGATAATGCAGCATTGTGAAAGTCTGTGTATAGTTCAACAGGTCGGGAGATTTTGGGAGATCTCTTACAAATGGTGATCCTGACCCCTCACAAAACAACCTAATACATACAGATAAAATGCACAAGGGAGTTTTTTACCCACAAAAAAGGTAAATTAGCACTGAAAACCAGTTAAGGACCATGGCAATTTATATAATCAAGGTCCTCTTTACTTTCTATCTCAGTTCACTCTCTCTTTTCCTATTTACATGCTTTTTGCACTGTAGCACTACTAATCCTCCCCTATTCTTAGGCGTGCTGTTCAGAAGACAGCAATTATCTGATAGCAAGATACACTTAGGTACTTAAACTTTATTTTTTTTTTTTCATTTAAATAATCATTACCTGTTATAATAAATAGATTGCTGCGATAATGTGTCTTTTATATATGCTTGAAATTTAGTTTTAACATTAGCAAAATTAATTAACTTTGAATTATGCATGCTATGCTTTCTTGCAGTGTTCATCCATAAGAACCTATTTAAGACACCTTTCAAACCTTTTCATTTCAGTTTATGTTGCATTAGGCAGCCCATTTTTTTAAATGGACTGCAAATGCATAAGTAAGGACACTTGAAATTCACTGAAATCTTTTTTTTCTGATGTAGCATGCCACAACTGGTGTTATAGGAGTATATATGAGTATTGGAGTATATATGTATACAAAATGTGTGTTTACCTCTTTAACTCTTTAACATTTATGACAACATTAAAAAATTGTATAATAATGGTATTTTAGAAATTTTTTGGGAGTATTAGAAAAGTTTTTTTTTCATAACACTGTAAAATAAATACAAGAAAGGCTTGACACAGACTGTACATGTTCTGTGCCCACTATTCTGTTGGTTAGATTGAATGATTACTACAGCTGTTGTAGTGATAAACAAGGAAATGTTCACATTTGCATCCACACACAGTTTCTACATGAGGCAACCAAAGCTAAAGGGAAATCTGTTATCTCATAGAAATTTATTTCAGAATCAGAAGATCCACTTAGCATTTATATACTATAAAATTTCCTGATATTGCGTCTTAATTTTTTTTTTTTGCAGTGCCACAAGTAGTGTTGGTGTTTGAGTTTGGGTTGTCCTTATATTCGACCCGAATATGGCTGTTCGAATTCGGGTAGACCCGACCCTAAAAAAACGAGATTCAACGGCAAAAATTCGGATAAACAAAATGTATTAAAAAAATGTGAATTCATGTTAAATTAATTTATTGAGTGTTTGTATTCATTTAACTTTTTTTTTTTTTACAGGTTATCCTACAATGACATGATATCTCTTACTCTGTAACACACTTTCCAGCACAGAAATATTATGATACATTTGTTACTTTTTTCTTTTATCCACTGCTAGAAAAATGTAACAAATATATCATATTACTGTGCTGGAAAGTGTGTTACAAAGTAAGAGATACTTGCGGGGCATCTTCTTAATGATTGCAGCTGTGTCTGCAATCATTGGGAAGAGTGTGAGATCCCCGGGGCACTACTGGTTAATTAACCTGTAGTGCCCAGGGGATCGTAGTGGAACTGCAGAGTTTATCTGCAGTCCAGTTCCCATGGTTCCATGAACATGGGAGCTTTGCAGTAACAGCTGTGACTGCAGGCAATCCCCGGGGCACTGCAGGTTAATTGCACACTGCGCTAATCAATGATTACAGCTATGGCTGCAATCATTGAGAAGATTGTGCGAACCTGTAGTGCCCCGGGGATCGTAGTGGAACTTCCTACAGTCACATGACCGTGGGAACTTTGCGGTCACAGCTGTGACTGCAGACGATCCCCGGGGCACTACAAGTTAATTAACCTGTAGTGCCACAGGGATCGTAGTGGAACTCCAGAGTTCATCTGCAGTTCAGTTCCCACGGTCACATGACGGTCACAGCGGTCACAGTTGTGACCGTAAGCGATCCCAGCTGTGACTGCAGCCCATAATAGTCCCTTAAAATAACCCGAATTCTTCCACCATTGATTTCAATGATGTTTGAATTCGGCATTCGATCACCCAAACAATATCTCACTATTCTATCGAATACCTGTATAATCAAATAGTGAGATATTCGACTAACACTAGCCACAAGTACATGTGTATAATAAGTATGTTTTTTTCTGCAGAAGCTGCGTTAAACTCTTTCCACATAAAAAAAAAAAATTGTAACTATGATAAATGTACTTATGATATTATGTTCCATTTTCGCTAGTCATAATTTTTTATGTCCCAGTACCCAGCTCTAGATGCCAGACTAGAATCAAGCTCAACAGGGTCTTCTTTCCCCGCTTCCGATGAGCCAGCTGATTCGAGTGGGTGGCATGTTTAACCCTGGAGCGCAGCTCAAAGCGTAAGTGGAAGTGCATGTCAATCACATCCAATTGGTGCAAATTTGCCAGTGTGGGGCTGTAGAAATTCCCTTCTATGATGGCCCAGCGCACATTAGGAATTGGGTACTCTAGCACTTCACCAGCTTTGAATCCAACAGACACGGACATGTTGCATATCACCAGAAATTTGGGGCTCAGTACCTCGGTGAGCCAAATAAACAGGTGGTCCAGGTTGGTTTTGTACATTTGCAGTGATTGCTCATGATACCTGATAACATCCTATATAAACGAATTGATGATGACAACGTCGGGCTGAGGTCCATGTTGGAAGTTGGCCAGCACGCTCTCTATGTACTCCGAAGAAACACGGGTCAGGAAATAGAACCATACAAGGTGGTGGTCAGTAGTGTTGGTCGAATAGCTCACTATTCGATTCGACAGCTATTCGGCCGAATATAGCAAAAAAATTCGGGTGGTCGAATTCAAATTCGAATCCTATTAAAGTCAATGGGAGAAAAATTCGGGTTTGTTTCAGCACTGTGTAGAGCTTCTACAGCCTTCAGGCTTTCCCTTTCCTCAGGGAGCAGAGCAATCAGCGGAGCTTTATGCTGACAGCTCTGCTCCCCTGATCCTGGAGCCAATACGAGGGTAATATGATTCATAATGTCATTGTAGGATAACCTGTAAAAAATCAAAAAAACAAGTTTAAAATAAAAAACAGATACGAAATAAATAATTTCAGAAAAAAAAAAATTTTTTTTCTTTTCCTCACGAATTGTTGCTGTCGAATGCCGAATTCGACCCGAATTCGAACAGCCATATTCGGGTCGAATATAGGGACAACCCGAATTCGAACATCAACACTAGTGGTCAGTTCTGTAATGACGCACTTGGCGGTAAAATATTCCATTGTGCATTTCACGCAGAGATCCCCCAACGTGTCGTTTGCAAATTACATCTCACCCTTCCCTTTCAGCTGCTTCTCAGTCCGAAACTCATCATTCTGCAGTATTTTCACACAATCCTTGTTGACGGATCTTTGAATGGAGTCTCCCAGGATGGTCACATACTTGTTGTGGAGAAGTCTCTGTGTAGGGGACTGCCTTTTCCTATCTGCAAGCTGTAACTTTCTAAAATGCGGCATGGACAACGTTGTAAACTGGCATCTACAGCTGGGTACTGGGTACTGGGCAGGCAGCAGCAGTAACAGCAGAAGGAAGAGGTGGTGGGCTCTGGAACAAAGTGTGGACGGCATTAGTAACTGGCATCTAGAGTAGGGTGCTGGGCAGGCGGCAGCATCAGTAACAGCAGAAGAAGGAGGCAGTGGGCCCTGAGGCAAAGTTTTGATGGCGTTAGTAACTGGCATCTAGAGTTGGGTACTGGGCAGGCAGAAGCATCAGTAAAAGCAGGAGGAGGAGGCAGTGGGCCCTGAGAAGTGTGGATGGCATTGTTAACTGTCATCTAGAGCTGGGTACTGGGAGGAGGAGGCGGTGGGCCCTGAAACGGAGCAAGGACGGCATTAGTGGTTGAGGCCATCACCTATATGGACAGTGTAGAAGCTGTAGCTAGTGGAGACATTGCTTTGTAGGGGACTGTCTTTTCCTATCTGCTAGCTGTAACCTTCTAAAATGCGGCATGGACAGTGTTGTTAACTGGCATCTACAGCTGAGTACTGGGTACTGGGCAGGCAGCAGCATCAGTCAAAGCAGGAGGAGGAGGCGGTGGGCCCTGAGAAGTGTGGATGGCATTGTTAACTGGCATCTATAGCTGGGTATTGGGAGGAGGAGGTGGTGGGCCCTGAGACAGAGCAAGGATGGCATTAGTGGTTGAGGCCATCACCTATATAGACGTAGAAGCTGACATTGCTTTGTAGGGGACTGCCTTTTCCTATCTGCTAGCTGTAACTTTCTAAAATGCGGCATGGACAGCATTGTTAACTGGCATCTACAGCTGGGTAATGGGTACTGGGCAGGGGGAAGCAGTAACAGCAGGAGGAAGAGGTGGTGGGCTTTCAGACAAAGTGTAGACATCATTAGCAACTGGCATCTAGAGTTGGGTACTGGCCAGCAGCAGTAACTGCAATAGTAGGAGGCATTTAGCCCTAAGACGGAGTGTGGACGACATTAGTAATTGGCATCTAGAGTTGGGTACTAGGCAGGCGGCAGCATCATTTACAGAAGGAGGAAGGAGGAGGCGGTGGGCTCCTGAGACGGAGCGTGGAAGCATTAGTATCTGGCATCTACAGTCGGGTACTGGGCAGGTGGCAGCATCAGTTACAGCAAGAGGAGGAGGAGGAGAAAGCGTAGGGCTTTGAGACAGAGTGTGGATGGCATTAGTATCTGGCATCTAGATTTTGGTACTGGGCAGGCGGCAGCATCATTTAAAGCAGGAGGAGGAGGCTATCTATCTATCTATCTATCTATCTATCTATCTATGTATCTATCTATCAATGTATCTATCTATGTATGTATCTATCTATCTAGCTAACAGTGAAACACTCTACCTATCTGAGTACAGTAGATTTCAGGACTGCACCAATAAAATACAATCCAACAATCTATCTGACTAATAGTGTGAGTGTGACACAGTTTAACTAAGTAAAGCACTTTTTTCACTTTGACAAAGCAAGCCAAGCAGCACAGAAAGGTTGTGATGCTAGCAAATCTCTGTCAGGAGTGGTAAATGCAGGCACACCCGGGCCTTATATAGGCCAATGGCTGCCTGTGTGGCATGCAGTGACAGACAGCCAATCGGCTGCCTGCCACAACAAACATGAAGGGGAGCATCCCTTCTGTTATTGGAGGGCCCTAGGCATCATGGGGGAGGTCCCTAGGCATTGTGGGAGGGTCGAATTTGGGGCTTCAAATCCAGCAAAATTCGGGTCGGGTCCACCCCAATTTGAATGGTCATATTTGGGTCGAACATCAGGACGACCCGAATTCGAACAACAACACTAATAAGGAGGACTGATAGAATAGGTTGTTGCCCGGATCCCTTCAACGGAATGTTTTGCTGTCTCCCTGATGCGAAGGTTCGGCATGTGGTGGACCGAGTGGACAAACTACTGGGAGGAGCTGGACAGGACCCAGCTGTCTTGGTCCATGTTGGAACCAATGACAATATAAATGGAAGATGGAGGATCCTTAAAAATCAGTTTAGGGAACTAGGTATCAAGTTGTAGAAATCGACCCCCCAGGGCTATATTCTCTGGAATATTGCCTGTGCCATGCGCAACACAGGAAAGGCAGAGGGAGCTTAGGCAGCTAAACGCATGGCTTATGTCCTGTGTACAAGGGAAGGTTTTGGGTTCATAGAGCACTGGGCTGACTTTTCATTGGGGTACAACCTGTGTGCAAGAGATGGTTTGCACTTAAATGAAAGGGGGTCTGCTATGCTAGAGGAAATATTTAGGGGAATGGTGGAGGGATATTTAAAGTCTAGAAGTTTAACAAACAAGATAGGGGAGTTGGAAGCCTTAATGAGTGAGGAGAATTATGACTTAGTTGGTATTGCTGAATCCTGGCTTTGTTCTTCGCATGACTGGGCTGTCAATTTTCCTGGGTATACTCTTTTCGTAAAGACAGAGTCAAACAAAAGGGTGGTTTTGTCTGTCTTTATGTGAGAAGTGATCTAAGAGTGAATGTGAAAGAAGAAATTGCGGAGGGAACAAGCGATGACGTTGAGGCATTATGGGTGGAGTTGAATGTGGGGTTGAATGATAAACATTTAATGATTGTAGTCTGCTATAGGCCCCCCAGTGCTAAGGAAGAAAAAGAAGATCAACTACTAGCACAGATAGAAAAAGCAGAAAAAAGTGGAAGTGTTTTTATCATGGGAGATTTCAACTACCCTGACATTGACTGGAGTAATGGCACTACAGGAACAGCAAAAGGGAGGAAATTTGTGAATTTAATACAAGATAATTTTTTGGTACAGTTTATAGAAGCCACAGCTAGAAATTATACTCCGCTGGACCTAGTTCTTTCTAACAATGCAGAGCTTATAACAAATGTGAAAAAAAAAAGAGAATCTAGGTAGCAGTGACCATAATATGATTTAATTTAATGTTAGCTGTAAACAGGAAGCAAAAACAGGAAAGATAAAAACATTTAATTTTAAGAGAGCAAATTTTCCATTATTAAGGGCGGCTCTCTGTGACTTGGACTGGGAGACAATATTGTCCTCAAAGAACACAGAACAGAAATGGGAATGTTTCAAGTCTGTTCTACAAAAGCAAACTGAAAAATATATTCCACAGGCTAATAGGTTTAAAGGCTAAAATTAAAACTTATGTGGCTTACAGCTGATGTTAAAAAAGCCATAAGGAACAAGAAAAGGGCATTCCAAAAATATAAAAATGAAGGATCACCTTCATCATTTGAAACCTATAAAGAATATAACCAAATATGTAAAAAGGTGATAAAATGTGCAAAACTTCAAAATGAAAGACAGATTGCAAAGAAAAGTAAGGCAAACCCCCCAAGTTTTTTCAAATCTATTAATAGCAAAAAGATCATATCTGAGCATGTAGGCCCCTTAAAGGATTTCACTGGGTTGGTAACTAGGGTTTAAAACTAAACACTTTTCCTTAGCTCTGTGTACACAAAGGAAAATGGCAGACCTCAAGTCCAAATTCATAAAAGAAATGTCACTGCCTTAAATGAGTCACAATGGCTCAGAATTGATATGATAGAGAAACAGCTGGGAAAAATTAAGGTTGACAGAGCACCAGGACCTGATGGATTACATCCATGTGTCCTCAAAGGGCTGAGCTCAGTTATTTCAAAGCCATTATTTCTAATTTTTAGAGACTCTTTAGTCACTGGCAAGGTACGGATGGATTGGCGTAAGGCCAATGTGGTTCCTATTTTCAAAAAGGGAGCAAAGTCATTACCAGGTAACTACAGACCCGTTAGTTTAACGTCCATAGTTGGAAAGGTCTTAGAGTGTTTGATAAAGAACCACATAGAGGAGTTTCTGCTAGAAAATAATATTATAAGTGATAGTCAGCATGGTTTCAAGAAAGACAGAAGTTTTCAAACAAATTTACTCTCTTTTTATGAGGAAGTAAGTAGACAGGTAAAAAGTGGAATAGCAGTTGATATAGTGTACTTGGACTTTGCTAAAACATTTGACACTGTACCCCACAGACTGTTAATACGCAAGTTAGGGTCGATAGGTTTAGAAAAGTCAATCTGTAAATGGATAGAGAATTGGCTTAAAGGTTTCATCAAGAGAGTTGTATTTAATGATTCATACTCTGAATGGTCTAAAGTTTTTAGTGGTGTACCCCAAGGTTCAGTGTTGGGACCTTTACTGTTTAACATCTTTATAAATGATATAGAGTTTGGGATTAAAAGTACCATTTCTGTGTTTGCAGATGACACCAAACTATGTAATGGAATCAAGTCTATACAGGATGTCTATAATCTACAAGCAGACCTGGATGTACTATTTGATTGGGCACCCAAGTGGCAAATGACATTTATTATAGATAAATGTAAAATTTTGCACTTGGGAGCTAACAACATGCATGCTTCATACTGTCTAGGGGGAATACATTTTGGGAGGTCAGAAATGGAAAAGGACCTGGGGGTTCTGGTAGATCATAGACTTAATAACAGCATGCAATGTCAAGGTGCAATATCTGAAGCTAGTAAACTACTTTCTTGTATTGAAAGAGGTAAAGACTGCAGAGATGGAGACATTATCCTGCCTCTCTACAAAGCATTGGTCAGACCACATCTGGAATATGCAGTCCAGTTTTGGTCACCAGTTCACAAAAAGGACATTGTGGAATTGGAGAGAGTGCAGAGAAGGGCAACTAAATTAATAAATGGAATGGAGGAGCTCAGCTATGAGGAGAGATTAGCTGAACTGAATCTATTCTCCCTTGAGAAAAGATGTTTAAGGGGGGATATGTTCAACCTGTATAAATATATAAATGGTCCATATGGAGAACTTTCTTCCCCATTATTCACTTTGAGATCATTACAAGGAAAAAGATGGCACTCTTGCGTCTGTGGGGAAAAGAAGTTTAAGTTTCGGATAAGGAAGGGATTCTTCACTGTAAGGTCTGTGAAAATGTGGAATCGGCACCCTCAGTAAGTAGATTCAGCAACTACTATAGATTGCTTTAAGAAAATGCTGGATGGTTTTCTAGAAGCACAGAATATACCTGGGTATTAGGGCTTTAATGTAAAAGTAACAGAGACTGTTGATCCAGGGAACATCCTATTGCCTCATGGAATCAGGAAGGATTTTTTTTCCCCCTGTTGAAGCAAATTGTACCCGGGTTTTTTTTTACCTTCCTCTGGACCAACTATGTCTTATAAGGTTTTATATCTGGGATATGTTTATTTCCCTAGTGGTTGAACTTGATGGACTTACATCTTTTTTTAACCTAACCTACTATGTAACTATATGTAAAAGTAAACGTTTTTTTCACATATCTGCTTTTGGCTTTCAAATACCTGAAATACCTAGGGACCAACAAACTTCTTGGTGCTCATCTGCTTTCTGCTCTATTCTTTCAATTGTATCCTTGGGTTCAGACATTCTCTGTCAATCTTTCACAAAAACAGAAGGATAATGGTGCAAATGCACAATTAGCCTGCAGTCCTAGTTCACACAGACAAAACAAGCACCAGCCAATAAAAAATATGCCTGTGAATACATTTGACAACAGCTTACAAACCCAGCATTTAAACTGGTTTCCTCTGACTTCTGCATAGCTAAACCCATATTTTATCTCTCTGTTCATTGCATTATTTCCTCATCCTCAATATCTGAAAGTAGGAATGCTTGCACATGATCAAAATCATTCTCTTGCAGTATGTCAGTTAATTGGTGATCAAATAATTCCATAGACTTCTTGTCAGTTTGCAGAAAAAAAGGCTACTCCACTAACCCCATGCACATACTCTGCCTTTATACTGTGGTTGAAAGGGCAAATGTGCCCTGCCTCTAGATGTTGCAGCCTTAGCACCAATTTGTCTAGTAGAATCTCCAACTACCTCCTTGTGCACAATCTCACCCCTTAGGCCTTTTTTGACAAAGGGGAGTGTCAATACATTTACTGGCTGCTTTAACAACAGGAGCTATGCAGTTCTGCATGTAAGCATTTTTGAAATATTAGCTGTTGTTTGCAAAATATGAGCTTTTTTAGGAAGTGTGCTCAGATGAAATAAATTACAATCAAATAGTAGTGTGTTTGTCTTTTAAATTATAATGATAACTGAAATGTGTCTGATCAAAAGTTTATATATCCTTCAATGTTTAGGCTGCTAATATACACACACAATGACACACATAGGTTACTATTAGGGTAATTTATTTAATTGTAGAAATCAGAAAATGGTCCAGAAAAATATCCAGAAATTGAAATTGAAAATTCTTGTCAGTAGTGTTTAAGCTCTGGTAAAAAAGGGGGAAAGGTATGGGTCACATTATCACCAAGCTGCAATGTAGTAAACTAACCAAAATTTCAACCACAACTGGCAGAAAAAAAATAAAACAATATTTCATTGTATTCAATAAAGTTGTTAAAAAGATAATATTGTATATTATCCACATAAAAAGACAATTGCACAAATACAGAAATTGGATAGTGAAACAGGTCAAACTTCCAAAAACAATTTTCAAGTTAGAATTACAAATAGTGGCCAAACTATTATAAGAAAAAAAAGGAATTGCTACAAGCAATTTATAATGATGTCTTTCTCTTCAGTTTGCTCCGGTGTATCTGATGATGACATGCAATCTTTTAAGTCAAGTCAAAGTTATGCATGAGGTCATTCCTTCAATCTCTCTTCCTGTACAACTGGGCACATCAAAAGGGATGTCATGCCATTGTGGGTCAGGACATTGTTTGTCCAAATCCACTGGTAATCTCTGCTAGTAACTAGTCAACATCAAATTGATCTGTTAGTTGACTCTGGGTTTTAGGAAAGATGTGATCACCACCTGTGGTGTGTGATTACTGTTTTACCAGCCATGTTTTTGAATGTAGGCAGCAATAGCTGCATCTGGTGGACTAGGTGTATACTCAAGACAAAGCATTTTCCCATATTCTCAAGTAAAATTTAGCACCTTAGCCTAAATTCAGGTTGGTTTATTTTTGAATATGTTTGGTATTCGTTTCAAATTATTAACTGTGTACTAAAACCAGAAGGTTTAAAGAAGTGTGGCATTAATAGCATTAAATACATGTAGATAAATAGACACAAAAATGCAAACTGATAGAGATCGGTGCAAATTTTAAACATTTTTTAAAATTAAAGTGATCAGTAAACAAAATACTAAAAATGAGAGAAGAAAAATAAACGTATTAAACTATAATTTATCATCATACATTCAAGTGTAAGGATGAACAAGGGCACACTTAAAAAGAAGTATTATTAGCACTTAGGCAGGTTCTCAAAATAAATTGATATACATGATAATAAACTGTTTCTATTTTTTTTAAATATGTTATTGTTATGGCATTTTTCTTTTTCACTTTTTCATGCCTCTAAAAAACAAGTACATAAAAAAAAGAAACAAAATGAAAATTTCCCAGCCGCATATAACATGTTTAACATAGATGCAGAAAAATGTTTTCCTTAGAGGAAATAAACCTGAAGAAAGTAGCAGATTAAATTAAGTCTCCAAAGATTTCTGGATCTTTAAATTGCAGCTCTGAGCAGAATTTTCCAGTCCCTGAAGAATGTGATAAATTGTTTGTTTTAGACAAGAAACTAAAGTGATGTTTGCACTTTTTTCGCTTTAAGACAATAATGTGACAACATTAATACCATTTTTAAAATTCCCATATACAATAAAACGATAGTCACTATATTCTGGGTACATTTCTAAAAAACAAATCATTATAATACAAAAATAGTACAATCAAAGCAGAAATGTCATCTGAGCTTCAACAGTGGAACATGTTACCAGGACATTATAACACACAACAATCTAATGCCAAACATGGACAGACATGGACAGAGTACCAATTGAGCATCCACCCTTTCTGACTAAACAAATTTAGTCATAGAGGCAGACCAGTGTTATCTTTAAACAAGATTTTTGCAATTCCCAACTAACCTCAAGGAAAAGTTTTAAAATCTTTGTTTATTAAAAACGAAAATGAGATATTATCAATATATATGTATTTCTATATTGCCAACATATTATGCAACATCCTAGTCCATAGTCCTGTTACTAACTAACTAGCTCACAGTCAATTGTCTTTACTAGTCTAAGGTTATTTATAGGAAGAAGCTAACAACCCATTTTTTAGAATGTTTATGTAAACCAAAGTGTCTGGAGAAATCCACAAATACACAGGGAGAACATAAAAATTCCATGCAAATATTGTTCTGTACTTTGATTAGTGCTTTTTAATACTGCTCAGGGTAAGTTGAAAATGGGCCTAATGGCCCACATGAATGTGGACTTATCACCACATTTTTAACTTTATAGAAAAGGGTGGATAACACTTTATATAAGGGAAGAAATAATATTATTATTATTATTATTATTATTATTATTAATAAACAGGATTTATATAGCGCCAACATATTACGCAGCGCTGTACATTAAATAGGGATTGCAAATGACAGACTAATACAGACAGTGATACAGGAGGAGAGGACCCTGCCCCGAAGAGCTTACAAACTAGTATTAATATGTTTTTATATACATTTTTTATTCTATTTTCTTACATTTGAAGTGGAGTACCTGCCCCTTCCATCTTTATTTTTTATTTTATTTTTTTTACTAAAGCCTTTAAAAAATGTAAAGTGAGATAGCCACTTTTTTTTTACATTTTCTCACCTGCACAGTGTGAGATTAAATGACAGAAGAACCCGGAAGAAAATGGCAGCACCCAGTGTCCAGCACCTGCCAGAATGAAGAAGGAAGATAGAAGAGTACTGGACCAACTGGACTAGGTTCGAAGGGGGATCAACAGCTTTCCACCTGTAAAAGTAAGTTTTTTTTTACTGATAGTCCCATTTTAAATTGTATGTTCAGTTAAAAAGTTTCAGATACAATGAAGAAAGATTAAAGCTCAATTTTTTTACCACTATATAAGGCTCTGTTACAGACATTTAACTTCTCATTCTGCTGACAAAAGCTTCACTAACAGATCTTCAATCACATAATAGATAAAAATAATTACAGTATAGGTACAGCAGAGAAAGGCTGTTTCCGATATACCCTTAAAGTCTGATTAAGCCATTGTTACTGTGAAAGCTTATGATAACAGTAAAAATCTGAAAGGGGTTCCAAGCAAAGTACCCCAATCTTAAAAAAAAACTACCTGGATTTTTAGAGATTATTAGGTAATTCAATATTACCCAATGGTTAACCAGTTACATTGTGCTCCTGTATGCTAGTTAATTGCCTGTCATTAATATTGTGGTTTACATGATTTAGAGGTCTTTAGATGCCTTGTTCTAGTCTGAAATCCTCCTGTGTTACAAAAAATGTATTTAACTAAAAAACATTATGTAACATAATTTTAATTAAAAATGAATAACACATGTATAAATATATCAATATGGAGAACACACCAAATCCTTTATACAAAAATTAATATTGGGACCATCTATATTGACAGCCTCAAGACTCATCATCACTTTAAATATATTTAAATAAAAGTAAACAACAACTGTTGTCACTTAAATGAGATGTAGCCATATGGATGGAATAAGGATGTTAGCAATGTATTTTTATATCAAAAGTCTTCATTACAATGAGATAATGGTTTCAAACAACAACATGCAACAAATTACCCCTGTCATGCATTGATATATATACAACCTACTTGGTAGTTATTTGTCAACCAAAAGTGTTTTGTCACTCTTGAATGAAATCATAACCTATCTCCTTTCCCCAAAATAGATATGTAAAATGCATGTGATAACATGGTCCGAGTTTAGAGTATATAGAAGTTTCAGGAATACTAAGTCCAGGGATTTTCAAGGTAAATTTATGAACCACATAGCCTGGTGGTTGGCCACTTTCTCCTGTTTCCGAGGAAGTTTCCAGGTGGGTTTAGGGAAAATGATAAATATCTGGACATTTAGGGTATACAGGCCCGGAGCAATGAGCAGGTGACAGGGGGAACCTACAAAATGGGTCTACAGATTCCAATAAGCCACCCCCCCATACTCCCAGAACCCTTTAAGGGACAACTTGTTTGGATGAAGCCATGTAACATGTTGTAGAAACAAGGGGTTCACTATTATCAGGCAGCAGGGCAGACACTCACTTTTCCCCATCTTTCTGGTCAGCCAGGCTATGGGCCTGCTATGGCCAGGAAAGGGGGTCCCATTTTTGTCAGTAAATAGGGCCTGGTGTTAATATTAGGAAGGTAACTCCTCCTTACTGTTTTTTTACATACAATTATAAAACTTACAGCTTTAATGAATCAGAAATTGATTTTGTATTAGCTGCAAAAATTTCACCAAAACTTTTTTTTGGTCACTGTACTATATGCACTAGCTGGTACATACTCCTGACCCCTACACTGTATATACTAAGCTGTACATTCTTTTAACTTCTATCCTGTATACATTATATTTTACATCTCACACCTGTATTGTGTACATACTTCCTACTGTAACACGGTTTACAATATGGTAAAGATACTCCTGACCCTTGTATTGCATAAAACGAGTTGTACATGCTTCCAACTCCTGTGCTCCAAATGCCCTTTTGCACATGTACCTGAACCCTAGGCTTTATATCTGGTGTTGCACATAACCCTGACCCTACACTTATTACACTATGTTGCACACACACTCCTGCATGCTACATACTATATAATATCTATTTCATGCTTTCATGTTCACCAACTGTTCTGCTGAAGTTTATACCTAAAGAAAAATTAGACAGGGTAAGCCCTCTTCTTATTTTGAGTGCATAAAATCATCATACAACACAATTTTTTTTGATCATTTGCTTGTTACCTCACTGTGGTACAGTCAGTGGTGTAAGAACAGCAGTTGAAGAGGTCTCAATCAAGATCTTTACCTATCGGGTTGTAGGGGTCATTCTTTGCCCACTGTTTGGCCACTCACTATTGTAGACAGTGGGCATGATTTATTAAAGCTCTCCAAGACTGAAGAAGATAGACTATCATAGGTGTGATTCAGCAAACCTTGATAGATTGGTATGGCATGGTTTTCTTAAAAATCGCTTGCTATTAGTTTTCAACAGTTTTCAATCCTGGACCAGATCAATTACAGGTTTTCTGGATCACCCAGGTTGACCTTTGATAGTCTATCTTCACCTGTCTTGAAGAGCTTTACTAAATCAAGCCCAGTGCTGTTGAGATATTCTGCAACTAACAGAATCCATCCATGGATTTATAGATTTGTAGCTGGAAGACCATCTGTGGCACTTTATTGTTGCCATGGAAAGGAGTGCAAGTTCCAAATTTTGCACTGAGACCCATAGGTTTGTAGCTATTTCATTGAGCACAATAATTAAATATTTTGATAAGGGCTGGCATATACATGCAATATATACAGAATGTACACTGTCTCTTATTTAGTTAGTGCCTCAGTAGGAATACTGTAGCCTTAGCCACTTTTCATATGTGATTTTTCTCATGTGTTTCTCTCTCTAGTTATACATTTATGTGGTCTACATCAATGGGAGCAGCATAGTAATGGGGCAAATTCATATACATGTTTTCTTATGTGCTTATAACCAATATTGTGCTTTAGCCACAACCCTATTTTACCTTTTCCCTTTTTCAGACATTTGAAAATGTCTGTAGGTTGAATATTAGGATTAAATTTTAAAAAACTTACAGGGTTTATACCTACTGCCAACACCTGGACAATTGTATCTGTCAGTTTTAGGTTTTTAGGAAGTCCTCAATCTTCTGTTTTAATTTAGAAAAGGTATATACTGTATTCTTTCAATGTTCTGTGTAATTCTATGTGGTTAAATGTTCACTTAAAAATTCAGCTATTGTACTGTAACTTGCCCTTATTAAAACCTGTTTGTGCCAGATCCGTCGCCCCACGAGCAGGCAGCATGTGAGCCCAGCTCCCGCTCGCCTCCGGGATTCCCTGCTAATGAGCCGGCACTACCACTACTCTCTCGCCCGCATCTAAATACTTACATACCGGTGCGTGGATGGACCGGTTTTTGGAACCCTCCTCCTCCTCCAAACACCAGAATAGTATGGGGAAGAAGGACAAAATCCGTTCTACCCCCTCCAAGATGGCCGCCGTTTCCTTCTCCACACATGCTTCCAGTGATGCTGAGTATCAGGTACAGTCCTCTGGCTCTGCAGAGAGCTCACAGCCTGAAAAAATAGCTGATGCTGTAGCTGCATTGTTAACACCAACATTACAAGAGGCAATTGATGCTGCAGTACAAAAATGTATACAATCCGTGCGGAAGGATTTAAAGGAACAGTCACATAGATTAGATAATGCTGAACAACGCATTACACTAGTTTAGGATGATGTTACCTCGGCCAGAATTACTATATCTACACTAGAAACCAAGGTACAAGCCTTGCAGGATAAAATAGAGGACTTGGAAAATAGATCTAGGCGCAATACCTTGCGTGTTGTGGGTCTTCCGGAGAATATTAAACCAACGCAGCTACATGATATCTGCTCTACAATACTACCTAAGTTACTGGGCCTCACTGCACCCTGTAAAGTTGAGCATGCCCACAGGCTGGGTCCGGCTCGCACGGAGAGATCTAGTCCAAGACCAGTACTGGTTGCCTACTCCTATTATGCTGATAGAACCCGTTTACTTCATGCCTTCTGGAGCCAACGCACGTTGCAATATGAGGGAGCTTCCCTATTACTATTTAGGGACTATTCAGCAGAAGTCTCCCGCAAACGGCGCAGCTTCCATAAAGCATGCTCTATGCTATATCACCACAAACTGCGCTTTACTCTGGCTTATCCTGCAATCCTACATTTTACAGATAACCAAGGGTGAAAATACTCGCTCACCTCGGCCGAGGAGGCGGAAAGTTTGATCCACACTTTATTGTCTGAGCTATCCCCTGCCCCATCAGTAAATTCTAGTACCTCCCCACCACGTCAAAATGAGCGTTCCTTGATCCCGGTGTACTCCCCAAAATTACCTAAGCAATCGGGTGGTCTCCCCAACAAGAAGATCCGTGATGTACATCGTTCTGAGATGCAGCCAAAGGCGAGATAACACAATTCAAGATCAGATGTGCTTAAAAGTGCCTTACTCTCTACTGTTTCAATTTGAAACTCCTCATACTTATATCCCATTATGTGAGGCGTGAGCCTATACTTACTACTGGAATTCTGTTTTTTCCAATGTTATTGAGTTGGAATGACTTTTATTGCTCTGCGAGGAAAAAAGGAAAGTCATTTATTTGTAATGTTTGTCTCTCCCTCCCTGTCCCCCTGCTGACCCTTCCACATGTTTCCATTGTTGATAGGGGACAAGTTTTCTCTATTGGTTTCTGTAACAACCATGCTAGCTTTACTGGATATGCTGTTGTACTCCATGATGAGCTCGACTCACTGATTGTTTTACTCTTTGACACAATCTGTAAGTACCATGCACCTAACTGCTTGTATCCATGGCCTATACCTAGTTTTCTGACACTATATTGCATTTGGTGTATTCATGATATGTATAAACCCTGTACCCAACTTGTATGCAAATAGTCTCATGGAATGTTAAGGGACTGCGTTCCCCTAATAAACGCATGTCCGTGTTACGTCATCTGAAAAGACTTAAGGCAGATATTATTTTGTTGCAGGAGACACACCTGAGTGCCAATGATTTTCATAGAATGAAAAAATTGTGGGTTGGGGAAGTCTATGGTACCGCCTCTGTTGAAAGGAAAGCGGGAGCCATGATTCTGTTTCATAGATCCTTCCAGGGTAAGGTCAAAACGGTTCAATGCGAGTCAGCTGTTCGCATACTGAGGATGCTTATTCAACTAGTCGAGTATGACTTATCTATTTACAATATATATGCACCCAATTCACCACCCTCCTCTTTTTTTCAGGAAGTTTCTAGTTGGTTGGCTCAGGACCCTACCCCTTGCAAAATAGTAGGGGGAGATTTCAACTCCGTTATGGTTCAATCGGAGGATAGACAATCTAATCCGACTCTAAATACTGCCAAATCATCATCTCACTCGGTACTGGCAGACTTTGCCTAGGCCATGTCTCTGAATGATGTTTGGAGACAATACCATCCCCTAGAACGCCAATATACCTTTGTGTCTCAGGCTCATATAGCGCAAGCCCGTTTGGATTACTTATTTTGTACAGATGCAATCTTTGAGAGACTTGAATCACCAGAGATTCATGTCATGGCATTATCAGACCATTCCCCTATATCTATTAAACTGAGAGACTGCTTTCCCAGGGGAGACTATGTACCCTGGCGCTTCCCTTCATACCTATGTAAAGATCCTGAGTTCCAGGGCATGCTCACATCAGCATGGTTAGAATATACCCGATATAATGCAATTCATAGAAATGAACCGATACTTTTCTGGGAAGCGGGTAAGGCCTTCCTTAGGGGAAAGATTATCGCCTTTACGGCCAAAAAGAAAAAGATGACCCATTCCCACTTTTTGTCGGCCCAACGAAACCTTAGAGACGCGCAACAAGCGCTTACTGATAATCCCTCCCCAAGTACTAGACAGACATGGCGTGACTCCAAGCATCAATTTGACTTGCGGCTCTATCAATATGAGCAGCTGAAATCTAAATACAGATCTTTACAGTTTCATAAATTTGGTAATAAATCAGGCAAAATGTTAGCGAATTTAGTAAGGGCAAGGTATAAACCTACACATATACCAAAATTGAGATCACCTGTGGGTACTATGGTCACCTCGCTCAAGGAGGTGAACAGCTGCCTGGCACACTACTTTCAGGAATTGTACTCACTCCCTGATACAGATGAGTCAGCTGCTTCTGCATTTTTATCATTGGTTGATATGCCCCGATTGCAGCAAGCTGACCTGGAGACGCTTAATGCCCCTATTACCAAAAAACAAGTTAAACTGACTATCACGCACCTGAAAAATGGTAAAGCCCCTGGTCCTGATGGCTATACAGCTGAATTTTACAAATTTCTTGGAGAGGAGGTGGCTGATGATCCTCATGCCATGTACTCAACCCCGTGGGAGGGAGGCATCTACTTTCAATCCGGTCAAGAAGCCTATATAAAGCTTCTAATGAAAAAAGACAAGGATCCATGTGAACCAGAGTCTTACCGCCCCATTTCTTTGATAAACATAGATGCAAAAATTTTATCCAAAATTCTGGCTGATAGACTGGCTAGGTTGTTGCCTTCTATTATCTCTCCATCACAAGTTGGTTTTGTGCAGGGCAGATCTGCAGTAACTAACATCAGAAAAGTACTGGTAGCTTTGGAGTTTGCAAAGCAGCGACAACCCGACCCAGATTTGGCCATAATTGCAATAGATGCACATAAAGCCTTTGACACAGTGAACATAACATGGCTTTTTAAGGTGCTCCACCATATTGGGCTGAGAGGTTTATTTTTGAAATTATTGGCAGCAATGTATGCATCCCCTAAGGCCAATATACTCACACCTGGGTTCCTGTCTGGTCCCCTCACATTATACAGGGGGACCAGGCAGGGATGCCCCTTATCTCCCCTTTTGTTTAATCTTGCACTGGAACCGCTAGTTAGGTATTTGGATACCACCCCCTCTCTGCATGGTATTCCGGTGCATGATTGCGAGTTGCGCACCGCCTTTTTTGCGGATGATATTTTGATTTTTACCTCTGATCCCGGAAGAGATAGTAATACTATTAAAACAATATTCTGTACTTATGAAAGTTTCTCAGGTCTCAAAATAAATTTTACAAAAAGTGAGATTCTCTCTCTGGCCAGCTCTATGACAGATGCTGAACGATGGAAGGCAGAGGTTCCGTTTAAAGTGGCATCCCATTCCATATTATATCTAGGTTTGCGTATTGGCCGCTTACCTTCCTCTTTGTACTCTTTGAATTATCCTCCTTTGCTATCCAAAATACAGAGGGAATTGAAAATGTGGGAGAACCTGCCACTATCTTTTTTGGATCGCTGCCATTTGGTGAAAATGATGTCCTTCTCTAAATTATTATATCCCATGCAGACTTTGCCTCTTTTACTTACCCATACTGACATTAATACTCTGAATAAGGCTTTTACTACATTTATTTGGGCAGGCAGACGCCCCAGAATTTCGCTCTTGAAACTGTACCTACCCAAGACGGAGGGAGGAGTAGGCTTTCCTAATGTCAGACTTTACAATTTGGCTTGTGTGGCCAGACATGTTGTGGACTGGCTTGGGGGAACGTCCCACCACTCCAACTTGTCCCTCGAAAGTGCTATGTCTCATCCTTGGAACTTGTGTGCCCTATTACATTGTAAATTGGCCACGCTTCCACCCTCTCTGAGGCATAACTTAATAATCAGGGATACAGTGGTTACTTGGAAGGTGATTAGGCAAAAATTCAAACTTCCATTTCGCCTATCTCAATATCTCCCCATATGCGGCAATCCCTCGTTTCCCCAGGCACAGGAATATGTATCATTTAGAATATGGAAAGAGAAGGGTCTGGTTAATTTTAGAGATCTTTTTGGACAAGATATGTCTAAAATGCCCTTACTGGCGTTGCAAAACAAATATGATATCCCTAGATGGGCGAACCATCTTTTGTATTATAATCAGGCATTGTCATACCTCAGATCTCTGGCTCTTCAGTATGTAGATTTTTTTTGTTCAAGTGGTTTTGATAGACTGTTATCATTGTCTCCTCCAAATATATCTAACATACATGCCTATCTGCTGCCTTCTTTTACCAAATCTCTATCAGTTTCCAATGTAAAAAGTTGGCAGAGACTTCCCTGACCCGGAGATTGTTGATGTAGTTATACAAGGCTATTTGACAGTCAGGAAGTCTATTGTAAATGAGGTGTGGAGAGAATCACAGTTCATGTTGTTACATAGAGGTGTTCAGGCCTGCAACATCAGGTGCGCAGCCTAAACAATGGCATTTCCAATGTCCCAAATGTAATGATGCTAATGCTTCTCTTTCTCATCATCTTTGGTTTTGTCAACATATTGAGCATTTCTGGCGTCAGATTATTATGTTTATATCTAATGTTACTGGATACCATATCCCCAACACCCCTTCTCTTCTCCTGTTTGGCGCCTGGGAAAGTACACACCAGAACGATATGTCCAGTTCTTTACAACGCTGGACTAATGTCTGTTTGTTGGCAGCCAGAAGAATGATTATGCGCAATTGGATTCAACCACTGCCTCCCACATTGGAGCAAGTCATCACCTCCTTAAGAACTTTATTTTTTACAGAGATGTTGGACGCCCAGATTCAGGGGGATGATCGTATAACTTGTTTCTGGCAA
>NC_092859.1:57059317-57066563 GCF_032062135.1 Pyxicephalus adspersus
AAAAAAAAAAAAAAAAAAAAAACCTGTTTGCAAGCCCAGTGTCAAAATGAATGCTTAATGCATGTGAATAGACACAAGCATAATCTGTCTTTCAATTTAAACATTAAAATGCAGGCTAATGTTCCATTTTGCAAATAGCTAGCAAAGATGTTTAAAAAGATCTAACAAGAAAGATTTGAATAATAGGGTTTTATACAGACATCTGCTTTTCTGATTTAATATATCCACTTTTACTAGATGGAAATTCTAGGTCTATTTACTTATAAAAATCTTTTTAAAATCAGCCATTTATTATTTTGCCATTATTTGTGTAATTCATCTTCCAGAACTGGTAAAACTCTTCTAATTGAGTAAAGCATTTGTAACAATGTAGAATGTATTTAAAGTCATGTTCACAGAAACAAAATTTGAAATGAGCTTCATAGCTGAAGTGTACCCTAATACCTGCCTAGGTTGTCACAAAGCATACAGCTTTTTTGACATCAATAAATTAGCTTTTTCTAAGAGACAGACACAATATACAAATAAACCTTTTCTGTTTCTGATACGCAGTACCATAACCACTTCGAAATTTAAAATACTTTTTGGATTGTATTGTAGAAAAATAAAATAACTCTTAATACTAATAATAATATTGCCAAATATAAAATCAATACAATTATTATACACATTTGTGCTATGTAATTTACAGTTTACTATATTATGGTGCAATATATTTTAATATATATATGTAGTGACAGAAGGTGACCCCCAGGAATGCACTTGTCAGATTGCAATTAAGCAGAGGGGTGGATGCTTTAAAGTGCTGGGCATGCTCACAGACATTGCTCTGTGTAGCCTGCAGAGGAGACAACCTGAGTGTATGTGTATATATCTCTATCTATTAATATGGTTGAGCGTTCCGAGGCTGGAAACAATTGAAAAATTAGAGACTTGCAATGTGTCCAAACATTAAGGGTGACTTTTACTGTAGTTTGTATGGGTACATTTTAGGGGAGACTAGTGAAGCAATTATCACAATTTTAATGATAATGTTAATCAACAACCAAGGCATGATAATATTTGTGAATATAAGGCAGGCTAAAACCACCTCTAGTTCTATTTTGTTTTTGTCTTGTTTTCAAAAAGGCCCTTGATGACATTATTGGCACCATTCAGAACAAATATAGTAGTTGAGGCAAAACAAGCAAAAACATGCAATCAGATAATTTCTGCGGACCATTCATTGGAGATGAAATGAGTTAAAAAGGATTTTAAGGTTTTGAGGATATATAATGGACTTATGCATGTTGACTTTGTAATGTAATACTAGTCCCTGAGTGCTAACTAAACCTGTTTAAAGGACTGAAAAGATTTGGCAAGTATTAGAATACCATTATCAGTATTTAAGCTTATTTTATGACAATAACTATCAATATATAGCGATTTTGCTGAATTGGATCTAATCCCTTGTGCTAGAGGTTCAATTGACAAAGTAAATATAACAGGTGAGATTGGGCAGCCCTGTCAGATGCCAATTATGGTAATAATCTCAATATATACCATACCAACAGTAAATACTCTAGCAGAAGGTTGCAAAAAGTCAAAACAGCAGATATTATCCATTTTGAACCCATAGAGGATGGGTAATTTGCAAGACTGTGAATAGTGTACAAGATTAATATTTACCCTGGTGTCATCTGGAGCTTGCCTCCCTCTAATAATCCCATTTAATCAATGTTGGTTTTTCTTTTCTTTTTTTTGCATTAGGGCCTTAGTATAAATTTTAACATCAGTGTTTATTTGGAAAATAGTTAGTTAGATTGAAAAAGGACATAAATTGATCAAGCTCAACTACTAGGGAAATAAAACCCAATAGACATAGTTAATTCAGAGAAAGGCAAAAAAAACCTTGATACAATTTGCTCCAACAGGGAAAAAAATCTTTCCTGATCCCATGGGAAAATTGGATGTTCCTTGGATTAACAGTCTCTGCTGTCTTTACTTTAAAACGTTAATACCCAGGTAAATGATGTGTTTCTAAAAAAAGAATCTAGCTTTTTTTTTTAAAGCAATCTATAGTACTTGTTAAAACTACCTCCTGAGGGAGCCTATTCCATATTATACATGCCTTACTGTGCAGAATCCCTTACTTATCTGGAGATAACATTTATTTTTCTCCAGACACAAAGAGTGCCCCCTTGTCCTTTGTCTTTGACTTTAAAGTGAATATTTGGGGGGAGAGTTCTCCATATGGACCATTTAAAAATGTATATACGGTGATCATATCCCCCTTGAACGTTTCTTCTCAAGGGAGAATAGATTCAGTTCATCTAATCTCCCTTTCTAGCTGAGCTCCTCCATTCATTTTATTAGTTTAGTTGCCCTTCTCTGCATTCCCTCTAACTTCACAACATCCTTTGTGAACTGGTGGCCAAAACTGGACTGAAAATTCCAGATAAGGTCTGAATGATGCTTTGTACAGGGGCAGGATTTTGTCTCGATCTCTGCAGTCTATTCCTCTTTTAATACAAGAAAGTACTTTGCTAGCTTTTGTTATTGCAGCTTGGCATTGCATGATATTAATAAATCTATAATATACCAAAACCCCCAGATCCTTTTCCATTTTTGTCTCCCCCAAATGTATTCCCCCTAGACAGTATAAAGCATGCATGTTGTTAGTCCCCAAGTACATTGCTTTACATTTATAAATATTAAATGTCATTTGCCACTTGGCTGCCCAATCAAACAGTACACCCAGGTCTGGTTGTAGATTATAGACATCCTGTATGGACTTAATTCCATTACATAGTTTGAAGTCATCTGCAAACACAGAAAAATCTGTATAATTTATAAAGATGTTAAACAGTAAAGGTCCCAACACTGAACCCTCGGGTACACCACTAACAACCTTAGACTATTTAGAATATGCATCACCATTTTTGGGGTATTGTATGAAATGCTTTTGCAAGTATCAAGTATCATATATCAATATCAGTATACCATCATATGTTTATTTACCTGTGAAGAACATGTGAAAAACAAAGCCAGGATTCAGCAATACCAACCAAGCCTTAACCCTCCCTAGCGTTCTAATTCTTTCAGATTTTTGATGCAAAAAGTGATCCTATTTTTTTTGCATAGAAATTTTTGTTTAGATTGTGGGCCTGTAATTCTTAGGATTAACTCCCGGGTATGATAGTCATATTTATTTATTATATTATAATCATAAATTATAGTATAATACATAATTATAAATAATAATTTAAAAAATAATGAAATAATTGACAACAATGTAATCTTAAAATAAAAAATAAAATTAAAAATGTACTTTTATTTTTATTTCATGTTGTGTGGTGTTTTTGCACTGTAAAAACCATTTAAAAGCAGATTACATTGCTATCTGCTTTTAAATTTCCCTCCCAGACACACCCCCCAATACATCACCACTCACATCACCCGGAAGATGACTCTCCCGGGGTGATGTGTGTGGGGATTTCCCGTCTGTCTCACACAGACGCTGGAGCTGCTCTGCATCTCCAGAGAGATGCGAAGCACAATGCAGGACTTCTGCATTGTGCTTTACATCTCACTGCAGATTCGAGCAGCAATAGCAAATTCCTGGGGTGACCACCCCCGGAATCTGCTATTGCTGCTCGCATCTGCAGTGAGATGTGAAGCACAATGCAGAAGTCCTGCATTGTGCTTCGCATCTCACTGCTGATGCGAGCAGCGGTGTGGCCGGGACCCGGGTGGTATTTAAAAGCAGATTGCTCAGTAATCTGCTTTTAAATTTCCCACCCGGCCACACCCCCCGACGGACCGGCGTCCCGGCTTCACAGCAGGACCATCCGATCGCCACAGGAGCGTGGGGAAAAGGTAAGGGGGGCTCTTAAAGTTACCCCGAGTGTGACTCAGGGTTACAGCTTTTTGCATGTAAAAGCCACCCCAGTCCACTCGGGATTACCGCTAGGGAGGTTAATTCTCTTTATTCATGAGGCTTAATAATTCCCCCTTTTTTTGCATTTACCAGCAGTATTTGCCAAATTCTTATGTTTTCAGTACAATTAGTACTGTGCACGCTAATGTAATGTACTCCAATGTGTAACATGGAAAACTCCTTATACTTATCCATACCCTCTCCCCAACTATCCTTAATACACCCTCCACTGGTGACTGACCCCTGTCTGACCTTTCTGCCACCTTCCCTCTGTCCAAGTTTACATATTCCTCCACCATCCAAATAATTCCTCCCCCCAACACATAAGACCCCCTTCCATTTTAGTTGCAAACCATCTCTAGCATAATTATAATTATTATTATTATTATTATTAATAAAAATAATAATAATAAACAGGATTTATATAGTGCCAACATATTATGCAGAGCTGTACATTAAATAGGGGTTGCAAATGACCGACGAATACAGACGAGCTTACAATTTAGTAGGTGAGGGAATTTATACACAATAGGATGGGAGATATGTAGTGGTGGGAAGTAGTGATGGTTCCAAAAGACAGAAGAAGATGGGTGGGCAAGTTTGAAAAAATGGGTTTTGAGTGCTCTTTTAAAAGAGCAGAAAGTAGGAGCCAGCCGAATAGAACGAGAAAGACCATTCCAGAGATTTGGGGCAGCTCTAGAGAAGTCTTGTATCCGTGCGTGTGATGTGGTTATGAGTGAGGAAGTCATTAGTAGGTAATTGGAGGAGCGTAGAGAGCGGCTGGGGGAGTATTTTTTTACCAGGTCAGAAATGTAAGTGGGACAAGAACTGTGTAGGGATTTGAAGGCAAAGCACAGGAGCTTGAATTTGATTTTAAGGTGAAATGGAAACCAGTGTAGAGATCTGCAAAGGGATGCAGCGGAAGAGGAGCATGTTTAAGAAGTTTAGTGGTCTCAGGGGACAGGTTGGGGCAGATTATGGAGATGTTGCATAGATGAAAGTGACAAGACCTGGAAATGTTCTGAATATGGGGGCTAAATGAGATGGCAAAATTAAAAGTGACACCAAGACAACATGCCTGAGGGGAGGGATGAATAACAGTGTTGTTAACACTGGGGGGGGGGGGATGATGAGTTCTGTTTTATCCAGGTTGTGTTTCAAAAATCACACAGACATCCATTATGATATGGTGAGACCTTATCCAGGACTGAGGGAGACAGGTCAGGGGTTTGACAGATAGATTCGAGTGTCATCAGCATACAGATGATACTGTAAGCCAAAGGAGAATGAGACTACTGAGAGAGGAGGTGTACAGAGAAAAGAGAACCGATCCAGGGACTGACCCTTGGGGAACACCAACAGGGAGGAGAGTGGGCAAGGAGGAATTACTATTGAAAGAAACTTGAAAGGAGCGGTCAGACAGATAGGAAGCAAACCAAGAGAGAGCAGTGTCACTGATACCAATGGAGTGCATGATTTGTATTAGAAGGGGTGATCAGCAGTGTCAAAAGCAGAGGAAAGCTCAGGGAGAAGGAGCAGGAAAAGTTGTCCTGAGACTAATCTCTAATGAGGTTTTTGTCCACTTTAGTAGGGGCTGTTTCAGTGGAATGGACAGCTCTAAAACCAGACTGGAGAGGGTCAAGGAGAGCGTTGGTGCTCAGGTAATCGGTGAGTCTTTTGTAGACTAGGTGTTTAAGAATTTTGGAGACTTATGGGAGAAGGGAGATAGGACATTACTTAGAGGGCAGGGAGGCCAGTGATGATTTACAGGTGGAAGGGGTGGGTATGGTTGGAGTGGCTCAGTGAGCAGAGACATCATGTCTGTCTTGGGCAGAGAAGGTTGTTGTGGGTGGAGCACATGTGGGGTTTAGGAGGGAGTCAATTGTTGAGAAGAGGTTTCATGGGTTGGAAGCTTTGAAGGAACTGACAGCAGAGAAATAATTTTGCTTGGTGACAGTGAGCTCAGTGTTTAAGCTTCGTAGCTTGGCTTTGTAGTCCATGAAGTCAGCGCTGGGGCCAGATTTTCTCCACTTTCGCTTGGATGCACGAACAGTCTTTTGTAGCTGTTTGGCGTGATTGTTATGCCAGGGGAAGAGAGTGGTTTAACAGGGTGGCAGCTTCATCTGGGGAGGTGATTTTGGAGAGAGCGGGGATTAGGGACGCAAGGCAGTTTGAGAAAAGGTTGTGGTCAAGGTTACGGATATCTCTCTGCCATTGACCAGGTCTGGGGTGTGGTAAAGGGGGGCAGTAGTTCGATAGGTTGAAGGTGATAAGGTTGTGATCAGAAAGGGCAAATGGTGAGTTGTCAAGGAGGGTGAGGTTGCAGAGTTTAGAAAATACCAGGTCCAAAGGGTGTCCGGCTTTGAGTGTGAGGCCATTGATATTCTGTGTGAGGAGGTTTGGCTGAGGAGGGAAGGTTGGGCTCATCAATTGCAACATTACAGTCACCAAGGATGAGGGTGGGCAGGTCATGGGAAAGAATGGGTGGGAGCCAGGAGGCAAAGTTATCCAAAAATTGTGATACTGGGCCAGGGGGGCGGTAGACAACAGCAACAATGAGCGGTAAGGGGCTAAAGAGACAGACAGAGTGGACTTTAAAAGAGGTGAAAATGAGGGAGGTTGGGAAGGATTCTGTATGTACAGTTAGGTGAGAGAATGAGACCCACACCACCCCCTACTTTGTTGCCAGGTCTAGGGTATGTGTGAAGTGCAGGTCTCCATAGGGGATAGAAGCAGCAGAGGCAGAGTTAGAGAAGGAAAGCCAAGTTTCAGTGAGAGCCAGAAAGTTCAGTGATTTAGAAAGGAGAAGGTTGTGTATGGAGGTTAATTTATTGCCAACAGATCGGGCATTCCATAGACTGCCAGAGAAAGGGGGTAGGAACTCTTGGGTAGGGTAAATAGGGATGAGGTTAGGAGAAGGGAGTGTCTTGCTGAGAGTAAATGGAAGGGGGAGGCTGTGTGGGGGACCAGGGTTGGGTGAGATGTCACCAGAAAGTATCAGTACAGAAAAAAGGTGCAGGAGCACAGACGGAGAAATCAGGAGAGGGAAGGAGCATGCTGCTTACGTATATGTGTGTGTGTATATATATCCCACAATACTTATAAATAAATAAATAAAAATACCGTATTTTCCGGTGTATAAGGCGACTGGGCGTATAAGACGACCCCCCACTCTAACCAATCATTTGGGGGTCGTGTTTTATGCCCAGTATTGTACTGTTCCTTCTGCCTGTCAGATCTCACTATTGTGTGAGAACTGAGAGGCAGAAAGAACTGTACACTACTAGTTGTAAGTAATGAATGGGCACGTTCCTTTAATGAATGGGC
>NC_092859.1:57071063-57073241 GCF_032062135.1 Pyxicephalus adspersus
TAATTAATTGCTATGATCTCACCATTGAGCTTAACAGATCCTCCTTAATCGCGCAGCTGAAATCTAATCGCCTTAATTGGCAGATTTGCACCCCCTATTGCTCATTATTATGAAGGCAGGAATCCGGCTGGCAGTGAGGAGAGTGTACGCGCACACTCGAGTCCGGACCGCGGTAAACCGCGATCGCTGGCCGCGCGTGCTTTCGCGCTTCCAGCGAGCGTGGATTTTATTGATGAATCAGGGGCATTGAGGTATCAGACTGGGGAGGACAGGGAGTAGTGCCAACAAAGAGAGAGCAGGATGAATAATACATTTTTACAGATAATTTCAAACCATATGCGTGGCTCCAACATAAACCAAGATAGCTGGGTAATGCCCAGCCCCTCCCAGTAACTTGTCCACTCGATCCACCACATGTTTAACCTTGGCACCAGGGAGACAGCAAACCATGCAGTTGAAGAGACTAAGGCAACAAACTATTCTATTTGTCCTCCTGATGCACTATTACAACCAATTGTCTATGCCTTCCTGCATTGCTTTACCATGTGCATTACCAGGTTTAGGTATGGTTTCCACTGTAGCTTGTAATAGTTCTTTAGATTAATTTTTCCCAGAATACATATTTCAGCTAAATGAGGGGTAAGAACTTTTTCTAAAATGTTTATAATATTTACTAGAGAACTAATCAGATCCTGGGGATTTCTGCATGAGGTAGGAGTCAATTACTGTAACGTTTTTGAACAGAAAAAGTTTAGCAAGAAATGTCCAGTGTTCTGAAGTGAGTATTAGGAAAAAGTTCAAATATGTTAAGATCAGGAGTGGGTGGGAAAGTCACAGGGTTAAATTGGAGGTCATAATAGGCTCCCTAATAGTTCTTGAAAGTGTTTTATGTTATTGTTACTAGCATAGTAAGTTGCTTTTAGCCATTAGGTCAGTACCCCCATTTGTGCATTATTAGGTGTAAGGTACTGGACCAGCTCAAGAGCTATCCAGACCTCAACTCCCCAATGTAATGCCACACTCTTCACCTTTAGCAAGCCTCCACTCAGCCTTTTTAGGCTAGTTGCTCTGTATTAGCTAACAGTTGTCAGAGTTGGGGTCAAAAGCAAAAGGTCAATCTAGGCAGCAAACAATCACAGGATCAGGAAACAGGCAAATACTACAGGTCATCACACCACTAGCAGGTAGCTAAGCTAAACACTTTTACGAGCAGCTGGTGTCTGGTAGCTGAAAAGCTAATAAAGATCAGTAGCCAATGGCAGGGCAAAATCGTAGCCTAGAACTAATACACTCATTGGCTGTAGCATTTACTCTAATAATCCCTTTCAACTGCACATGAACTCAGTGTATTTGCTGGGGATCCTGAGCTAGACAGCTAAAGGGAAACTGAGGATGCTAAGCTGCAAATAAACAGATAAACAAACAAAAAGGGTGCACTAGACTGCACTTGCTTTTTGCGCAGGATCGCTGTCCAGATAAGCATCTTCTAGCATCCGGTGAGTGCAAGCTTTAAAAACCAAATCATAGGGGGACATTTGTTTTGCACTTCATATGGTTTTAGCATCTGAAGTAGCTGGTAAATTTGCACGGTTTAGATGCATAAGAAATTAATAAACCACATGAAGCAGTCAATATTGCCGTACAGTAGAATTGAGGGTGGTTTAAAAGGTAGGTATTTACCTTCTATAACTGAGGGTGATGGGGTCATTGTATATATATATATATATATATATTGTGAGGGGTTAAGCTCAGGATGGCCTTGCTGGGGTCAAAGGACACTTGTCTGGTTCATCCAACTCAGACCACACCCCGAGGTTTAAGTGTTAAGCTGACTTGTAGTCAGGTTTATTTGAAGGTTGCAGATAAAATAACAAAAATAGCAAAAGAAAACCTCGCCTGTCCGGCACTTACTATACATTCGACGTTCCTGTCTACCAGCTGGAGGGCTTCTCCCTATCAGCTCCCAACAAAGCTTTCAGCAACCTTTTACTCAGGTTTCCGTTTATTCACACAGACCAACTTTCTGTGTCCCCAGGCAGAGAGCTACTCACAGACCGACTGTCAGCACCTCCAAGCAGAGCTCTCCCACACAGTCCACAGTCTCTCCAAGTTACACTGAGCCTGCACAGACCCCTGTCTGTGTCTCTCCAAATTAGGCTCCTGACTGAGCTCCTGGCT
>NC_092859.1:57073504-57086807 GCF_032062135.1 Pyxicephalus adspersus
CCCCCCCCCCCCCCCGTATACCTAAGTAGAATAAACTCCTTTTGCCTTCCTTATTTACAAATCACTTACAATATTTTCCCTTCAATAAACCATCAATCATTTTATGTCTATTGAGTTTAAATCTTAAAAATCTTTTTTGAGTACAGGTGTGCCAGCATTGGTGTCCTGCTTCGCATGGGGCACCCAGCTCCCTTTCCCACCCGTTTGGCAATGCGGACAGGGCAATATATGCCTAATGGACCGGAGTAAAATCCAGTCCGTATCGAGTGGGGACCTCCATGCACTGTCAGCATGCTCCGTGCATCTTCTGTACGTGGCTCTGCTTTTTTTAGGACAACATGTGGGACACCGTCATTTAGCTGGAGGGCATAAGGAGAGCAGCAGGTCACTAAGCAGTCTCCCTTTGCGGCTGAAATACCTGGAATGCTGCGGTTGTTTTGTTCTAAAGCTTGTACTTTGTCAAGGTAGACACTTTTTAGCATAGTGTTGAAATTGAAACATGTCAATTTGGCTTGTCATTGATACTTGGAATGTGTTTGGATTTTGAAGTGGAACTTAACATGAAACTGCTGGTATTTTTTGCTCTACTATCCCACAGGCAGATGAAACATGGGTACTTTGTGCATCCACTTTGTCTTTTTTTTTTAAGAACCTTTGAAATCCCACTGGCCCACCATTAGTGTCTGGATACAATCAATAGCTTCATGCAAGTGAACTCGTGAATGCCTACTTACAACCGTTAGTAATACAAATTCCCTAATTTCTAAAGGACACCATAGACCTGCTTAAATCAAAGAACAACTTACAGGCCCCATCCAATACCACCCTAGTAACAGTATATGTGGAAGTGTTCTATTCCAGTATACCCCACCAGAAAGGCCTTGCTATGATATCCCAGTGCCTCACTAGACATCGATTGATGGCTCATGAAGAAAACTTTTTCTTACGATTAATGAAATACATCCTGGAAAGAAATGTGTTTACATTCAACGGAACTATGTACCTTCAAACCCAAGGCATTGCCATGGGGACCAAATGTGCTCCCTCTTACGCTAATCTCTATCTCGGCGAATGGGAGTGGGAACTTTTTTTCCATTATTTATACAACCCACTTTGGTCCCCACATATTCTCATGGCAACGCTATATAGACGATGTGGACAGGTCCCGCACTTCTAATCAATCAGTTCGTTAAAAAGCTTCAACGTAACAATTACAACTTGTAATTTATATCAGAACAGAGCGAAACATGCCAACTCTTTCTGGATGTATACCTGTCCATCAACCAAGACAACATGATAACTACCTTTGTATAGAAAGTCCACAGCAGGGAATACAATCTTGCACGCTAAGAGTGCCCACCCTCAATCAGTTATCAAAAGTGTTCCTTATAGTCAATATTTACCTTTAAGACGCAACTGCTCATCAGATACAACATTTAAAACAGAAGCAAAAGCTCTCCAGGAGAGACTCATCCAATGCGGTTACCCCAAAAAAACACTAAGAAAAGCCTACCAGAAAGTATGCCTTCTCTCTAGAGATAATCTATTGACAGACAAACCAGGACGCACTGCAGCACCGCAATCAATAACAAGAATTATCACAACATTCAACCAACAACATCGATCTATCCAAAATATTTTTTAAAAGCAATGGCATATTATGAAAGTTGACCCTATAGCTAACAAATACCTAGGCGATAGACCTCAATTGACATTTTGCAAAGCACCATCTTTGAAAGACCAACTCGTGTCAAGCCATTTTTCTTCCTCCAACATTTCAACCACAAATAACACCAGAGGCACTTTCAGATGTGGTTGATGCACCCAGTGCAAATGGATTACAGAGTCTATGAATGTAGTACTACCAAATGGATACACACACCGCCCCAGGCACTACATAGATTGTGCAACATTGTGGGTCATTTACATGATCACTTGTGCATGTGGCACCTACTACATAGAGAAAACGAAGAGACCCCTACGAAAACACATATACGATCATATCTATGCCATAAGGAATGGAAAAATTACCACCCAACTGAGTTATCTAATGGCCACAAAGCATGATTTTAATCCGCAAGGATTAAAATCTTTGGACTTGAACACATTCCCCCCAACCCTCGTATTTGTGTTTGTTACAAAGGTGATTCATGGTAATTATAATTTTTTGGCTAAATAACTATTTTGGTAATAATGCTATAAATGGATTAATTTTCCAGATGAAGCTGACATAGTCTTTACAAAATGCATAGAAAGTCATAGATATGCATACTCGTATGATATGATAGTTATGCATTGAAAGAAGTGATTTTTTCCAAGTAATAAGAGCACTGCAACTGAACATTTCTTCCTAACAGATTCTGCTCTCCCTAATTTATGAAAGCTCTCCAAGATTGGAGAAGAATAGAGTATGAAGGAAGTGATGAGTGAGTGATCCAGCAAACCTGGAATGTATCTAGTCCAGGATTGAAACATTGACAGTTGCCAGGTTGCAGCAACCATGCACATAGAGGTTGGTGACTGCTGACAGATAGGGGCAAAGTGTGGTGCAGGAATGTGAGGCAGGAGCAGACAAGACAGAGATCAGGGCATGTGGCAAACAAGAGTTTTCAAGAATAGCCAAAGGTCAGGGCAGACAGTGATCAGCAGTAGTCAAGGGTAAAAGCTGAGTCAGTACACAAGAGAATCAACAGCAGCAAACACAGACAGGAAAAACTGGGAGCAGAGCCAAAAGGAACTTGTTCAGGCAACTTTCTGTTATTAGTCACTTCCTTTTATAGGGGTCATGTAGCAAATGGGAATCACATGACCAGCAAGTGGGAGAACCCATCACCAAAGGGAGTGCTGGAGCAAAGGCAGCTCAGGTGGTTTTTCACTTCTGCCATTTAAGGGAGTGCTTCAGCGGAATGTTCTGGTTCTAGGGAAAAGGGGCAATTTTCAGAGGACCATCTTACTGAGACCAGGAAGTGACCAGCAGACAGGATTCCTGAACAGGGCTTCTGTTACTGGTGGCTGCAAAGAAATGTGAGGTGGGTGACAAAGACAAAAGCACAGATCCCCTGGTCCTGAGGGGATCAGTGCCACATACAAAGTGGTATTCCCTAATTGGTATATGTATATTATCTCACTGCCACAACCCAATAGAAAAGACAAAACGGAGATCCCAGGACTTTTAAGGCATCAAAGAAACAGTAATGTTTAAATATAACATAAAATGATAAAGGTACATTTTTATTTGTTCATTATACAATACTTTTTAAAAAATGTGAGGTATATGCTCAAGTATATTTTTCTAAACTTCAAAAAAGGTCTCTAAATGTTTAAACTTTCTATATAGTATGATAGAATTATGGATGTTCCTTGCAATAATTATTTAATGAGTTGCCAAACCCTGGGGGACAAAGAGTGACACCGGGTGCCAAATACAAAACACAAAATAAATAAGTCTTTACATAATAAATATGTTCCATTATTAGTCCATGCCCCACTGAAGCTTGTGGGGTTTGGGACAGTTTTTTAGACACATCTATTTCTGTTATAAAGTTCAAAAGCATGGGTCATCTTGATAGGGGCTGATAAAATACAATAAGACAGAATCCCTGGCCTCGGTATGCCCGACGCATTTCGCCTAACTAGTTTCTTCAGGAGAGGGTAAGAAGTTATAGAATAAACTAGGGCAGACAAGTTTTTAAAAAAAATAGAGGAATAAGTAACTAAATGCTAAAAGTAAAGGTAATAATCTAATTATCATTATCATTATTATCCTTATCATCAATCATCATTATCTAAGCACTGCATAATATACAGCAGAAATATGCTCATGTAGATTTTTTTATTACAAGTATGTCAAAATTTGTGCATAGTAGTACTCCTAAATAGCTGAGGAATGAGTATATAGGGCGGGTTTACAATTTTGTAGAAGGCTAATGGAGGTCATGATTTGTAGTATGAGGGTGAAATTGAAAAAAATGCTAAAATCTAAGATGTCTTTATATACCAGTGCCATACAAGTGGAACGCCAACACCATCTAGGAACAAACCCTAGGTATACCCAGAGACGATGGCTGCAGAACCAGTTTGTAAGGCTCTAGTCCAGCACCAGTGCCTACCAGAAGCCAGTGCCCCAATTTAACGCCACACTCTTTACCTATAGCAAGCCCTCACTCAGCTTTGGGAGGCTAGATGCGCCAACCCAGCACACTGTTGAACACAGGACTTCTGTGCAAATTGAATGGCATCTGAGGAAGGACTGACAAAGAGCCAGGAGCCCACAGATAATGTAGTACAAAGTATTCCAGCAGAGGTAAGTCCATAATACAGAGCCAGGGGTTATAAACAGGTAATCAGTTGAGGTATTCAAGAAAAAAAACAAAGCAGAGTCAAGTTCACCAGCAGGAGGTCGGTCCAGGTAGCATACAATTGCAGGGCTGAGAACAGGCAGGGTCAGTAACATTAAATCTAATGAATAACACAAAGATAAGTATCCTCTAACATTGTTGAAGTTTAAATTGTTGTAGGTGCCTCTTACATACTTTTTTTCTCATATGTTACTAAACACAAGTTGATACAACATGAAAACTAAATTATATTTATTACACACATGGGGAATACAATTTGTGGCAAAATAGAGAATAGCTAGCATTCTAAAGAATTTATGAGGGGTCCTAAAAATGTATAGTTCACTAAAATTTGAATAATAAAGGGTTAAGAGTGATGCTTAAGCAAAAAAAGAAAATGCTTTATAGCCAATCAAAGAAATTATCGAATTAACGCAGTAACAGCAAACAGACACCCACACATGGGTGTTCAAGAACTTCCTTGCAATTTGGATTATAGTTAGAACTGGTTGCAAGTAGAGGTTAATATCCTTGTTTCTGCGAAAAATCTATTTTCTGTGAAAAGAATCAATTTTTGTGTTCCATTCACCTCTAACTGTGTTGAGAAAGGCAAATTTTTACAGCACATTGTTGCTTAAAAACTGCCTGATTTCACTAATTTTTAAGTTAGGTATACACTTGCAATAATTATCGTTAGAAAACGAATGACTAACGATTATGCATGATTATGCACAATTATTTGAAATGATCGTATTGTGCACGCTTTTGTACATGCTGTAACAATACGATCGTTCAAATATAATCCACCAATAGTGTACACATGCTAGATACCATCGTTTGAAGGATGCAGGAAGTGACATGTATAGGAGAAAGTGTACTGCAGAAGCATCCACGATCACTGAACGACTGCACACACAATAGATAGTGAATGATCGTCGCTCAATCAGATCTGCCAGGTGGGTGGTTCGTTTCCAGCGACAATCCTCGTTCATTGGTGTCGTTGGTCAGTCGTTGTGCACTTTTTTGTTAGTGATTATCAGACGATTGGACGATAGTCATTCGTTTCCAATGATAATTATTGTAAGTGTGTAGGCAGCTCACAAAATGAAAAAAACAGATGCAAACAGAAAACACCATAAAGGTAATTGCCTAACAGTCACACTGTTCCCAAAACTTCGCAAACGTTAGTAAGCCGTCTCCTCAGTCAAAACAAAAAAGCATTGCTGACTAATGTACTACAATATGATTTAATAAATAAGTTGTTGCAAACCTAAGTAATAGAAGTGCTTAGAACACAAAAAAATTCTTAAATTCATATATGTTCTTTCATGACAGGCATAGTATGGCTCAACCAGACTGGCCCCCCAGATGATTTTTTTATTCGCCCAGATGACTACTTTCCGACAGAGACAGGTTTTGCAGTGCAGCAGCTTCATGGCACTTTTTCATGCATGTGGGATATTCGAACTTGGAACATGAACTCAGTTTGCTCAAATGCTGAGTTTTGCTTGTGTTTTAAAATTCTAATAGCTCAAATTCAAGTTGGAATCAATTCTGATCAGAACTCCCTGACCACCATTAGTTATAGGTTGCTTGTCAAACTTTCAGTCCGGGCCCTGATTCATCAAGCAAAATCGTAAGCTCGCTAGCGCATTCGTATTCGCAATCCAAAATCGGAAGCTGTCGGGCAATTCAGCAATTGAATGAGCTCGCTGCTGGAGCTGCGCATCCCCGGTAGTTTTACACTGGCAAGCTTGCATTAAATGTCACTGTTCCCCTAAAAAAGCATTCTTTCTAATGGCACACATTTTACCCTTAACCCTAAAAAAATGTTTGTGTTGTTCAAATGTTTAAAACATCTATATGCGCTAAGAAAAAAGCATATTTTAAAATCACTTATTTCTTTCCTGTTGGGCAAGAGTTAACCAAGTTCAGTTCCTCTATATAGGCGCCTATCTAAACGCTTATGATGCCTGATCGGAGGAGCCGCCTGCGGGTAAATCTTGCGACTGTCCACGCGCGAAGCCTCGGCTTTGCCATCGGACTAGATTTTCCCACAAAAGTCACAAGCACACACACGTTCTTGTTTGCTTCTTTTAGATATATATGTATATGTGTGTGTGTATATATATATATATATATATATATATATATATATATATATATATATATATAAATATATATTTATAAATATTGTAGGATATAATTGTATATGTATCTAAATATATATATATATACATACATATATATATATATTTGTCCTGCATAAAGACTTTCTAGTCCTGTTTTCACCCTTGATAGGGCAAAATTGCATATTGGTTTGGTAAGTATTTTCTGAATGCAATATTGGTTGGGCCATTTTTGAACTATTTTGGCTTTACATGGAAAAGTGGGTTTACGTGTGTTTTGTTTGTTCTTTTTAATTTTTGTCATTTAGTGTAAAGTTTAGTGATGTGTATTTTGTTTTTTGGTTTTGATGTGTTTTTATATTTTATTGTGACCTTTTAGCCAATGTTTCTTTTGAATAAAGTTATTTCTAAAATGTTGTTTGTTCTTTGGGGGTTTATGTGATCTCGTTTCCAATTTCCCATGACACACAGTTTAAAAAGACAATTGTGATTGTTTTTAAGCTGTTCCTTCCTCTGAATTATTTGTAAGGCTAAAAACAGCAGAGTTGTCTTATTTAAACTCAGTTGTTTGATACACATAATTGTGCGCTTTCAGTTCAGGCACGTGTAGCTCATAGTTGTGCACCATGGCGGACCCACTATGTGGGCCTGAACTGTTCGATCAGTTGAAAAATGCACTGCACTTTTGCACAGTCCTCATTAAGGTAAGTTTGGATTTCTGTATATTGCATGTTTTGCTTCATATGCACTCATGTATGTATAGACATGATTGCACATAAAGGCAAACATGTATGTTTGAATTTAGATGTGTCTACATATACATAGAAATGAGAATATAGAAGAAGAAATAGGCAAAGAGGGCTTTTTGGACTATATTGCTTCACATTGCAAAGATTGCCTTTTTCTTCCTATGATTTTGGATATCATGGGCTTGGCTACAAGCAACATTCATGGAGGATATTGCTTCTGGTTAAAAGAAGGAATCCACCGTTATGTGGCCCACTAGGGGATTATTTTTACTACAATAAGCATACATTTTGTCCATGTTTGCACATTTCAATGTGTTTTATGCATCATCCATGTTTGCACATTTCAATGTGTTTTATGCATCATCCATGTTTGCACATTTCAATGTGTTTTATGCATCATGCATGTTTGCACATCTCAATGTGTTTTATGCATCATGCATGTTTGCACATTTCAATGTGTTTTATGCATCATGCATGTTTGCACATTTCAATGTGTTTTATGCATCATGCATGTTAGCACATTTCAATGTGTTTTTAAGCTGCTTCTCATATTCCTCAACCTAAGAACTCACCATCTTTAATCCTTCACATGTCCTAAACCCTTGTTTGTAACTACTTTAAATGTTGCGGATCCTACTAGCTACTACTCAACCACATTTCTTGGAGGTTGTTGCAGTGCACTTCAAATGTTTGTAATTTGGTGCCCTGGGATTTTGTAGATATTTTTTGACTATTATCTATGAGTGTCCTCATAGGCTGCAAGATATGACATGCAGAATTCCCACACACAGATATCACACTGTGCTCATGATGTCGTTACACATGCCCACAGAGTGGATATATTTTACCAAGTAGTTTGTTTTATAGAAGCAACAGCACAGCTATAGAATGGGGGAGGGACAGCCTGTGTCCCCATCTCATTCTAGCTGCTCTCTTCTCACTGCCCAGCTCTTACCAGCAGCTGGAATCCTCTGCACGGATGCCTCTATTGTTCTTTCAATGGATTACAGCTGCAGATGAGAGCTGGGTAGAGGTCCACACACCTAAAGTTGGCTGTTCACAACTATGTACATGCACATATTTTGATGTGTGTATGTATGGTTTTTAAAAATCTTCATGATTCACGCAAGGCTGGAAATTATCTTTCCTTGTCTGGAGGACAGTGGAAGCCTTCTGCTAGAATGTCCTCTGGCTAGCTGAGACCACAATCCTGATTTTGGTGAAGGCACATTACTCTACTGTCTCACATAGATATTCCCTTTTTTGTATTTCTCCACTTTCTTTTATAGATCTTTTTTTTTTCAAGTGTCAACAAAATAAATCCACATGTGCTGCATTATCTGACCCAGTGCAACAGTGCTTACATTTTGCCCCTAGATTATATGTATGTCTGGCACTTACTAATGCTTCACTAAAACCGGATAAACAGAGTTTACATCTAGGAGCACAATTATTGGTTTTACAATTATTGGGTAATACTCACATTTTGTTTCTCTTTTGCTTTAGACAATGATTCGGCAGAGATATGACCAGCAGCGGTCTATTTTTGTCAAGCGACAAATAACGGAGAGGCTGGCAGACAGGCTGTGAACCCCTGCAGGGACGCGCCAAACAGTCGCACAAATCCAGCACATTTGGAGCGACCTCAAGCGGAGGGGACCAGCTTTGGTGCGTGAAGTGGGGGACTGCATCCTGTCTAGTAGGTTTTGCATTTTGTCTTCTCCTCTTGTTAAGGACTGGTGTTTTAGAATGTTTGTTGTTTGTGTAATGTAGTATTGTTTAGCCTAGAACTGTTTGTTTTTTCACTTCCTATATTTTACTATCCTTATTAATTTTGTATATTAGATTTTGTTATTACAGCCAACTCTCCATCATGCCGGGCGGATACAAATTCTCCAGCGGCCACACAGGCGACTGGCCATTCACCAGGATGTGGAGGAGGAGACATCCCCGGGGAAGGAAGAGCCAGTCAGGGAGGAGGAAACTGAGGAGGAGGAGGTACCATCCCCAGGGGAGGAGGAGACAGTCAGGGAGAAGCCAGTCGAGGAGGAGGTGCCATCCCCAGAGGAGGAGCCTGCTGCACAACATCTGCGGCCAGAGCCCTCCCAAGGAGAGGAGGCAGCTGAGGCCGAGGAATTGGCTGTAAGCTAACCTTAGAATCAACTTTTGTAACATATGTTGCAATTCAACACATTCTCACACTACTTTCACCAAATACAAAGAAAAGATCTAGCAGGATTTCATGTAGCTTCCAGTCATTATTCATTCATTAAAATAATGTTCTTTCCAGGTTGTTGGCTAGCATGAATAAAAATAAACATGAGTTGTTTAGTTGTCCATGGTTGTACTGACAAATGTTTGCTCTAAATTTTTGGACGTAGACAAAGTATCATTTAGAAGTTCTGCATTAATCCATTCACCTTAACTAACCTTACAAATCTACTTTAGTCCTGCTCACCCACTTTTACTTCTGCTGTTCATTTTTTATCTACAGCTGCTGCAACGCCCTTGCCAGCACCTCCTCCACAGGACACAAGTTCCTCATCTGAATGTAAATATTTCTCCATTTTAGATATTGTGAACATTCCCTTAAAAACCATGAAAAGAAAGTAGGATATACTTTGGTAGGCACATCTCCATCAAGTATCATTAGGAGTGTATGACTAGCTTCATGCCTAGGCAGCTTTTAACAGACAAAGGGTAAATGTCACTTAGCCACGTTTGTCCCTTGTGAAAACCCACAACCTTCATTGCCAACAAACTTTAGTTCCATAGCCATAATTAGCTTGGCCCCAGGAATAACCTTTCCTTCTTGTTTGGCACGGTGTAAACAGCAAAACCGTCAGATGAGATGACATAACTTGAATTCTTCAGCACTCTGCAATTTATGAACTAGCTGCATATTATACTGTTACATTTGGTCAGTACTTACCTCTCCTATTTTTTTGGTCTCCTTCTACAAACACAGCCAGTTCCACATCGAGGGAGACAGCCAGCCCTCCTGAGGAGCTCCCGAGCCCTCACCACCGCCACCACCGCCACCCCAACCCCGGCGACATGGCAGACATTCCCCTGGTAAATTTATATTTTCATTTGTTTGGTTTTTTAAAGGACAGTACTTTTAAAAAATGTTTGGACCAAACTCGTCTAGTTAATATATTATTTGTTTTTTCCTCACCCGCCAGAAGGTAGACAGGATAGCCTGTATTGGCTGCACCAGAGGATGTCTGTCATAAAGCAACACTTCAGGCTAGACCCTGCCTGAGATCTGCCCAGGCGTTACCACTTTTAAAACAAAAAAAAATTTGTATATATGTTTGAAAATAATTTTGGTTGTATTATTATATTTTTATATTTGTTGGGGTTTGCACATTTTAAGTTATTGGGGGGAGATTCCACTAAAAAAACAAAAACTGAAAGCCAAATTTTGTGATTTGATTTTTATTTTAGTGCACATTTCAAAGATTTTTCCAGCCATGCCAATCCAATTCCATCCCTAAAAAACACAAAAAAGAAACCTTAGTTTTTACACAATTTTAATTTGAACCATAAAATATTGAACATGCTCTTATCCTACACAAACTTGTTTTGCAGCTTGGCCGAGTTTGCTCCATTCCTCCATTGGTCACTTAGTCAAAATATCCTTTGACCTTAAAAGTAACAGAGTTGGGTATGTTAGATATGTCCTCTTCAAAATATATGTAATTGTAACATCATTCAAGAATACATTTAGCATAGAATACACAGCTGAACACCTTAGTATGTCATTTTAACCAACAGAAAAGTAGTTGACCTATTAGCAAGCACATTTATCTGTTACAGACAAGTGTTAGAGAAGTGCGGTGTGCCATATTTGCTCCCTAGACATAACTAGATTTGTGTTCATTTAGTGAACAAAGATGCAATCGTATTTTTGGAAATAATCTTTAGCTTTTCTTAAGGCCATTACAGCAATACTTGTAGAGTATTGAGCTGAGACTTCATACTTAGCAAAACTGCATTTGGAGCATACTTGGGCCGCATCAAAAGAAACTTAGATAGGTAAAGTGTCAAAGTGCGAGGGTTACTAACCTGTGGACATTGGGCAAACACAAAATAGAGATTAGGCTATTTTATACAAACAAGCGTCTTCCCACAGGATACCAACTCAAACCCACACTGGCGATCTCATGGAGTCCTGAAAAAATTGAGTAAAGAATGACAGGAAGAATGTGAAGAATGTTCTCACCTGGCACCCGGCATCCACTTATCCACATATAGTTCGCCCAAACCGGCCACGGCCCACTTCACCAGCCCGGCCACGGGCGCGGCCCACCCTAACAGCCCGGCCATTGGCCACCTCCACTTCCTGGCCTTGGCCACGGGACACCCCCACAGCACGCCCACGGTCCACCTGCACACACTGGCGCGAGTGCGGCCCACCTCCAGAGCATGTCTATTGCTTGCCCGTGTGTAAGGAGGTGGGCTGGCAGGGGCACGGGGTGGATGGGCAGGGGCACAGGGTGGGCTGGCAGGGGCACGGGGTGAACGGGCAGGGGCAAAGGGTGGAGCCGGGGGGAAGAATGGAGCTGGCTGCTCTGCAGGAGATGCGGGGCCAGCAGGGCTTATTGGGATTTGCCAAACCAGCCTTTGAATAATCGCCTGATGTAGGCGAGATTGTTGGCCCAGGGATTCACTTAACATGTTACAGAGATGGTCAACTCTGGACATGTAGGCACTCAAAGTGGCCGATTGTTCTTGGACCGATTCTATCAGACGATGCACGGCCGCCAGATGTTGTTGGTTAAATTCTAAGTCCTGGCGATTTTGATTTATGTTTTCATGTAGGAGCGTAAGGACCGGTTCCAAATTATTTGAACTTGGGCCAGGCATCCTTGACTCCACTAATCTATCAAAATGGCTAACCAGTCTCTGACTGAGGTTTATAAGCTGGCTGCCCACACTGGGTTGACCCAATCCACCTGCATCCACTGGTTGCTATAAAGGGAAAAAAAAAATTACTACAATATCACATAACTTTGTGGGTCACCATAACATTATGCAGACAGCATCCTGACATTGAAACATCAACTAATTTTAGACAAAATGTTTGACACATTTTTTCTGAATCATCACATTAAACATGGGTTGCTTACGCAAACCTCAGGTGTCTCCTCTTCTGATTGTGGTAAATGTCCACCTGAGGGAGCCTAAATAAAAAAAAAACACAAATGGACCACATTGGGAAAGGTTCATTCCCCCAACACATCCCAAAATAAACACTAATGAACCAGTTCTTGCCTACTTCCACAGTGGATGCAGCCCGTGAAAACTCTTCAGAATCAGAAAGCAGCAGACATGGATGTTCTACAAAGGCACTTGATATATCACATTAAAATGAATGAATGTGGTGACAAGTCTTCACATATCAAAAGTCCCCAATATTTTGCACAGGCAAAATTATTTTTGACATATTAAGCTCACACATTCCCAAAGGCAGGCTGCACCAGAATCCTCTGGCAAGAAAACCTGACAAATCTTATCTATATATAGATATATTATAGAAAGATTGAAGGTTTTTACTTAGCTTTTGGAAGGCTGAACACACACACACAAACCAAATTACCTGTATTCTAATCCAGGCTTCTCTGCAGTGGATCAACAACCTCCTCCTGTAGATGATCTGTTAATGAAAGCACAAAAACAAATGAAAGAGTGAGCTTGACTCTAACCCATGTTCATTTGGATTGATCGGTTTACTACAAATCTAACCACAAAACATACCACTCCCAGAGCCAAAAATGTGTTAATTGAAACACTCATATTACACATGAGTGTGGTTATAAACATGATTAGAGACACGTGCTTAATGTCAAACAAGATATACCATGAAGGTTCATGAAGGTTCATCTTACCAGGAGGAAGGCCAGTGTCATCTTCATGCGAAGTGGCATCCTCATCATCCACATCACCCCGAGCACAGAGGGCAGGAGGGGACTGCTGCGTCTCAGGGCGTACTATTGTAAAAAAAATTGAAATACACACATTGTTAATGCAAGTCAAAAGAAGGTAAAAATACACCAAAGAGGTAATTTTCCAAAAATGATCT
>NC_092859.1:57087812-57109651 GCF_032062135.1 Pyxicephalus adspersus
TCCAGGGTTTTTACGAAGGTCATCAATGCCATTGTGGACCTTGTCCCACTATATATTCATTTTCCTCAAACAGCTCAGGAGTGGAGGAAGGTAAAGGTGGATTTCTTCAGGCGAGCGGGATTTCCAAATGTTTTGAGGGCCATTGACTGCACCCATGTGGCAATTCAGGTCCCTAAATTGCAGGAAATTCACAACCGGAAGCGATATCATTCACTGAATGTACAAATAGGCTGTGATGTCAACAGGAGAATCATGAGTGCAGGCACAGGTTTCCCAGGATCATGCCATGATGCCTATATCCCGCGTCAGACAGCCCTCTACCAGAAATTCATCCCCGGTGAAATGCATGAGGGCTGGTTAATAGGTAATGTATAATGTCATTACTGTATTACAACTAACAGTAGTCAAATCCTAAAGACACCTATTATGTTGCTATGTCCTTTTGCATTGTCAGAATGCATATATATATATATTGTATATACGTCATATTTTGTGCTAACATCTAATTTAGCAAATAGTTTATAAATATTGTACAATATTGGGAGCATGGGGGAAGAACTAACTTTCAGATATTCCCAGAAGCCCTAGTATAATTACTATTTTCACAGCTCACAGTACTTCAGTGTGGTAGTCAGTAGTAGCAATGTCTCCTAACAACCAAAAAGCAATAAAGTGACCGAAGAGCACAACCCTTAGCAACCTTTGTAAAAAAAAAATCTAGTGTTACACTGCATTCACAGAACACTTACTATACCAAGAACTAACATGTATTATGTTTGTCTTTTTATAGCTGACAAAGGATTCGGGGAGCTTCCATGGGTTATGACAGCTGTGTGTCACCCCAGGTCTGAAGCAGAGCATAATTACAACAAGGCTCTGCAAAAAAGCCGGGGGGTTGTGGAGCAAACCATCGGGCTGCTAAAAGCACGGTTTCTGTGGTGGTGAGCGCCTATACACGCCATGGAAAGCTGCCCGGGTCATCATGGCATGCTGTTTCCTGCACAACCTGTGTCTGCACCATGGGGATACCTGGGACATTCCAGAAGAACTCGAGCCAGAGGTACATCAACATTGTGCCTCTGGCTCCAAAAGCACAGCAGAGGGACGTCGAGTCAGAGCTGAACTCATCGCTAATATCTTTACGCGTGAGTATTTCCATATGTTTACAATGCATGCATTACATATTTCAGCACATCATGTTTGGGTTACAAACCAACCTAGGAGTTGAAGTCATAGAAAGCACACTTTAATCGTTTGGGAGATGAAATAGCAGACATATTTGTGTAGGAGCTGGACTTTTATGTGATACTTTACAAAAACACATTGCCAAACTAGGGCAGAGTGCAATTTAGTTTAGATTTGCGCAAGCATTGCTTATGCAGCCAGAAAAGAATGAAAAATACAATCCAGCAGCATGTAGTTACCACTAAAGCATGATTAACCATGCTGCTTAACACATTCTAATAATGTAATCTATTTCTTTACAGGGCGATAACATCCCTCTGCTGTGCTGACAAGACTCTGGAATATCACATCGCAGACTACCGTACATTCGTGGATGATGTTGCTTCTGGTTAAAGGAGAAATCCACCTTTATGTTTCTCCACTCCCACGCTAATGTGAGGAAGTGACAATATAGTGGGCCAAGGTCTAAAATGGCATTGAAACCTTCATAAACACCCAGGAAACTGTAGACTGGCTCAGTGCACAAATTAAGGGCGACGTGGTTTGAAAGGACACCCTTCTTAAAATATATAGAGAGTCCAGGAGCATCATCATTCTTGGCATAGCCTAGCTTCTCTTTGTTTTTGCTGCAGTTTTCCCTTCCAGCAAGATGTACAGGTCATGGATGACCTTGCGGGACAGGCATAAACACCTTTTGACATTCTGGTCATTGGTTTGAGCAAAGCAATAAAATATGTTTGGCACTAAGTTAAATTGTCCTTGGCATTTTTCTATACAAAATGACTAATACGATTATAATCATATAAACACATAAATAAAGCATACTATCTGGTATGTAAGAGTGCGAGACCCTGCTTGTGAACTTGGCAATTTGATGTTGTGCTTGGCAACCTGGACCTCCTTCCATCACCATCAGGTGTGTATGAATGAGTATGCAACTCAGCTAGACAACTAATTGACAACCAGTTTGGACAGAAAGTGGAAGTGTGTTTGTATACAATAGTGCTAAGATTAGGCAGCACAGCACAATGACAAGGCAAACAGGGGGTTCAAGTAGTAGTTTGGAGTGGAAAGCATGCAGACATTTGTCATGAATATTAGTTTTAAAAAACTGACAAAACATTGCAGAAGATTTGCTAAACAACAGAAACTGTTATTACAAACCAAGCACAAAAACATTGCAGAAAAGGATGAAACTAACAATAATGAGGATTACAAATTCACATCAATGCATAACATCCAAGCACTTGATGACCCCCCCCCCCCCCCCCCCCCAAACCAGTCCAGTTTAATAATATTAATGAAAATGCATATATATTTATATATTATGTATTTTGACATATATACACAAGTGAAATCACTAAATGTTTTTTTAAACCGCCTTTGCCAATAATTCTTTTTTCAATTATTTGATTTCTATCAAGCCAAACTACAATGACATTCTAATTAGATCACAAATGCTTGGTGACAAATTTTTACAAATTCATACTATTGTGTAATGACATATTATGAAGTGTTAACTAGTATATATACAGCTTGATCTCAATTAGTTTGCAGTGTTGCAAAGCAAAACAAAAAGTATGAAAACAAAAAGAATACCCAAAAGAAGATGAAGTATTAAAGATTCTAATTGACCTGTACTGGACTTTAGATGCGCACAGAACAGAGAGCAGGTGTGCGCTAATTATTTGCTATGATCTCTCCATTAGCTTAACAGATCCTCCTTAATCGCGCAGCTGAAATCTAATCGCCTTAATTGGCAGATTCGCGACCCCTATTGCTCATTATCAAGGCAGGAATCTGGCTGGCAGGTGGAGGCGCGTGTACTAGCGCACTTGGCTCCAGACCGCGGAAAACCGTCTCACTAGATGCGTGATAGTACGCGCGTCCAGCGTATGCGCATTTCATTGATGAATCAGGGCCTTTGTATTTTGGCGATATTGGTAGGGTACCTAGAACAGAAAAAAATCTACTTTCTGTACAAGAAGGATATATATGTATATACAGATATAAAGAAAAGCATGTATATCTGTTTGTACATGTCCTATTAGGATTGAACTAATTTATATTTTAAACCTGTAATTTTGCATCCCAAAATCAGGTTTCCAAAATTGTTTAAATTAAGTGATTCCATATTTAAAGGGGATAATTTAGTACATAGAAGTAAAACCTTAACATTTAACTAGGCAACCTCTGCCATCGAATGTATAGGTACTTAACTGAGTGTGAACAGAACAGGAGTCAGGATTTTCTCTGAACCTCTCATTTAGTGAGACCCCCATTATATGATTTTTCTTCTTCAGTGGAATCCTTTGTGTTTGTTTGATTGCCTCTGCCTAAGTGAAAACTATTTTTCTACTTTAATTTACTGATAACTGCATGCTTTTTGAAAACATTTCACATTTTTCACCCATCAATTTTGGTCTACTTAGTATACTATGTTTAGTGGCTTTGTAATTAACCTGTAGTCAGTGAGTTATATTTGCAAAATGTTTACAAGAAGATGTATTTTTACTAAAATTTGTGCAACACTGCGTTTCTCAATTTCATTTATCTATAATCTGCAGTTATCAGGGTACTAAAAAAATAGCATCATTTTCACAAATTATGTTTTCCAATATATTAAAGTAATATCCGCAATAATAACTTAAAATATTACCAATATGATCAAGTGGAGTTAGAAAAAACAGGAGTTTGAAAATAAAATAAGTTAAATTCTTATAGTAACGACAGACTTGTAAGTAAACTTTTAAAACTCCTTGTAAACAATCATTGTAACTGGGAAAATGAGTGGTAGTAAGGTGGAAGGTTTGGTTCAGTGCACAGTCTGCCATATGTGTGCACGAATAGAGCAACAGCTCCTAGGTGAATACCGCTGTGACAAATGTGAGCAAGTCGCGTTTCTGGTATCTCACATTGGAGAGCTGGAGTAGCACAATGCAACACTGAGATAGGTCAATCACCTTGACAGGGGTCTCCTGCTCACTGAGAAAGCAGTTAATGGCTTAGATGTGGAGGGTGGAGAGGTTAATCAGGATGAACATGTAGGGAGTTGGGTTACTGTAACTGGAGGGGGTGGTAGGGGCACCCAGAAAAGGAAGGCCAGCCCTGTGTTTAAGCACCCCAACATATTTGCAAAGTTATGTGAAGATGTGCAGGTGGCAGACCCAGTGGTGGCAACCCTAGATGTTACTGCTATCCCTATTAGCCGGGAAAGCAGCCCATCTAGTAGTGGTGGGGAGGGAAATGCAGAAAGGAAAAGACAATCGGTAATCATGGGGGATTCTATGATCAGGAGGACAGATAGAATAGTTTGTCGCCCGGATCCGTTTATCTGAGTGGTTTGCTGTCTCCCTGGTGCCAGGGTTTGGCATGTGGTGGACCGAGCTGACAAATTATTGGGAGGGGCTGGACAGGACCCAGCTGTCTTGGTCCATGTTGGAACCAATGACAAGATGGATGGAAGATGGAGGATCCTTAAATAAAGTTGAAGGAAAGGACCTCCAAGGTTATAGTCTCTGGAATATTGCCTGTGCCATGCGCAACACAGGAAAGGCAGTGAGAGCTTAAACTTAGCTAAACACATAGCATAGCTAAACGCATGGATTAAGTCCTGGGGCAAAAGGGAATGGTTTGGGTTCATGGAGCACCGAGATGACTTTTCATTGGGGTACTTGTATGCCAGAGATGGTTTGCTCCTAAATGAAAGAGGGTTTGCTGTGCTAGGGAGATATATTGGAGAATGGTGGAGGAATATTTAAACTAGGACAGAGGGGGAGGGGCAGTTAAAAAAGGTTGCAGAAAGGTTAGTGAGGGGTCAGTCATTAGTTGAGGGGAGACTGGGGGTAGTTGGGGGGAGGGTTTTGGATAAATGAATGGAGCTTTCTATGTTACAAGCAAACATTGGATTGTGCAGTACTAGTTGTACTGAAAAACAAAAGGATTTGGCAAACAATGATGATAAAAGCAGCAATGGTTTAAAGAGCCTGTTCACCAATGCTAGAAGTCGAGCAAACAAAATAGGAGAGTTAGAAGCCCTAATGAGTAAAGAGAATTATGACTTAGTTGGCATTGCTGAATCCTGGCTTTGTTCTTCGCATGACCGGGCTGTCAATATTCCTGGGTATGTACTCTTTCGTAAAGAGTCAAACGAATGGGTGGTGGTGTCTGTCTGTATGTGAGAAGTGATCTAATGGTGAATGTGAAAGAAGAAATTGCGGATGGAACAAGCGATGAGGTTGAGGCATTATGGGTGGAGTTGAATGTGGGGTTGAATAACACACAATTAATTATTGGAGTCTGCTATAGGCCCCCCAGTGCTATAGAAGAAATAGAAAATCAACTACTAGCACAGATAGAAAAAGCATCAAAAAGTGGAAGTGTTTTAATCATGGGAGATTTCAACTACTCTGACATTAACTGAAGTAATGGCACTACAGAAACAGCAAAAGGGAGGAAATTTATTTAGAAAGATAATTTTATGGCACAGTTTATAGAAGCACCAACTAGAAATGACACTCTGCTGGACCTAGTTCTTTCTAACAATGCAGAGCTTATAACAAATGTGCAAATAAAAGAGAATCTGGGTTGCAGTGACCATAATATGATTTCAATTAATGTAAGCTATAAACAGGAAGTAAAAACATGTAAGATAAAAACATTTAATTTTAAGAGAGCAAATTTTCCTTTAATAAAGGCGGCTCTCTGTGACTTGGACTGGGGGAAAATGTTGTCCTCAAAGAAATCTGAACAGAAATGAACTGAAATGTTTCAAGGCTGTTCTGCAAAAGCCCACTGAAAAATATATTCCAATGGGTAATATATTTAGGAGTCTAAAATTAAAGCCTATGTGACTCACAGCTGATTTTAAAAAAGCCATAAGGAACAAGAAAAGGGTATTCTAAAAATATAAAAATAAAGGATGACCTAATCGTTTGAAAACTATAAGGATTTATTGTAATTAATTAAGGATTTAATGTAAATTAAAATTTTATGTAAAAAGGCGATAAAATGAGCAAAACTTTAAAATGAAAGACAGATTGCAATGGAAAGTAAGGCAAACACCCCAAAACAATCAGATTTAAGATGTAGGCCCCTTAAAGGATGTTGCTGGATTGGTAACTGCGATTTAAGAAAAAGCAGATTTACTAAACACTTTTTTTAGTTCTGTGTACACAAAGGAAAATGGCAGAGCTCAAGTCCAAATTCATAATAACAATTTCACTGCTGTAAATGAGACACGATGGCTCAAAATTTATATGATTGAGAAACATCTGGGAAAAATTAGGGTTTACAAAGCACCAGGACCTAATGGATTATATCCACGTGTCCTCAAAGAGCTGAGCTTGGTTATTTCAAATTTTAAGAGACTCTCTCATCACTGGCAAGGTACCGATGGATTGGTGTAGGGTCAATGTGGTTCCTATCTTCAAAAAGGAAGCAAACTCATTAACGTCCATAGTTGGAAGGGCCCTAGAGAGTTTGATAAAGAACCAAATAGAAGAGTTTCTGATAAAAAATAATATTATAAGTGATAGTCAGCATGGCTTCAAGTAAGACCGAAGTTGTCAAACAAATTTACTCTCTTTTTTTTGTGGAAGTACGTAAACAGGTGGACAGTGGGGTAGCAGTTGATATAGTGTACTTGGACTTTGCTAAAGCATTTGACACTGTACCCCACAGACTGTTAATATGCAAGTTAGGGTCAATAGGTTTAGAAAAGTCAATCTGTAAATGGATAGGGAACTGGCTTAAAGATAGCATCCAGAGAGTTGTAATTAATGATTCATACTCTGAATGGTCTAAGGTTATTTGAGGTGTACCCCAGGATTCAGTGTTGGTACCTTTACTGTTTAACATGTTTATAAATGATATAGAGTTTTGGATTAAAAGTACCATTTCTGTGTTTGCAGATGACACCAAACTATGTAATGGAAATAAATCCATACAGGATATCCATAATCTTTATCTCTAACCTATAAATGATTGGTCAGCCAAGTGGAAAATTATAATTATTTTTATAGATAAATGTAAAGTTAGGCACTTAGGGGCTAACTACATGCATGCTTCATACTGTCTGGGGGAAATACATTTGGGGGAGTCAGAAATAGAAAAAGATCTGGGGGTTCTGGTAGATCATAGACTTAATAACAGCATGCAATGCCAAGCTGCAATATCTAAAGCTAGCAAAGTACTTTCTTGTATTAAAAGAGGAATAGACTGAAGATATCGAGACATAATCCTGAAGTCCAGTTTTGGCCACCAGTTCACAAAAAGAACATTGTGGAATTGGAGGGAGTGCAGAGAAGGGCAACTAAACTAATAAAAGGAATGGAGGAGCTAAGCTATGAGGAGAGATAAGCTGAACTTAATCTATTCTGCCCTTTGGGGGGGTTATGATCACCTTGTATAAATATATAAACGGTCCATATAGAGAACTCCCTTCCACATTATTCACTTTGGGATCATTACAAAGGACAAGAGGGCACTCTTTGCGTCTGGAGGAACAGAAGTTTAAGCTCCGAATAAGGAAGGGATTCTTCACTGTAAGGTCTGTAAAAATTGTGGAATCGCCACCCTCAGGAAGTAGTTTCAGCAACTACTATAGGTTGCTTTAAAAAAAAGCTGGATATTTTTCTAGCAGCAAAGAATATAACTGGGTATTAAGGGTTTAAAGGAAAAATAACATTGACTGTTGATCCATTCACATTGACTCATGGAATCAGGAAGGAATTTTTTTCGCCCCTTGAAGCAAATTGCACCAGGGTTTTTTTTTCCTTCCTCTGGACCAATTATGTCTTATAGGGTTTTATATCTGGGATTTATTATTATTTCCCTAGTGGTTGAACTTGATGGTCTTATGTCTTTTTTCAACCTAACTTACTATGTAACTATGTAACCACTATTAGTGTGGTTGCTCCTCTCCCTTAAAAAGTGTGTTTTTATATATACATTATAAATTGTTTTATTTAAACTTGAGAAAACACAAATTTTATCCAAAACTGAATATAATATTTTCTAAGCAGCCTGGAAAGAAACTGGATTCAAAAAGCGAATCTGGCAATATGACATATAGTAGTATTATTCTTCTATATTTTCTATTCCTGTCGAGCAAACTGTTTTGCAATGTCTTGTAAATAAACCTGTGAAATTATACCCTGAAAGGAAACAGAATAAGTACCACTGCTTCAGCTAATGGGCCTTGAGGGAAATTAGGAAAAGAAGAAACAGGTTAAATTGATGTTGTTCTTCTCAGAGTTTTTCCCTGAATGGATACCTGTCAAAATATCTATTTTAATTCAATCCTTTTATCTAAAGATATGGAGGCTATATTTTCTATTTCACTAAAAGGAAAGTTAAACATTTAAAGAAGAGTTTGAATAAAAGCATTTATCTATATGTGTCAATTATATGTTTTTACATTTGTTTTAAGCATTTGTTCTATATATGAACAGCTTAATAAAGCTTAAGAGTTGATTTGCAAATAATGGCCTGGGCTTACTTCAGTATCAAGTTTGGTTCTGTCTTCATCTCCCGAAGCTCTTTAGTTATTCGAAATAAACACACAATGCTGGACTTACTTTAGCTGTTTTAAATTGGTTTACAGTAAATTTTTAACATCACTATTTTTCCTAGTACTAAAAGATATTTAACATTGTAGACACATTAAATATTATTCTTGTATTCATTATATATCAAATATTATATTTTTATTATAATAGAAAATATTAGTTACAACAAAATATAATTTATTCTATGTATATTTCTACCAGGCTGAGGCTTTTGTTCAGGGGTTAAACCCAATTTTATTTCTGTAAAAAAAAAACAAAAAAAAGTGCCTTGTTACTGTAATCATTAGACAAAAAGTATGAAGGGTGTATCCTGTCCTTATGGAATATATATATATATATATATATATATATAAAAAAAAAATATATATATATATATATATATATATATATAAATATAATATATATATATATATTGAATGGTATGAAATTGTTATGGTACACATTGACTTTGGAGTATTTACTGAGTGAGGCACACTTCTTTCCAATTATTTTCTATTACACACTCAGAGCTCCGAGGTCTCATCATTGTTTTTTCTATGTGCATCTGTGTGCATCTAAAACTAATCCTGAGGTTATTTTACTCATTCCTATTGTATCTAATTTTGTGTTTTTCTTTCATGAACAAACTTAATATGTTATCCCCTTTTTTTTCAAGAAATCATGAATAGGTTCCCTTTTGTGCACATCCATGTCTTGCATGGAGTCCCAATAGTTCTTATATCCATTAAACAACCATGGCACTGTTCTTTACAAATGCATTAAGGACCCTATTTTGAACAAATGTCAATTATGATTATATTAAAACATCTAGTTTTAGAATAAAGGAGTATAATGGCAGTTCCTGGAATACAGGAAAAAAAATTGAAGCCACAGGAATTCAAAAAATGTTTCTAAACAATAATGTGTAAAGAAAAGCTGTAGAACTTTTCATGTTATTCATGTTAGATAATCAATATTTTGTAAGTGTATTCTGTTTTTAATTTTGTATACACAGTGTGATATATGTTGTGTAACAGACTTATTTATTACCCTTGTTTATATTCAAAGCAAAATTAAATTAAATGTCTCAGACTTGGCAAACTGTATTGATTCATTTGATGTTTAGTTATTGAGCTTAGAAACATTGATGTATTTCCTATGAGTGCCTTTCTAATTTCTTGAAGAGTTTAACAAAAATAGACAAGCCTATCAGGATAACTCAAAATACCTTTTATTTGTAGAAGATGGAAAGCTGAGTTACAGGTGCTATATGAAGAGCATGTATTCCTGAAGTGCAGAGTATGAATTTAAAACAACTTTTGTCAGTTCGAGATGTCACCATTCTAGAGAATATATAAACTTATACTGAAATAAAAACACCTTGGAGATTTTTAGATGGCACTCCAAGCACTTGCTTAATTTTATGCAGCATATCCCTAGAGTCTACTGTAAAATTCTCCAGTTGGTGGCATCAACCATTGCAACCACTGTGCTGTCTTTTAAATAAATCAATAATAGAAATAGCTTTAAGGTAAATATCTAACTTCCTACCCAAACTTTGGTAAGTGACATCCGCTGAAAAACTGGGGAATGTTTGTACCAAATACTGTAATAAATAATAATTTTTGACAATTTTGCCATTTTGCTTTACATGTTTGGTTCTGATTATGGCCATACAGTTTTATCTTTCTGCTCATAGTCTGGTGGCAGCATTACATAAGAGAGTGTCTAGTGATTTCTTTCACCAACTCTAAAAATATATTGCAGTTTTTCACATATTTTCTGGGTGGGTCTTTTGGTGGGTAGCACTGAAACAGATGAAGGGAGTTATTTTCAGAGAACATTGGCACAATATATAACAGGAGAATATAAAATAATAACAAATAACAAAAAATTATAAGTTGTAAATATTATTACACATACCTACCAGACATCTGTCCTATGGCCTCTTTTTACAGTTCTGACTGCCACAATGAGTAAAATCTGTTGTTTGAAAAACCTAATCTGAAGATTGTATTCTAGTGGAAGTTATATATAACCCACACCTAGAGTGTTTCACAGATGCGCTCCCCCTGCTGGTGGAGATGTGAGCACCACCAACCTCTAGTCTCCAGGACCCCCTCTGGTGGTGGGATAGGATGCAGCAGGTCACATGGCTTCATTCATCACATAAAAGGATATCCTTTAGCTCTGCTTCCAGGTTCCTGTTGTTTGTCTTCTTGTTCCCTGACTCTTCGTGTATTGACCTCGGCATGACATTGACTACTCCTGATTGCTGAGTGCCCTGACCTCTGGCTTCCCTGACTACTCCTGACTGCTGAGTGCCCTGACCTCTGGCTTCCCTGAATACTCTCTGCGCCTCGTTCTGGTACCACGTCTTGTTTCTACTGTCAGCAGTCACCTGCCTCTGTGTGCACGGGGGCCACAACCTGGCAGTTGCCCACAGCGCATCACCCTCACCTCTAGAAGCTCTGGTGAAGACCGGGTAACTGCTGAGGCTCTGCGCCCTGTGCACATCTCTACCAACTGAGCTGGTGATACAGAGGGTCCACCATCCTGCCTTGCAGCTACCGTGACATAATCATCCACTTATTGCAGATACAATACATTTATGTATAAAGTCAATCAAAAACATTTCACCCATTTATAAATTCTATAGCAGAAAAACCTATTTTATGGTTTCACAGGACCTGTAATCGATGGGATTTGGCGGTTCAGCCTGCTGTTTGGTATTATTATTGGAGCTGATGCTGTAAGATTTTTCAAATCCTACAAATATTATATACTATTAGCCCCCCTTAGCGGTATTCCCAAGTGTGGCTCGGAGTAAAAAAAATATACTGCAAGCAGTAACCCCGTGCCACACTCAGGGAAGCTAAAAACATTTAAAAAAACACTTATTGTACCTGCTCCCATCAGCGTCCTCTGGTGTCTTGCGGGTCCGTGCCTGTCCTTTGGCCTCGCCCTCTTCCTCTGATCTTCAGCCGGCAAGTGCACTGATGTTCCCAAGGAGTTCCCGGTGACGTTGGTGCAAGCGTCGGTGCGTGCAGGAGGCGTGGTGGGAAATTTATTTTGCATTGAATTTATTACAAAAAAGCTGCATTGAATCCAATAAAAAGTAATCATCATATTATATATATATATATATATATATATATATATATATATAATTATATATATATAAAATATGCTACTGTACATTACAGTATATTACAGGTTTCAGTATTTTTATACATCCTTGTTTTAAAAGATTTTTTTTCATTTAAAGTTTAATATAAAATTTTTTAAATTTATTAAATATTATATATATTTCGGTGAATTATGCCTAAGAACAATGTAAAATAAATTTCCATGCAAAACAATGTACCGGATTTGGCGTAAAATACTGACATAATTGGAATGCCAGGGGGGTTAAACTAATCCTATTTCTATGTTCTTAGCCTAGTGCAATAAATTGTACATTATCAAAACATAAACAATGTCCGTTATAAAAAATTTAAATGAATATCCATTTTAGTTCTAGGGAGTCTCTTTATAAATATTTTCATCCAAAGTTCCTTCAAATTTTACCCTACATGTGCACATTTTTCATATTCATTTCAAGTTTCATTTTGGTGAATCTTGGATAATAACATTAACAAACTAACCCTAAAGCATTCTAATGTGACAAACAGGACACATACTGAGATTAATAAATACTTTTACAAGGCTTTGCACATACTCATACTTTAAATGGTAATGTAAGAACAAGGTTTATTAAAAATGGAATTACACTCCTGTCTATAATGTCAGACTGTTTGTGTATTTTTATAAACTGATGTAAGTACTAAGAAATTGTGAACTGTTTTAGAATGTCAGAGATTCACTGGGGGTAATACAGTTTCACAGTCATGAAGATAATAAATAGTTGTCCCATTACTGTCACTAGGTCAGACATATTTTATAGATGACATTATATCATGATGACTTGACATGAAGTAATATACATGATGACATGAAGTAATATACAACTAGGATATAGCTACAAAAGATCAGTGGAAGGTGAGAAGCTGTGTCTCAAATTCTTTGCAAATGATAGTCATAATTTTCTATTTTTCTAGCACTTTAGAATCAGTATAAAAACATATTACAATTAGCCATTTCAAAATGTCAAGAATATTCCTCTATTTTAAGTAATATATAATGTACATTCCATAAAAATCAGTATCCCAACTCTCTTTTGCCCATGTAGTTATGTCAACCCTGCAATGACAATTCTCACCTGTTTCACTGTAAAATAGTGCTCAATGCAGCTAATATGCATGATTAGGTTATATACTTGAAGGGGAGCTTATAGTAATTTCACTGTCACTGCAATCTTCCTAATTGTTAAACTCTTTCAGGTTCTAAGGTTACAAAAAAAAAATCATAAGTAGTATTAGTGTGGCAAATCTAAGGAGATAGAGAAAAAAAATTGACTATATTTCTGTTTAAAGTAGAAACTGCACATACAAGACATTTCTGAACTACGACTACAGTCCAGAATAGCTTTATCAGAACTTTTCTCCTGTTTTGTATTAGGTTTATATCATGTAAAGCACCTTTATGTACTTGATGGTATTGCTTGCTCATCCTAGTGAGAATATCACATCCTCTGCATTATAGTTGCATTATCTTTGGTATTACTAAAGAAATGCAAAATATCTGTTTGCTTTTTCTCACTGATTATGGGTTTATTTCATTCAAATCTAAGACCAAACAAGAAATGATAATTATCAAACTATTTGATGCCATTAAATATAACAGTTAAAGAAAATACACAGTTAAGGTCATACTTACCTAAAAGAGCATCTGAGAAAAATAATCTGAGAAACAAATAAAATAATACATCGGATGAGAATTGGTATTCACGGAGCATGGTGACTGTTGTAATGATGGAAAGCGTACGGCTTGGCAAACAGTTGCCTCATACAACTTAAGACTACAATGACATCACGCTGCGCCTCCCTTGTTTTTCCGTCTCTAGGACAGTTTGTGAATTTGGTGCAATATAAAAGCAAAAATTGTCATTCAGAATTTAAGAATTTATTAGAATATTATTTTTGTTTTAATATTAATAAAACATAAAAATTGCAAATATTGTCCACAATATGGACCACCAAAATTTTCATGAAGGCCACTGCCTCACAGTGTGTTGCAAAGGAATATATGAAGAAAGCAGAGAGTGACAAGCAGCAGCTTGGCTTCTGAATTATGATTTTTGATTCAAGAGATCTCTATGCTGATTGCAGGTAATATCGGCGAAAAAAGGCCTTGCTTACACAACCAAAATAGAAGCATTTTGGCAAAATTTTATATGTCATTTTATATAAAGTCATTGGACTGAATTTTCTATGTATGTATGTATTTATTTATTTATTAATTTTTCTTTTCTGCAAAGCTCTGTGTGTATGTATTTATGTGCTTGTAGCAAAAATAAAATTAGGTCTCCTCTCCTGAAAGACAAAACAGTGTAATATGTAAGGACTGGGTAAATCTCAAATCTGGATAGAAAGAAATGCAAATCAGGTAAACAGCAAAATACTTGTAATTAATCTGTGCATTTAACTGCTAGTCTGGAGAACAACATTAAAGTCTTCTAACAATTTTTAAAAAATGAACACATACCTAAAGTAAAATAGCTTTAAATGAGTTCATTCATGTGTGAAACCCAAAGGGTTAAAAAATTTTGAAGTGTTACCAAAAATAAGAGATGATTTCAACCATTCTAACTATTCAAAAAATGCTTTTGGGCCTTTTTTCTGTCATAGCAATGATACATTTCAATAATTATAGCACTGTATATATAACCCCTTACTGGTATTGATAAAAGACACCTGTCATGCAAAAATAAAGATGCAGCAAAAAAAGTGCAAGAACTGGAAAAAATATACATAGATTTTATATATTCAATTATCAAAATAGGTTGTAGACACAAACATTTTCTAAATATATAGCAGAAAACTCCCGAGCGTAATATAGTATCAAAAAATCACGTAGAAATTAACATTCAACAGTTAATAGGTCCTAATAACATTATCCATATCAGGGGTGCCCAAAACTTTGATGGGTGTTCAATTGCAAAGGCAATGCAAGTCTATCATGGAGTCCTGCCTTACCCCTCCCTGCTGTTTACCAGCAGCCCTGCTGTACATCTATAGGGATGATGGGGATGTTTTTCAGTACATGCGTGAGAAGGATCGTGTAACAGTGAGGAGTGGGGAGGCAGGCAGAGAGGGCAGGAGAGCAGTCTAAAGGTTCGAAGTGCTGGGCAGCTAAGTCAGTACAGATTTGGGGTCAGGGTTCAATTACTGAGATACCTTTTTACAGATTAGCAGTTATTTTTCTTGTGCAGCATGTTGTTTTCCTATGACAGGTGAACTGTAGCTTTCTTGTCACTATATAAGACTATGTTAGTGATATTATTATTATTAATATTATTATAAATAAACAGGATTAATATAACGTCAACATATTACGCAGCGCTGTACATTAAATAGGGGTTGCAAATGACAGACTAAAATAGACAGTGATACAGGAGGAGAGGACCCTGCCTTACAATCTAGTAGGTGGGGGAATTTACACACAAGAGAGGGAGAGGGAGAGAAGAGGAGGTGTACAGAGAAAAGAGGACCGGTCCAAGGACTGACCCTTGGGGAACACCAACAGGGGGAAGAGTGGATGAGGAGAAGTTACTATTGAAAGAAACTTGAAAGGAGCAGTCAGACAGATAGGAAGCAAACCATGAGAGCAGTGTCACTGATACCAATTGAGTGCATGATTTGTATTAGAATGGGGTGATCAACAGTGTCAAAAGCAGAGGAAAGATCAAGGAGAAGGAGCAGGAAAAGTTGTCCTGAGACTAATCTCTAATGAGGTTTTTGTCCACTTTAGTAAGGGCTGTTTCAGTGGAGTGGGCAGCTCTAAAACCAGACTGGAGGGGGTCAAGGAGAGAGTTGGTGCTCAGGTAATGGGGTGAGTCTTTTGTAGACAAGGCATTCAAGAAGTTTGGAGAAATATGGGAGAAGGGAGATAGGACGGTAGTTAGAGGGTATGGAGGTGTAATAATAAAAATAATAATAATAAAAAAGCCAAAGGTTTGATTTAAAATGAACAAATCAAATAAAAAACACATTGTTGCATACTGTTTTTCAAAATCACAAGTGAAAGTTACGTACCATTGGCCCATCCCACCAGCCAATCAGGAAATAGCCTCTTAATCGTCCCTTTAGCTAGCATAGACACAGCTCCTGTGTTATTCCTTTGTTTCCCAGTCTGTTGTTTCCCAGCAAATTCCCTTGTTGGGTGTTCCTCCCTGTGGTTATTCCCGTACCATCTGTGCCTCCTGTTGCTTTCAGTGTCTCCTGTGTTCCCTATGTCTGCAGTGGCCCCTATGTCACCAGTGTCTATTTCCTTGATCCCTGGTATTTGACCCCTGGCTTGTGACCTGATCTCTCTTGCTTGCTGCCTGCCTCGACCCGGGCCTTCCTTGACAATTCTGGCAACCCTGGCAGTAACTAGCAGTGCAACATCCTCCTCACTAAAGGCTCTGGAGAAGACCTGTGTCACGGTCGGGATTTAGGCTCAGGGTCCAGTTGCTGGAACAGCAAGCAAGCTCACATTAAAGGCAGGCCTTGTTTGATTCACACAGTAGCAATATATTCCAAGAGGCATATTCAGAAGAGTAGTCGGTAAAATAGCAGCCAAAGATCTGTACACAGGTAGTCAGCAAACAGGATCTTGAGAGATATTGGCAGGAGCACGATAATCTGGCACAGAGGAGGTTCCACAAAAACCTTTTAAAAGGAAGTAGCTGAGAGAAGCACAGGAGTTCAGAGTTTATCAACAACAAGAACACTATCAGGCATGGTTTAAGTAAGTGATCAGGTACAGTCCACTGTCAGCCACCGCAGAAGCCCCAGGTTCGATTCCTGACAACCTGGTGATTGCTTAGATTCTGCGCCTTAGCCCTTCTCAGTGCTCACACCATTTCTGTGCAAGCTGTAGCCCCCCTAGTAGCCTTGTCTCCCCAAACGTGACACTCTACCCAACACATTTCTCTTGAGAAAGATCCATCTGGGGTGAAGAAATCTGTAGCAGTCTTTCTCATTTATACCTACACATGGGCAATGCACACATGGAAAGTTCTGCAGTTCATATCCACCAATCTAAAAACATACAGGTCGAAGAAACTTAAAAAAAAATTAAACCAAAATATTATTGAAATAGTATACCCACTACGACAATATGCAATAAAAATAAAATTAATCCCTGGATGAGATATTATTGACTCTGCATTTACTGACTTTCAGTAAAACAACTGAAACCCCCACTATTCTATGTCCTGGGATGCATGATGTGGGTATCTCAGGAGGCTCTGTGCTTTATAGCTGGCATAAATAAATACAGAATGGGAGGAGCTTAAGAAAATAAGAAAAAAATAAATTAGGTTTTTACCTTACATACAAGGGTTTTTTAAAAATTCTGGTAATAGATCCACTTTAAAAGGGCAAAATTCCATTTTTTACATCCATTTTTAATGATCCCCAGACAGATGTTAATTATCCTTGATAGTTTGGTTAACTTGTATCCTGTGTTTTTCCAAAATAGGTAGGTAATAACAGTGAATGTTTATTAGTGGTCAGAAATGTTATCATATTGCAATTTTATTCCTTAAATACCCATCTTTACATTTCATAATTTCAAAATGACTATATCTTAAAATATAGAAAAAACATTTCACCTAAACACTTAAAAATTTCTTTTTTCTTTTAAATTTTACGTTAAATTTTCATAGTGAGGAAAAGTTCAGCTCTCTGTTCTGCCCCAGATATTTGTCGCTCTAACATTTGTCTAAGTAGGAACTATAGAGAGATCACACATGCAAAATGTGTTCTGAAAGATAATATGTTTTTTTAAATTTACCACCAGTTTGAGAACCAGTAAAAGCCAAGATGTAATACTGTTAAACGTGAAGCAGATTAGCTATGTTTTATTTTAATATTTTTTTTATTTATTTACTTTTGGAAAAAGGAAAAGGAATACAATACAAACAGAAGTATACAGTGAGTATACAATAAAAAATGTGAGATCAGCAGCAGTGTAAAATACAATATGTGCAGAGAAACTTGTAAACAAGTTGCTCATTAAAGCTATGTATACACATCAGGTAAAAGTAATTGGAGTTCCAATGTTCCAATTTGTCTTCCAAACTATTGGCTCACTGGTGCTTAATCAAATTAATAGAATCAGGTGACATAGTCAAGTAATTTGGTAATCTACAAACCAAAGTGTGTTGCAGATTAGCTATTTGTGCCATGCTCCTATAGGCCCCGTGTATAAAGCTTTGTCAGTGGTCTATTTAATAAGTACAGTGAGGGAAAGAAGTATTTGATCCCCTGCTGATTTCGTACGTTTGCCCTCTGACAAAGAAATGACTAGTCTATAATTGTAATGGTAGGTTTATTGTAGGTGTGAGAGACAGAATAACAATAAAAGAACCCTCAAAAACCCAGCTAGGACCATAGTCACCAAGAAAACAATTGGTAGCACACTGCACTGTGAAGGCCTGAAATCTTGCAGAGCCCGCAAGGTCCCCCTGCTCAAGACAACACATGTACAGGCCCATCTGTTGTTTGCCAATCAACATCTGAATGATCCAGAGGAGAACTGGGTGAAAGTGTTGTGGTCAGATGAGACCGAAATTGAGCCCTTTGGCATCAACTCAACTCACCATGTTTGGAGGAGGCAGAATGCTGCTTATGACCCCAAGAACACCATCCCCACTGTCAAACATGGAGGTGGACACATTATGCTTTGGGGGTGTTTTTCTGCTAAAGGGACAGGACACCTTCACCGCATTGAAGGGACAATGGACGGGGCCATGTACCGTCAAATTTTGGGTGAGCACCTCCTTCCCTCAGCCAGGGCATTGAAAATGGACAGTGGATGAGTATTCCAGCATGATAATGACCCAAAACACACGGCCAAGGCAACAAATGAATGGCTCAAGAAAAAGCACATAGAGGTCCTGGAATGGCCTAGCCAGTTTCCAGACCTTAATCCCATAGAAAATCTGTGGAGGGAGCTGAAGGTTTGAGTTGCCAAACATCAGCCTTGAAACCTTACTGACTTGGAGAGGATCTGCAAAGAGGAGTGGGACAAAATCCCTTCTGAGATGTGTGCAAACCTTGTGGCCAACTACAAGAAACGTCTGACCTCTGTGATTGTCAACAAGGGGTTTGCCACTAAGTACTAAGTCATCTTTTGCGAAGGGAACAAATACAATGCACATCAAGCTCTGACTTTTGAGCACTGGGTTGTTTTGAGGGTTCTTTTGTTGTAATTCTGTCTCTCACAGTTACAATAAACCTACCATTACAATTATAGACTGGTCATTTCTTTGTCAGAAGGCAAAGGTACAAAATCAGCAGGGGATCAAATACTTCTTTCCCTAACTGTATCTATGCAGGTTAAATAAAGCAATGATATGCCAGTATGTATTAAAGGCCTATATTTAGTAATACATCCGGTTATCAGTAAATTATTAGGGGCAGCGCTGAATATTACTGGTACTGCTCAATGGAGCCAGCTGTCAAATGTGAAGACGCAAAGTTGCTTCCACTTTAATCTGAAGCAGGACTAAACCTGCCCTAAGGGCCACCACTTTGTATGTCTTAGCCCTTATACCTTCTACGAGTGTCTAACTAGTGACAAAGTTCCTCATTTCCTTACACAAACATCACGTGCATGAGATGGGTAAGCAGTAAAGAAGTATAATATAGACTATTAAATGAGTGGCAAGACTGAGTCAGCTGGGGCTGCTAATATTACATCCAAGATGGCAGCACCCTGCAGTAGCCACAGGACTTTTTGATATTCACATTAAGATTTTGTAAGTGGAAACCATCATATACTTTGTTTAATGCACCTATGAAAAGAGTGTTGTTGGAATGAATAATCTGGTGACAGGTTTCTCTCTTTTTTTCTTTGTTATTTGTAGTGGTCCCTACTTTGGTATTTTAAAAGTTATGCCCAGTGATCATTTTGGCAAGATATTCACTTTTTTTAATTTAGTTTTTGTTTTCTCATGTCAGTAAAGTGGTGAGATTGTGGTAAAAGATTAGTGTTTACCAGTGCACCATAAACATTTTTTTCAATTGGATGTTACTATAATATAAAAAAAATAAATCTTAACCTGCTTAAACCTGCTGTTGCTCCATAATCAGTGCCACCAATTTTAAAGTCCCCTAACTAGCTCCGGTACTTAATTTTTTGGGCGACGATTCCTACTGTGCCTTAGGCCTCCTGCATTTAACCAGCCAGTCGCAGGCCCCTCCACCCTGCACTCCATAAGTTGCTGCTTTACTTAATGCATTATGCCCATCAAAGGTAATGTTTCTATTGGTCTGCAAATAAATTTGCAACTTTTTGCCATTGCTGCTATATATATCAATTAATATAGCCTACTTCCTTTTTAAAATAGCTAATGCATACCAAATGATATCAGATTCTCTTAATGTTACCACAACCAAACAAATAAAAAAAAGTACATTTGCCTGCAAACCTAGATGGCATGTTACTATGCTAAAATAAAATACATATAAAATGTTGTAAAATTGTGCAACAAAACTACTTATTTATTTAAAAATAAATAAAAAGAGCAAAAATTATTTACAGTAACATATGTTGCCACCTTCGAAATCAACTTTTATTATTTTGCACTAGACTACAGGACTAAATGCTATATACTGTATGTCAAACAATCACTGTTCCCACAATTTAAAATGCAACCCTAAATATAAATTTACAGTTTAACTGTGTAATGAAATATAGATATTATGTGTGCCTAAATAAATGTAATTAGGAATGTTATGTACAAAAAGATCCAGTTCAAAACAGTCTTTCAGTTGGCATTGAAAAGACAGAACTTTCCATTCATGCTGTGAATTTCTGGTGACAGTTATTTTACTTACAGACAAACCATGGGATAAAAACATAGTTTTCAGAGTAAAAGTTCCAAGTTCTTAAGCACCCTGCTGGTATTAAGAAAACTCAGTGTGGTGCCTTGCGACTCTTTCAAAATTCTCCCTGCAAAATCCTACTGTGACAAAGTGTCAGCTTTGACAGATCAGTGTTCACTACTGGACAACTTTGAATTAATAAAGGTCAGAATAGTCAACAGGAACTGACTGCAATTGTACCTGTGAGAACATTTATTTTGAATTGAAATGAATTTTATCAGAAAAAAATAAAAAAAATACTAATAATCCAATATTACAGTATGTGAACAATATACTGTAATATCATTATTTTTTTTTTATTGCACATTTTAATTTGAATACAATGATATGATTTGTAAAAAAAAAATGTTTCTGTTTGCTGTGCATATCTAATATTTGATCACTATGTTAATGTGTAATGATCAAAGCAATGCAGAGAACAGAGATAATTGCAACAACAACAAAAAAAAAATCTAAATATTTTATTTAAATCGCTGTATTCTCCTAGAAAGAAATACAAATGCAAAAAGGGTCCAAGAGAATTCTAAGGATATAGGAGTATATTTCATTATCAATTATTTTTTTTAGAATGGCAGCAGATGTAATGCAATTTTTTCTTAAGACTTTAAAAATATTTTAACTGGGACTAACAAAAGTGAGCCTGTTTGTTGAAAATAAGGAATATGTAAGTGTATGATAGTGCAGTGTCAGCAAATGAATGCATACAGGGGCTTTAAAGGTCTGTGTGCATTTGTGTACTGTTGGCAAAGCAGCTTAAACAAACATGACTGTGGCAAGCCATAGCTGTGCAGATGCGTCTTACAAACTTGCCCTTCCCCTAATTCCAATCTCCCACCCCCTTATATACCCCCACATTCAAATCCCCTCACCAAATAAATGACCACTCCAAGCATTGCCTAAATAGCCCGTAGGCCTTTTATTACCAGAATTATAACCAAAATTAACTTAATATCAAATAAAATATTAATAACAATATAAACCATAAAACAGTATAAATAAACACATACATAGAATAACCAATATAACCTAATAACACCATAATTAGAGAATAAGTATCAGATAA
>NC_092859.1:57109929-57110505 GCF_032062135.1 Pyxicephalus adspersus
GGGGGGGAAACTTTTCCTAAAAGCTGTCTCGCTCTTAAAGGGGGGTTCCTCCTCCTCCTCCTTTCCATTTTAACTACTCTTGCCCCTCCCTAAACCTCCTCCCCTCCTTCCCCCCTCCCTTTACTCTCGCTGGCTCTCGTCCAAAACTTTTAACCCTATGCTATCTGCCCCATGACTGCCCAGTCATGATGGCCTTCCCCTATGCTCCTTCCTCCCTCATTACAGGCCTCACTTTAGTGCAGTGGCTGCAAGAGTATGTTATGAATATTATTTTTAGGCAGTATTTATTAGTGTTGATGTTCGGATTCAGGTTGTCCCTATATTCAACCTGAATATGGCTGTTCGAATTCGGATAGACCCGACCCGAAAAACACGGGATTCGACAGCAAAAAGTTTAAAAAAAATAAAAGTTAATAAGTAAATAAAACAAATTTATTTGTATGTGTTTTTATTTTACCTTGTTCTTTTTTTATTTTTTACGGGTTATCCGACAATGACATTATGAATCATAATGTCATTGTGGGATTCCCAGACCGTGGGAACTTTGCGGTCACAGCTAATTGAAAGCACGTGCCT
>NC_092859.1:57111698-57115231 GCF_032062135.1 Pyxicephalus adspersus
GAACGACCGATGAACAACCGATTGGCCAAAAAAAGTGACCAAGGACGCCGACGAACAAGGATTGTCGTTGGAAATGAACGACCGCCACGGTGGATCTGATTGGCCAAAGATCTTCCACTATCTATCGTGTACGGTCGTTCAGTGATTGTGCATGTTTCTGCGGTACACTTTCTCCCTTACATGTCCCTCCCTGCATCGTTTAAACAATTGTATCTAGTGTGTGGACACTGTTAGTGGATTATATATGAACGATCGTATTGTTACAGCATGTACAGAATTGTGCACAATATGATTGTTCAAGTATAATCGTGCATAATCGTTGATCGGTCGTAATCGTTTGTTTTCTAACAATAATTATTGGAAGTGTGTACCTAGCTTAAGCCTAATATTGATGTGACAGGTGCTCTTTAATCATCATGTGAAGTACAGGGGTATGTAATAGCGTTATGTATCTTTTTACAATGTATCTTTTTATGTATCCTTTTACAATGTATCCTTTTATAATGTATCTTTTTACATCTGTTTGGAAGCTGTAGAAGCTCTACACAGTGCTGAAAAAAACCTGAATTTTTCCTCCTATTGACTTTAATGGTGTTCGACTTTGACATTCGACCACCCGAATTTTTTTGCTTTATTAGAGCGAATAGCTGCCAAATCGAATAGTGAGCTATTTGACCAACACTAGTATTTATAGAGTTGACCTATTAAACAGCACTTTACAAAGTCTATTGTCATATCACTAACTGTCCCTCAAAGGGGCTCACAATGTTATGTCAGTCATTTATCATTAACGTAGCTTTGATTAACCTAACTGCATGTTTTTTTGGGGATTTGGGAGGAAACCCACGAAGACACAGGGAGAACATACAAACTCCTTGCAGATAAACTGTTGGCTGGGATTCGAACCTGTGACCTAGTTCTGCAAATGCAAGAGTGCTCAAGTGGGGAAGAAGTAGCAAGGCTTGTGCATAAGTGTGTGGGGCGGTGGGCATGGTGCAAGCACTATGGTGTGAACAGAGGCTTGTAGGTAAAAGAAGGCTGAAGTTGCCTATATCAATAGGGAAGAGATGTGGTGATGAGGGTGGCGGGGTCATGCAGATCAGGGGTAAGCATTATGTAGTGCAGCATGTGCAGCTGAATGAGGGGCCCCAGACTGTCTACAGCCAGCATGGGCCCCTGCAGCAACTCACATGATCCTTGCCTGCAAGTTTGTGGCGCAAGCTGTACATTAAAGAAAGTGAATAAGAGAGGAAAATGGGGGGGGGGAGACAGGAAGAGAGGAAAGAAAAGAGGATGAGAGAGGGAAAGAAAGAGAGGTTGTGCAACCATTTTTTTTATTTTTGTTTCAATAAAATTTGATGGTAGGGATACCTATGTTAATTTCATACTATCAGAGATGAGATATCAGTAAATTTGGAATGCCCAGATGATCCACTTTGCTTTCCAGGAGTATTTGATCTATCTAGAGTAGAAAATAATGTTTGACCAGAACATTGGGTATATGTTAGGAACCCACATTTATAACATTGGAATAGTTGAAGAAAAGATGATTTAAATAAAACAATATTAACCCAGGGGTCTTATGGATTTATATAATTTGGGTTTAAAAATTGTGTAAACCAGAAGGCTTGTTGGATACCTTATTAGAATAAGACTTTGGTAATTTAAGGTGTTTAAAGTGACATGCTTTTTGGGCTGCATGAAATAGCTGGCTTGTATTTATATAAAATATAGGAAATATTTAAAGATTGTTATGTATTCTTAAGGGGAAACTGTTGAATCATGATTGTAAGGAATATATAGATGTTGAATACACAAATGTCTTGGTCAATGTATTGTACAGATTGAAAATGCAAGTTATTTTAATTGATTTTTGATAAGTGGATCACTATAGTCATATGGGTTACGCTGATAACGATATTTTACTGATATTATGTAAGGTATGTTTTTAATATAAATTTTAATTTGAATTGAGTAGGTTTTAGGTATTAGGTTGATTTTAGGCCCTAGGGTTGTAGAATATTTGAATAGGTAGAGGAGGGGACAAGTTAAGGCGCATATTAGAAGATATAGGGAAATCCCAAATGATCTGAATCATGAATCATCTGGATTAAAGGGCCTTAAGGAGAGGGATGAAATATACATGTAAGTGTGGGGTTATAATAATTCTTGCATAGAAAGATTGGTGGTAGGTACAGGTGATTGGTTGGAATGTTACAGGGGAAGGTTATCTAGGATCTGAGGCTGGAGCCCCGCGTGACATCATCTTTCATGTAGAGACGGGCACAAAATGATGTGCCATGTAGGATGTGTTTCCCCATACAAGAAGGATACTACCTCTTTTTGCATAAACTTATACATTTGGATCAAGTTGGTTTTATGCCAATTAGAGAAGAAAGGGATAATACAACCAGAGTAAAAAGTTGGATCCACTGGACCAAACTAGGAAAAATGCCAACATTGTTGCTTTTTACTGTTCCAGCAAAAGCTTTTCGAGTAGATTGGACTGTTTTTAATCAAACACTTAAATATATTGGGTTGGGGAGAAATATGCTGGTATAGATTTCTTTGATGTATTATCCACCTTCAGTAAATGTTCAAATTAATGGTTATATATAGAGATGAGCGAATTTCTAAAAAATTCGATTTGGCTGGTTCACTGAATTTTTCAAAAAGATTTGCTTCGATCCGAATTTTGTCGCATCAAATCGTGTTAAAAAACGGGTATTTCCAGGCAGCAGAGAGCCTTGATAGTGGTGTAGAACACTGTACCTTGCAGTAACACACATAGGGAGTCTGCTGTGGTAGTGAAATATTACTGTGAGTCATTATGACATGCAGATGACAGGCGTCGCTATTAGAATCACTGCACACTTCACTTATTTGAGTCACAGGGCCAAAACTGACCAAGTAACTCAAGTATGAAGGCAGGATCCCTTGTGCGTCTCTTTTTTTCTTCCTTCTGACAGATCAGAACAAGGGTCAAATAAATAGTGATGTCATCCAGGCCAAAAAGGCAAAATAGTGGCCCAGTCATGAAGTGGGGGGGGGGGGGTTAGTGGCCTATTTCAGTACAAAAAGAAAAATATATACGCTGTTCACTGTTGCAGTTATTTGTCATGAAAGCGTTTAGTGGCCTATTTCAGTACAAAAAAAAATATATATGCACTTCATTGTTGCAGTTATGTGTGGTGAAAGCGTTTAGTGTCCTATTTCAGTACAAAAAGAAAAATATATTCTTAGTTACCTTCTGCAGTTATATGTGGTGAGAGCGTTTAGTGACCTATTTCAGTACAAAAAGAATAATAAATTCTCAGTTCACTTCTGCAGTTATATGTGGTGAAAGTGTTTAGTGACATATTTCAGCACAAAAAGAGAAAAATATTCTCAGTTAACTTCAGCAGTTATATGTGGTGAAAGCGTTTAGTGACGTATTTGAGTACAAAAAGAAAAATATTTACGCAGTTCACTGTTGCAGTTATTTGTTGTGAAAGCGTTTAGTGGCCTATTTCAGTACAAAAAGAAAAATATAT